>NC_083546.1:737804-1106706 GCF_018135715.1 Danaus plexippus | reverse complement strand
AAACCCTAAAACCCTAGATTTTCTGTTTTACAACATACTTCTTAATATTTCTTCGAAACTCTAAAGCTATGAATATTTTTTTGTAATCATCTTATGTCAAACTGAATCTTCAGACAGCAGACAGGTTACAATTTTGATATTGTTATGAAATAGTTTAAAATAACAATTCATTTAGAATATTTACACAGCTTTAAAAAAAGTTTATATAAATAATATTATATTATGACTAGTTAACAATGAACCCAAGGAAATTAAATTGTTCGATAATAAAGCATAATTTGTTTGCGCAATAATGTTGGTAACCTTTGAAATCTAAAATTATATTTAATTAAGCTAATGAGGGATTTCGGACTTATAACTAAATTGCTATTATGTTTTATAGTAACCATATATAATATTAATAAATAATCAAAACGTCAATTACAATGCTAAATTTAATAAAATGATGTGTTCTAAATAAAAGCTAATGAAGCCTTTGGACACTCTGGATTTGAAATTTTAAATTGAATTTTATCGCAACAGAACGTTATACAAATAACATTATCAGATTCAGATGAATAAAAACATAATTAATCAATATACTTAGCAAACAATATTTATGTACAAAAATGTAGGAATTTCTTAATCTTAATTCTATTATGTATATATTTAAAAGGCAACTAAACAAAAACAATATACGCAACATTTAAGGACGAGCGATATTGTGGGGAAGGAGGGGGGTTACATCATTTAGATGCTGAAGGAGTTAAAGGTAGGTGACAGTGCAAATCATTGAGACTACGTTCTCTGATCAAAATGTTATGTAAATTAACGACCAACATTTAGGGGTAAAAAGATTACCCTTCGAATAGTGGATTTTTGTGAACAAAGCAATGGACGTATAGAGTAGTTAATTAAAGGCTTCGATAAAATTAGAATAGCAATATTATAATATTTTAGGCTTATCTAACATTTTGAAAACCAGCATCCGACACCCTAACAAGATTCCGGAGATATCGTAGATGTATCTGTAAAGATCAAATTATAACTTTCCCAATTTTAAAAACGTACCATAAACAAATTTTTGAAAGCTGTAAAGGAATCTTTAAATAAACCAACATCTGTAATGACTGACAGATTAAATGAGACACCTAAATTAATAATCTGGCGAGAAGTTTAAGATGAGTGGTCTTTATGGTCGGTTTTGGTTATCCGGGGTTGTTAGTGTTGGTACATAAGATTTACACAGTTTAGGAGACAGTGAGATGATGAATGATCTAATTATCAATCGATCGCAAAAGATTTGGCGACGAATATCAAGGGGTGTCATAATTCAGAAAAAGATTATGTTAAGAACACTTTCCTGACACGTTTTAATTCAGGAAGACTGTCAATCAATACATCGACAAAGTTAGCATATTCAAGCAGGTTTGCAGTACTACCCTCGGAACTAAGAACAACTTTCCAAGAAATTTGAGATCAAAAGAAAAATAGCAGATGTAGGAGAAATCTACAGCTGATTTGAAATCTTAGTGTGGATAATTTCTACATATGGAAGTGCCCTTACTAAGGATACATAGGTTGCTATCTTAAATTAACTTCACCAGATACGGAGCAAAAATAAACACTTTGTGGGCTATCAAATCTTACAATATTGGTTCAGACCTAAAAGAGGAAGTTAGTATTGAAAAAAATTCAAGAGCTGAATAGGGATTTGTACATAAAAAATATGGAGTTTTCTAGAACCTCACAGTAACAGCATCAATCTCTTAACTATAAGGGGTAAGGACATTACTAGAGCCGAATAAGAGTACCAGTACTGGCATAATCATTAATTCTGTCACCCCGCAGACAACTGTATTTCAGAACACAATACCAATGACTAGAAAAAGTTTTTAAGATGGGAGCAAAAACAGGTTTATGACAAGAAATAAGGGAGAACAGCTCGGATCTCTAGTGATGAATGCCTTTACAATTGAATTGAAAAAGTTGTATCAAGATCGTTGAAGAAGTTGAACAGGATGGAGAAGTTACGGGCAGCTTTGGACTGAAAATTTAATAATTAGATATGATAAGGAACATGATAACAGTTGTAGGTTTAAGTAGTAGAAATCCAGACAGAGTATAGTTTAAGCATCTTTATTACTGCATGCTACATAATTTCTTCAAATAATGAGATCTAAGACTTTCGCGAGTTTTATTCATTTAAATGAAACTAATATATTTTGAGACATCTCGTCTGCCCGTGATCACGGTTGCTGAGAAGTAACCAAAACGTCGGGATTATGTAGTTTTAAAATAATAAAATCCGCGTAGTATATCCGAAATATATTAGTTTTATTTAAATGAATAAAACTCGCGAAAGTCTTAGATCTCATTATAACTAGATAAATTCTGGACAAACTTTAACATAGGGAAATTGCTTACCAGTGCAATTTAAAATATTACACTCTCTGTATTCGCATTTCACCTGAATGATCTTTTTGAAATTTGCAACAGTTGAACTACTGCATAGTGGGAACAATAAACAAAGAAGAGAGGAATATTTTAAGTGGAAGAAACTGCCCCCTAAATGTCAATATAATAAACTAGATACGACGCTATGTGACGAAACCATCCACGGACACCTGCTTATAGATAAACCTTCTTGCTTTTAAATTGATTTTTCAACTATGTGGGAGAGAACTTAGAGCTTTAACAAATCTACGGGAATACCTCCGACTAAACCTATACGAGTGATATTATGAGAAGCAACATTTGCCTTATATAGACACATTACTAATGTTTAATTAGGCAAAAAACAATAAGTTCTCTACATTCACCTTTATATTACCATAAATAAATAATATTAAACGAGTTATGTTACCTTTAAATCTTCTAAATCTAATATCATGGCAAGTTTTAGTAGCACAATTATTAAGAATAAGTAGAACCGCAGACCTAATATTAAGTTTCAGCATGACAAATAATATAACTTTTGACGACATTGTCAATATTACAAGGAAATTAATATTTTGATTGAAACTTCAAACTTAGACCGCTATATATTACAGGTTCATCAAATTAAGTGGTATACTATTGATTTTATTTATCTTCAGTTTTTATTTCCTGTTTATCTGTAAATAATATAAGGTTGGTTATAAAATGTAATTCTGAAACAAATAATTCCCTAAATACTTTTAATTTATGTCAGAAAACCTTTTTAACACACTTTTTGTCGAGAGCATTAGGGGGTTAGAACGACAAGAGTGCAGACAGAGGGTAGAATAAGTATAAGAGTATTGCTGAAATCTTGAATGTTAAGCTTTTGAAAGTAAGTCCGTTGTTCCTAGAAACTTTTGATGGAAAATAATTTAAATTACCATTTTTAACGACTACTAACATATAAGATGCATATATCGATATCCTTTAGGGAGCTTTTCTCGTTTTACATAATTTATTTAATTTGAAAAAATTAAAAGAAAGAATGAAAGAATGGTAAAACCTTACACATTTTGAAATTTATCATTTGCTAGAACTAGTCTAGCTCTGAGCTAAGTTACCTTATAAATAAATACAATTTTTTTTGGTCTATTAAAAAAAAACAAACAAACTTATATCATGACTGTACCTATGTCACCTGGTAAAAAATTAAGGCACCGTCGAAGTAACTCGACGAACAAATAAATCGTAATAATACCTCAGAAAAATTAATGAGATATTTCGCTTCAATAATATGAAATTAAGAAAGAATTGAGAGTAATGTTTTAATATTTTGTCTTTATTATTTCATAAATTATTTTATTAATCTAAATAGGCCACATTTCATCATAATTACAACGACCGCAAAGCTTTCTGTTTTTATTTAAAAATTTGTTGAATAAATAGTCTCCTTACTTTAAACATAGTTGACTAAACTAATTATGCTGGCCTTTTCGAATGTTACCCAGATTTAGTTGGAGCCTAAATTTTACATGCTAATTGATCCTTCTAATCGAGGTTAGATTTCTCACAGCGTTTTGATGATTTTGTGACGATAACATTCACTTTAAATAATTCACCAATTTGAATTAAATCAGAACTTTAGTAAAATTATAGTATATATACCGACAGTACCTCTTTAATGTCAATCACTTTGTGAAATATTTTTCAAAACAAGCTTCTTACATAATACATGTCAGACGAACTAAATTTGATCGCAAGCAATTTACGCATTAATTAACCTTTATAGCTTTTTCATACCACCGAAACTAATAGGCGGAATAGCATACATTTTTATATATTTTATTTTTCAAAAGTTATGGTAGATATTTTCTGAAATATTTTTTATAATTTATTATTTTGTACATTACACAACTCGAAGATATTTTTTTATTTATTTTTTATTTTACTTTATCACACGCAATACATAAGTATTTAATTAACTAAATTGTCTTTTAGGATAAGGACAAAAGTTATCGTTAATTTTTTTTATCTTTTATTTAACTTGTGTCCCTGAATAATTTTACCTTCTCTTTAAATTTTTGAACTCAGTTTTGAAGCCAATATTCTCACCCAATTGAGCTGGTATGTACAACAAATTAAGTAATAATGATATCGATTGCTTAAACGCGTGATGTCTTCCCAGATTTATAATAACAAATTTATAAAAATTTACAGATTTATAAAAACACACAAATTTAACATGGTATTTCTATTGCATCCTAAGATACTTGTAATGTATGCCGATAATAACTCATATAAAAGATATTTCTTTATTACTTTTAAATTTATTCTTCGTCTGTTTTATATTCATTTGCATTTTCAATTACGTATTATAATATTCAAAGTCTAAAACTAAAATCATGTTACCAAATATGTTTTTACGAAATAAAATGCAAAGTCAATCAGATGAAAGGGCTTGAAACATAGGGATTCTTCAATATTTCACACACATCAATCAACGTCGCGTTGTTCGCTAAAAAACGGGAGAGGTCGGGAGATTTTTTAAACATTGCACTCTAAAAAAAATTCGCAATATCGTTACGTATATGCTCTGAAAAATATTTATAACGATTCGTGTAAAGTAAATAAAAAAAAAATCCGAAACAAAAATTTTAAAACATATAATTAACGGAAAACGGATTTTGTCAAATAAAAAATAACTACAGAAGATTCGAATAATTCTGTGATAATCAGAAATTCTGTGTAATATTCCGAGTTAAATAAAAAGACGAGATTTAAAAGCCAAAAAAAAAACATTATTTTGAAATCGTATTACCAGGGGACAATTGATGATTCCTGCAGTAAGGACACATTATACATATGATTCCGTAAATAATGTACACTGAAATTCGAACGTATTTTACATAACTTGTTATATATTGTATATATCGGCGCTATCAGCTTCAATGACGTATGCAACATGAAAATAACACAAGGCTGTCATCAATTATTATAACAACTTATTGGTCGTCGTTACTATTGTTAAAAGTAAAACGAAATCAAAGAAAATAGAACTATGTTTGAATTCTGGTATAAATATGACGTCTGGACGCTCGACAGCGGACTGCAGAGTTCAGCGAGTGCGGATCATAAAGAATGTGATTAGAAGAACCTTCGAGAAATACAAGAACATTTAGAAGAATTGAAGTTTCATTTTAAAATATCTGGAACGTACTGAAACAAGTGACATTAGTGACGTCAGCGAGGCTGGCGTCCTGTCTTTAAAATAATGAATTTTATTAAATCCGATATATATATTCACATGTTTTATGGCTATTAAATAAATTAGTGTAATCATTTGAACTTTCCCGCTTAAAATTCTGTCCTGTTTCGAAACTCAGTGACGCAAATCAAAATATGTTTAGGGTACGGCCAAGGAAATTGTTTTTTCGCTCGGTTGGACATTTTAATTAAGAAAATTTTCAAATATTAGGCTTTTCGTTTCAACACAATATTTGAAAATGCTGTTTTTAAATGTAAAACATGAAAGATCATTAAATAAAATATGATTTGAACAAAACTATCTGACGATTTTAAATGACAAAACATGTCGCATATCTCTAAGGGATTATTTATTTCTGTGCATCATCAGTCGCTGGGTGTCAATCAATGGGGACCTATTTAGGAATCCATCAACCCCAGAGGAGGTTCATATCAACAGTTCACATCCATCTCACTATCAGAGGAAACAAATTAAACACTTTAATACATTGGGCGTGACTTTAAAAAGACCCGACACAAAAAACCTTTCCGATAGTGATACGACCGCAGAGTATCTAGAAGTGTCCTTAATTTAAATTAATATTGTTTGCCATTTAAAGACAAATAAACAGACTAATAACTATAACGTGTATTTTGTCGTTGTATGCAAATACGTTTATTATGCAAGTTTTATAGAGCTGTCTGTCTGTAAGTCTGGTGGCAAGTGTTACGCAAATTATACAAGTAGGTTAATATAACCCGTGTAAATAAAAAAAATCAATAATAAATATGGATACACCAATAAGTCACTTACATAATCTGACTAGTTTGTCAGATTAATCATTAAACCTCTTCTAGACGAGCTACACATACGTCCACAGAATACTGACAGATGTAGAAAAAATGTCGGTCCCCTCCAATATCCGGATCTAAATTTGTAGCGTTTCTGAGTCCCAACGACACCAGTCACCAGTACTCTAAATACGTTTGCGTTGATTTTAAAAATTTCAACTTCAAATTGTTTTAAAGCGACAGTTTATCTAAGACATTGATTTTAACAAACGATTTAAAAAATTAGCTTGCCCCGTCGAATAATATCCATGATTTTGAGTTTTAACAAAAAAATCCCCTAAGAGATTATGTTGTGATCAAAATAGAAATACCGTTTATTGAAATTAATCTTGGATTGGAACGACAAGTCTAGACATCTCAGCTGGCTGTCTGGAATGTCCGATTAATACTCGTATATTTCATAGTAGACGGAAAAACTGATTATATAAAAGAAATAAAATTTTCAGATTAACATAAAATATTTGCTACATATGGATTTTCATAACATTTATTTTTATCTACAGACTAACTTAAATTTATTTTTAATTAGTATCTTTAATAGAATTTTCAACTAATTCCATTATGTTCGCAGTTTTACGGTGTCATTTTAAAAACCACGTCACGGAGTAAATGCGAACAACTTAATATCAATCCCCGTGCAATCTATTACGTACATTAATACCGGGACACAGAATTCAAAATGCTGCGTGTATTTCAGTAACAAAATTCATTTGAAGCCATCTTCGCCTAATGAGTTTACGGTAAAAAGAGAGAAATGCCAAAATTATCAAAGCAAAATAGCCAACGTAGTGCTTGTGAGAATTTATTTAAATATTTCTTGAATTTATTTCATATTCGTATAAAAATGTTCGTTAATTTGAGAATATCAAAAGAATATTATATTTTACATAGAAATATATTTTCATTGGGCTAGATAAAAACAACTTCCTATTCACAAACCATTAAAAGTACTGGACGGAATCCTTAATGAGATTAGGAACTAGGCGGTATAAGACACAGGGCCGGACGTTTATTTTAAGAATATTATCTTAAAACTAGTAACGAGGAAATAAACGGAATTTCAGTATCAGGCACACTTTCCTGAGTGAACGAACGCGTGCGCATCTATTTATATAAATACCGAGGGCGAGTCTGCCCCCTTCTTTTGTTCGTGTTACATCTTAAATAGATCGTTGGGGTGTCGGGATGCGCATGAGTCAGTGACGGTTAGCGCGCCGGCGCGTGCGCAGAACCGCGCCCAATTTGAAACACGAAAAAACCTATGTGGTGTGCAGTGATTGGTGGCAGTGATTAATATGTGATTTCATTTAACTTCATTCTCGTTACATTGGTAAGACGGCATTATTTATTAAAAAAAATATTATATCTAAAATAGAAATTACGGTATCACAAAAAAAAATAAGGAAATTCATATTTAAAATATATTATTTCAGTGGTTATACATAAAAATAGACTGGCAACTGTTATACCACGCGCTGAAACACCTCGAGAGTTACGTTTACAGTAAAATTAATAAACAGGCCGCTGACCCCGTTCCGTTAATTTCCCGTCTGCATTCAGCCACTCGCAATTTAAACGGGTGATAACAGATTTCAGCTGTGGGTCTAAAACCCTTATCATTAATACTAACAAATGTAACAATGCTCTTTGCATTTCGGTAAAATGAGCAGTAAAATTTCAGTTACATTTAATTTTTAAAAGAATTTATATTAATTTATATTTCTTTATTTAGCTTCAAAGATATTGAATGTTTTTTTGCTTTTGCTTTTACAAAAATGAAGACAACAAAATATGTCAAAGCTATATTGATATCATTGATATCGATGAAATAACAATACAGCCAGCAAAAACATCCAGTACCATCAGAACGGCATAATCAAGAGACTCAAAGGACCGGAAATTCGTGGCAACGAGATTGAAGCACGCAATTTTGTTATCTGTGCAAACACAATAGGGTCGTATCTGCCTTTTGATGATACCGCTATAATAACCAGCCTTTATAAAGACGGTAGAACCGTGACAGGTTAGGCATATCAAGATCTCGGTAGGGTCAAGCATATTAAGATGTCCTTTAATCTATAATGATACTCAAAAAAAATTTCTTCCTTGCATATTTACCATCATTAACTAGTAAAAGCAAAGAAAAATTATAAAAAATATAGCTAAAATAATTGCTGTAAAATAAAAAAAAAACAATAATTATTAATGCACAGCAATATATAATGATCTTATCGACGTTGCGTATATTTTAAATATTAAATTAATTAATAAAAATGAAATAGAAAATTTCTAATCGAAAAGAAAAATTCAGTTTGACTGAGTTAAAGCGAATGAAAATAAAACATTTTTCAACATTTCATACTGTTGGTGCAAGTTACCCGAGCGGCTTACAGCGGTAACAAATAAAGGAGTGAAGTTTGCAGAAACTGGTTTATATTGACGATACGGAATATTCATGAAAATAGTGAATTCTTTAAAAAGACAATTTCATACGGTATATTGAATTTTTAAATTTTGCTTTAAATTTTAGTACATTCTAAAATATCGTGCTCTCAATAATAATTTAGTAATGTTTTTTTATAACGTAAAAATCGATAATGATAAATTAGCTACACACTCGATCCACCGCATCGATAGACGGTCTAAAAACTTAAACAAATGGAGAAATAAGTAAGACACATAGTGACAACTTAAAAATAGATACATGTATTGTATTTCACTACTAAGATTTAGAAAATCCATTCGGAATTGCACCAAACTCACATATCCCTGCGCTTCGCTTACAAATTGAACGGTATATAAGTTTTAGTAAGCAAGCAATATACCTATGTTACTAAATCTTAGAGTAATCTTTATGTTTCGGATAAATTATTAGTTTCCTCGCTTTAAAAAGCAAGTAAAATTGAGTTACATCGTACACTTTTATACAATATTTAGTTTGAAACAATATAAAATATATTTTATAATATAAATATGTCGATCCAAACATATATAAAAATATTGAAATAAAATAGGTTTAAAAAAATTTAAATAATATTATTATTATAAAAAATTATAAAAAAATTGAAGCTCTTGAGGGCTCTGGTGATGAAAGTGGGTAATTTAAATATTATATTTCGCATTGTTTTCGTTTGTTTCTTATATAAAGAAATAAATTTTATGAGTTTTTTTAGTTAGTTTCAGCCCCTTAATTATAAGGTTTACGCAGGTATAAAACTCTTTACTAAAATCACTTAAAACTACTATAAGACTGTAAAAATGCTAACCAATTTCTTTTTTACATTTGCATTTCTATAAGTCAGAATAATAATTTAATTTATAGTCAGCTTAAATTTCCTTCGCCAGAATAATTTATATTTATATAATATAGAAAATTAATAATTGATTTAATTCAGAGCACTAGTTATTAAGTTACATTCAATGCCCACAACCTTGAACCAAAGACAATAGAGTGATTAGTTCGACTACTTTCAACATTAAGGTTACATGAAAGCTTCTGTGACATGTACTGCCTTGATTGTACGTCATCCGAGCCTCATTTTGTTGTTTATTAATGATTTTAGCATTATGAATGTTATCACAACTGGTAAAAACACTGCTATTACTAGACATTGTTTGCATTTTCCTCATGAAAATCTGATACAACGCTCACAATTTTAAATTAAACTAAGTTGTTCGGAAACTATGCTTTTTTTATTATTTATATCTACTTAATCCCAACGTTTCGGTCCCTTTACAGCAACCATGATCACGGGCAGACGAGATGAACCTTTCATATAGATAGATGTTAATATAAAATAACAAAACAAAACGTAGTATCCAAAAAAAATTGTTTCTTTTAAATATATACACTTGAAAATCATATAATGATTTGAACTCTGGCTATTGAATAAAATTTATCGAATACGACTTAATGATTAATATAAAAATATTCTTTTATAATGTCACATGTAACTTAAATATTTTTTTATTAATATTTTACTATAACACTCTTAAAATTTTCAAAGGATCCACATACTACCCACACATTCAGTAATTTTCTTGGTTCACAATTTAAGTCTACGCGACATGTTAGCAATAAAAAATAAATATTGATTTTCCGCTATCATTAAAATAAACATAATATGTCGATAATCCAGAAGAGATTAGGATCCCTTTAAGAAATAAGAATATTCGAATTATACATTAATTATTATAAACTAAATAATATTATCAAACAAATCGTTGGTGTCCCTTTCAGCGTACTTTTCCTGCTCGAACTATTCGCTAACATTGTACTGCGTGAAGAGTAGATATATTGTTAAAGGTCATGCATCAATTTGTCCGGCTAAACATGGACTTGGTGCGTGGGCAGTATCTCATCGATATGTGTCAATCAGTATTGATGGGAGCTTCATTGGGTCATGTTTGTTCAAACTTCTGTCTATCGAAATTAAATTTTGCAGTGCTATATTACTAATACCGATTAATAGTTTTAGGTATTGAATTTTAACAGAATTCGGTATGATTATTATGTATAGGGCTTATGGGACCTAAAGCCCTCTCCTTGAAAGGTGCTTACTTCTTAGTGCAGTGTAGGTAGACAGCCAACCAGTTGAAATGACAAAATGGTCAGATTATCAGGAACGCTATTTAAACATATGGCCTCAGAGCAGTTGTCGTGACGTACATTGGGGAAGCCTATTTCCAGTAGTGATAAGCTAGTTTCATCATGTCAATGACATATCATTTGAAATAATTTTGTTTGTAACTTCCTCATGATTTCTCTGGAATTCTCTATTTTATGTGAAAATAGATACTGCATAAACTAGACAAAAGCAATAGAATGTAATGACCTGAAACATTATCCAAAGAAACTCTGTTACAGATGATTTTGGACGTTGGACGTTTGGACGTTGGATGTTGAAATTGGACTATCTTGGTAATAGTAATATGAATAAAACCGTTTCATTTAAAATTTTTGATTGCTGAAAGATATTATACTTCTTTTAATTTAGCTGCTATTTTAAAATGTACGCTAAAAGGAAATGAAATTTAATAAAAATGTGTAGAATAGTTTTGTGTAAAAAATTACAAATATCAAAATTATTATCGATTCATTTACCAAAACCCGTTGTGGTATTTTTTCATATCCTACAACAGTCGTAATTAATGTATTACGAAACAAAAATTTATATTTTGTCGCTGTTTCGTCGTTTTAATTTATTTCCGTGCTAATTGGAAGAGCAGTTTAATAACGGTTTTAATTGTTTCCGATGACTAAGTTGCCAACTTTGTCCATTTATCTATCTCTTGCTTTCAAATTTGATCTTGTAACGTTAAATGAGAAGTATTTTCTGGTATCAAAAGAACATCTCATTAACAAAAGCCCTTTTGATAATACACTCAAGTTGTGTTTCACTCGAATTTTCTATATATACCCTTTTTATGAACAGCTAACCCTTTTTTGTTAAGCCAAAACCCCTCAGGTTTAAGAGCGAAGTGATACAAATTCGTCGTTCGGCTTTTACCTCCACGACTTTTATTGTTACACAGGAGAAATTAGTAAATTAAGTGACTTCATATATATACATTTACTGGATGTTCTTGCGCGCTTTGAAGTTACCGCATGTAAAAGAAAATTTGGGGATATGGCGTTCCAAGGGAATGTCGTCCTTATGCTAGTAATTTCAGAACTTATGTTTATTTGTATGTTTTATTTATGAAGTGAAATAAAGGTAATTGGTATATGATAAAATAAGCAGCATCTGAGTAACATCTTATTATGTTATTACATTTACAAACTGCTCTTTAGTATGATCTATGTTGATGTTGCTCCTCCGCCCTATAAAATATATCACTGAAATTATTTCAAAACAAATAATATAAATACATTTGTATGTGAATGAAAGTGTGTATATTTCTTTCTCAAAACTACTTAAAGCTTGGACAGAACTTTGTATTAAAGTAGCTTTAGTAACGACGCTACAAATACGTCTCCTGTGTATAAATATCCAAAAGGGCTTGTAACCTGCAAAACACAAAAACATGTATAAACACTGAAATATTTAGTTCGTGGGAATATCACACGCTCATTTAATGTAAAAGATACATTCAATACCAATTTTTCATTCAAATTTCCAAGTATTTTCTTATCACGTTCATACTCGATTAGAACAAGAGACACTCGCAGCCGGATCTTTCTCATTTCCATACTATTAAACCTTACGTCTCCCTTGGAATGAAGGCACGTAAGGAAATGAAATTTGCCTTTTGGATTTTGTCAGCGGTTTTACCTCTGAGCAGAATTTTATTTCTAATTTAAAATGATTTTATTATGTTGCGGCAGGCGAAATTGGTGGACGTAATATTAGTGTTTACGCTGACTAGACCAGAATAATTTGACATTTTCTTTATTAACTACATCTAAATAGTAGTAATTTATTTATATATACATATATATATATATATATATATATATATATACATATATATATATATATATATATATATATTTAAGCCTTTTTGAGTTACAAATTTTTCTTTAAATCCAAAGTAATTTTAATAATCTTTTTTTATGTTAATTTCTCTATGAGAGTCGATAATTTTGGTGTTTTGGTCAGTATCTCACAACTAAACTTTTTGCCCTAATATTGATTTTTCGATAGATAATGAGTATGCTTAATTTACCAGCTTCAGTGAAGACACGTCTCATTATAAATTCTCCCTAAAATTCGAATACTTTAATTGTATACTTGTATAGAATTTTACATATGTACCATAAATTAAATATATATATATTTGTATAATCACACATCAAGTTATGTTGTTTATTTTATATGATTCTGATTACCTGCACGTGAGTTGGTATCCTTAAAATATAAAGAAAGATTGCGGAAGGCGGACGCTAATGAATTATTTACATCAAGTTACCATTTTATACGTCGCTAGTTCCGTAAAATGAATCAGATAATTTACTATACAATTTCAGTTAAATTTAATTGGAATCAAATTCTTATAACGATGTGTTTAATGTAAAGAAACGATGAGCTAATACTTAAATGAAATTTAAATTAGAAAATATTTTATAAATAGTTCATTGACAAGATCTGTGTTCGAACCTGTAACCTAGGAAATATCCCTTAATATTTTTGAATCATAATTTACATATATATATATTACTATACAATCATAATTGATCTTTCTAGACGGAAGTGTAAATAAAAAATAAATGTAATCATATAATTGGAATTTCCAATCTGTCGATGTAAATATTTCAGTCGTACAAAATAAAACGAAAAATCCACTGTTGTCATGCTGGCTTGACAAATGAAATTTTCGGGCCAACTGACGCTATTGCAGCGATAAGAGTTAATAAAAGTAACGGGGTTAATGACATCATTTTTATCATTTAATTACATAAATACATAATAGTAAACGGTTATATTAATTTTTACCTTTGTATATTTGTATGTATATATTTTATATTCGTTTAATCCGATATTGTAATATCCTGAATGCGAATTGTATCTTACTTTTGGTATTCAAACGTAATCGTCAACACAGACGTTCACGAAACGTATATTTACGTTTTATTTGACTCAATTCATTTTAAGTGTTTTTGTTTTTAAGCGGAACGTATTTACTCTCCTTTTCCAGGTGGGCGAGGCTTATCGCTGTCATCAGTTAACGTTTTAACCTGCCGAATTGAAAATTTAAATAAAGCGTAATGATTTGCACACGGAATAAACTTAAAATTCAGGTTTAATACCATTAAGTTTATTTTATTTTCCGCTTTTGTTTCTTAAATGTTTTTCACAAGCATTTACTTTCTAAGTGGGTGTTTTTCATTTTGAATTCTTTAATTATTCACTTCTATATTTAGTTAGTACAACGTTTACATGGATCACAACTTTGTTTTAATATGTATTCGATAATAAAAAAACAAATTTCCTACTAAATTTCCACCAAAATGTATTTATTGGTACATATATAAGGCGTATTTTATGTACAACATTGCCTTGTTTTGCGTTTTAATGTCGCTGGAAACAAAACCCGAGCGTTAATTAAGAAATATTTTTTGTTGGGTACCGAAGATTTATAGTTCGGAACGAAGCATTTTTCCTGGGACTTTTTATTAAATTTTTTCGTCATAACAATGTTATCTACATAACATTTTTGAAATTAAGGGAAATGTTTTTTTTTTATTATTTCAATATAATATGCAATCCTCAACGCACTTATATTTTTCTAGAATTCTAAACAAAGCAGTGACAAATATTTTTTAATATCAGCCTTATATATTTATATTATATATGACGATTCATTATATTATTTTTATTTTGTTTATCCTGAATTATAAGACAATATACAAGAATAAATAAAAATCTTGACTTAAATAATATTTGCACGAAATTTTGTGAAGTAATGTCAATTTCGTGAAAAAAACTGATGTTGGTATTATAACAAGAACCATAAAATAGAAAATACACGCAAGAGACGGTTCTAATAGCTTTCTAATATAAAACAAGAACTTTAATCCAGTAAATGGGTCTCTGAAGAACTCTTTAGTTTTCCGAGCGGTTCGAAATTCTTTTAAAGAACTACTTCCCCTTATCGCCCTCACGATTAACCTTATAAAAACCTAATCATGAGAGTGTTAGTATTAATAACTGTCTGGCCTTAAGCGGAGAAAAAGTTATGAGCAGGAGGAAAGGAAAAATGTAAGCGAATTCAATCAATGAGATCGATAAAAATTTTGTAAAGTTATGAAAATATTTCAAGATTTATGAACTTAATGATTTAAAAACTTTTATCTGTGAGAATTTCACTGGTGAAAACTCTTGTTATTTGTAAATATAAATATATCGAATGAAATAACCTAAAAAAGGAAATTAATTTTATGATGAGATATGGTACTCGTACTAAGTACTCACGCAAGCTCTGTTCGTAAACTTCCGCGAGATAGTTTTTGTTTACTGTGAAGTTCTAAGCTAAACTTTTTTGGATGAAATGTTACTTCGAGTTCAGATAGAAATTAGATTATGTCACGGTGTTTTCGCGAAAAGAAAATTAAAATGACATCCGCGGTTCACGGAAATATAGTTTTAACAAAACTTGTCAATATTATGGAACGTACTAAGTTTATATTATATAGTGAGTTCAATGTTTAACTTATTCTAGTTTGCTTTAAGTACATAAGCTTTTTAAAATCGTGTCAGCACGTTGTAAAATCAAAACGAAACAATAACAAACGTGTGTACGGTCTATAAATTTCCATTGTTTATAAACTCACAGAAATCTAATGGGTTATAAATCACTCTTGTCGTCTTTGTTACAAATATTTTGAAATCGATACCAAATCCCGTAATAATATTTATTCCTATATAAAGAGTAAGGAACTTTACATTCCAACCGCAACGATCCAATACTCCGAGTTTGCTAGTTTTGCTGAAAGTCAGACGCAGAAGTTGCTTTGAGTATTTATAAGTATTTCCTTGAAAGATAAATTTCCTGTAGATGATAAACGAGCGGGGAATAATAAGTGTGGAGGTTCCGGGGCTTTTCTGGTTTGTTTTTGATACAAGGAGCATTAACAATAGCCATGACCAATATGTCTACATTTAGACACACCAGTGTTTAAATGAAAGTCGTATATAAAATTACTAAACAAATAAAATGTATGTTCTATATTATTTTTCATTTAATATAAATCTCAGTGTATAATATAAAAAAATATATGTGTACGAAACTATACAATCAAACCTAACCCCTTACATCACCTGTTAATATAACAATATTTATACATTAATATGTTTAACATTCCCTATTGACTATTTAATTACAAATAATCCAAACATATTTCCAATAGAGATGTAAATATCTGACCGTATCAAATAAATATTTTATTGAACAACTGTAGCACAATTAATTCATAAGGCACCGCTGCTACATGTACAAATAAACAGAATTACATTAAAATTCAACATTAAACCTTATAATTTTCGAAACGTAACATAATACGGTAACTTGACCGAGCTTTAACCTTTCTGCGGTTCAAAATTACTTGGGTGAAGTTAATTTAGATGGAAGCTTTGCCGAAATTTAATATCGCGGAAGAGCATAGTTTATTCAGTACCTATCCGACCCACGACGGGCATATAAGCTTTGAATACAAGGACTGATATTGTTAACTATTAACATCTTCAACTATTATTTAACATCGGAGGATGTGCGAAAATTTTAGACAATACTATTGTTAGACGTTTACATTAAGCTAAAGATAATGTTTATTTAAAATATTATAGCAACATACACAGTTTGAGAGTTTCACAGTTTCAGAGTGATAAACGATCAAAAACATACGAAATATACAGACATTTTCTGTATATATGTCATACGAATATAAAAATATTTAAAGTTAATAAATAAAATTATATTACAAGAAAAATTCCAATAGGCATTTATTCGCTTCACGTATCGAAGGGTCAGTTTCGCTCGCTTCAATGCAAATATAATATTATGGACCCTTGGATATTATGATTTTTACTTTATTATAACCCAAAATGTAATTGTATGAGTATAATAGCTTCAATAGCAAATGGTATGGAAATGCCTTTAATACATCAAATGCTCGATTTATGAAGCGAATAGGCGTAAGAGCTACAAATAATTGAATTCCTACAGTGATTTCATGAACTAGAAAAAGTAATTTTAAATTTTTCCTTATACAAATATTGAATGATATTTATCCTTTATAATATAACATTGAACTAAACTTCTATTCTCACCTTAGTTTAAGTAAATTCATGAAAATTTGTGAAGTAGTTAAAAAACTATCAATTCATAATTTTTAATATGAATTCAGTGACAGTTACCTATGAAGTTGAAGTTAGCAGGGCGCTTTGTGAATTTGAATCACGTTATAAAATTTTACGTCCAACCGGAAGACGTTTATGTAGGGGAAGGCTAAACTAAATAACACTAATACACTTTGTAGTCCATCAATAAATTAGATCACGCAATATTTGAGACATAAGCAAGAGTAGCGTGCCCCACGTCTATTTACACAAGATACTGAATAATGGAGACAAAATGTCGTCATTTTCTCCATGACGCTGTAACGGCTTAAATAATGTATTTCTTGCTCCTTGTCTCTAATTCCAACTAACTCAATATTAAATTTTGGTGCCACTCGGCGAACACAATAGCACGATAATTAAAAATGAATTTAAATTAAGTTTAAGTAAACGTAAACAAAACTATATTTAGGAAAAGAATATAATGAAATTTAGTTAATGAAAAGCTTTCAATACTTCTTTACAAATTCTGCAATCCTTTACGCGTTTATTCTCAAACGATTGTGTATTTTTGATAGACATAGACATTCCGTTTTTACTTCAAACATTTAATAATGTGAACATAGAAAAAATGAGGGCATATTATCAAAGTTTTTATAATAATTCTTTTCGCTGAAATTATACAGCTGTTAAAAGAGTTCTGGTTCACATAAAACGTGAAAGCCAGTAAACGGACGTATCTCATTTACGCGTTCTTGATCCACGTAATAAAGGAAACCCGTTACACCGAACCGAACAAATACATAAATTATTTTTAACAAAATTTATCAACAACTCTTCTTGTTCACGTAACTGTGTAACTATATTCAATCAATCTAATATATTTATTATCCTAAATATTCTGAAATTAATCATTGAGGTAAACAGATAAAACGATTTGGTTTAGAATATGGCAGAACAGAAACTATTTGTAGCATGTTATAACACTTTTTCACTGTAAAATAAGATACCATTGACGAATCAATTCAATTATCTGTATTGAGTTGTCTCAAGGCTTTCAATTTTTTTTTCATCCCGTTCATTAGGACTGTATTCCTCTTTCGCAGACAGAGAGTTTTTTTAAGCCTCTGGTGTTAAAGTCAAAGAAATAATTAGCTAATGGCTTATATTCCATTTTATATAGCATCACTGTTTTTTAATTTATATATGATAAATTATATGCAACTATTATAGAGAATGAAACCTTGATTAAAGAAGTGTTAGTTTAGCTTTAGATATTTAGTTGTTCCTAATTATATGCCCAGTCGAATAATAAGAATTTTCGAACTCATATGTATTGAAATGATTTAAAACTTTAAAGTTTTTACATATAATAATTTATAAAATGACAATTTAATTCATAAAGAATAAGTTATACACAAGTACACTTACTTATATCGAAAGATGGAAAGAAGAATTAATATTAATTATAAAAAAATATATATATATAAAAAAAATTTAATTCAATGTGAAAAGTTTTGTGTATTAATATTAATTTTATAGTGATAATGAACGTTCAAATCGGTGTAACAGACGGAATAAACGTGAAATAAAACTGAACAAGCATTGTTATGGTCTCACAGGAATAATAATGAGGTGCTTGTAGATCTGACCATTCAGTTTGGCATTGAATAAGTAGCACATACGTTTCAATATTCATTTTCAAAAAAAATAACGTAATTTTTTATTGTGTTACATTACAAAATTATATTCAAGAAATATTATTAATACATTGTGCAATATAGCTAATTAATTTTAAAGACTAAAAGCTTTCATTTCTATTAATTAAACATTTCATTATCTGAAGTAAAAGTCGAAAAAGAAAGTCTAGACAAACAGAATGTTATTAGTATTCATATAACTGATAACCTCCTTTTCTACGAAAATGTTTCAAAATAGATAATTCTTAGCCTTGAAGTAGTCTGTCAGACGTGGCTGGCCAAGTTGGCAGCGCGCAGTTTTTCGCTAACCAATTGACACAGATCGAATATGGGAGAAACGTGGGCGCGGAACAACAAATAAAACTTTTTTGCGTATTACGTTGTGTTTGACCTAATTTTACACTTTTTTTAATAGAATGATTTTATCTTTATTACAAGTGACTTTTTGAAAAAGGTACGCTGGGGATTTTAGCGGAAAGAAGAGATTTTCTAGTATTCCATCTTTTAGTAACAAAAAAGACTCAATACAAGAAACTGATAATAATTTCAGAGAATTTTTTTATAAAAACAATTGTTTAGTCAAATTATTGCAGTTGCTAATATTTAAAACTGTCTTAATTCATTTTATAGCTAAAGTTATCGCTTATACGATAAGGAATCAACTTATAAAATTCATAAAGTAATTGTAGTGGCAAAATGTTGCTCTTCGTAATAGTAGGACTTACAAAAGAAGAAATCTTTACACATCTGTATACAAATATATGTCATTTTTAACAAAATTCAAGGCAATATGTATTACTTGTCTTATTCAAGGGGCTGGAAAATCTCAAGCGTACGATAAAAACTCCTAAAAATATCTAGAGCTGGAACGTCCTAGGAATATAAAGTGCGGCATTGCCTAGGTAATGGTTTGTGAACTCAAGATCTATCTTGCTTGAGATGTCAGATCTATTGTGGAATATTTTGTCCATACGACATGTCAGCATGGAAAATCTTTTATTCTCGATGGTGTTTTTTTATTTTTTGTATTAGATTATCTTATATGGTATTATAAAACAAATATATACTATTCATTTTTAAACATATTCCAATTAAATAATCAAATATGTTGTATCATTAGTCTAATGATGATGATCTTGTTTCCAAATTTAAAAACTGGAAAAAAATCTGATAATGTTTGGGATTATTTCGTTAACAAACATATAGAAAAAAAATTTAAAGACACGAATATTAATCTTGAGAGCAAACATTACCACGTTTGTTTCACGAATGTTGTAACCTCAATTTACTAAGAGGACCAAACAAACAACAAAGCACTAAACAAACAAACACACCTTCCGTAATTAACTGCATATCAATCGCAGTGATGAGACGTCAATGTTTGCTAATCCACCCGAAAAATGTCCATGCGAAAATCATTCGTATGATTAACTTTCAAGGTTCATACTTGATCGGACATGGTTTCGGTAAATATATGCTGTAATTATATGGAGGTTGCCTTTCAAGTAATTAGGTTGCATGGTCGAAATGAGAGACGGTTTTCCGTTGTTCTGCTTAATGTAAGGAATGTCTTTTTGATTTGTATTATTCAGAGATTAACGGTGAATAAGTTTCTCAAATTATCATTCATAGTTCTTATTTAAACTAATATAGGTTGTTGTTTATTGTGAAAATAAAACATAAATTCTAAACCAATTTTAATTTGTTTAGCTTCATATATATATATATATATATATATATATTGTGTAATATATTCTTTATATTATAACATACAAGAGTTTTGCGAAATAAACAAAGACACCAAAGGTGAGAAAATTGGGTACTCATAAGCACTGAAAGAAATAAATAATGCGCCATGTAATAAGAACACTTTCTTGTATGTATGATATTATTACGTTGATATACAAAATCTAGAACCGAAATTATATATTTTTGTTTCATTGTCCTGTATAAATACTCCTTTCTTTTTACCTCAATGCTTATTGTGTAATTATTATTATGCAATATCGTGGTACGTTTAAAAAAAAAGTACTGTTTTTATACGATACCCCAATAATACAAACGACAATTTTCTCCGAGTCGCTTTAAATTTAATGAAATTATCGAAAAAATATTCTCCTTATTGTAGATAACATAGCTTTATAACCTTATCTTAATAAAAGGGATTATCATGAGCATTTTTTAAAATATATATATTATAAAAGGTACCGTCTAAGTTTATATATATATAAAAATATGTAAATATATAATGTAATGGTTGATTAACGATTTCATTAAGGACCCAATAGCTTAATTTGCAAAGCGATTATAAGTTCGAATGCCTTGGCGCTCATTTATCGACAGATAACTAACTTCATTAAGTGAATTCACATTCCATAAACTTAAAGTATATTTTGATATAATATTTTCTATAGCGTACCGTTATTCAGCTCAATTGGCTCCAAGTCGAGTGTGAGCCGGAGCAGTAAAATTCAATGGGAAGAAAACAGATATGGAAGTATTTATTTACATGAGGTCCTTAATTTTCAAAATATGCTTTTCACTGAGTCACAACAATGGTATATAAGAACAAAAGACATTATAACATATCTAAACATATTATGAGTATAATATTAACCTACGTATATAGAAAAGCAATTATAAATTAAATCAGTCGTTCCTATAGGTGAAATAAACTAGATTTATCTAATAAATTTTCCTCTTCAACTTTGAGAAAAAATCCATTGTATAAGCATACAATATTTCCACTTCGTATAATTAAAATTCATTTATAAAAGGATTGGGGACGATATCGAGAAATGGTTTTAATTATAGAGACTCATTTTTTAGTTTATCAATAGCAGATGTTACAGGTTTTAAGATCTATTCTCATCACATATGAATCGGACCCTTTGTTTACTCTCACTCATCCGCAGTGCATTAAACCGTGCCGTTAACCTTTGACTGAAACTAGGGTGGACTACACTTAAATATCGCTTCGAACAAAAAAAAAACCTTCTAAAATTTAATTTTTACGTTCCTTTAACACGTGGTCCAATAATATCAAATTAAATTTATTTGCAATAAGAGCTTTATTGACTTTGATATTAAGAAAAATAAGACTAATAGATTAAAGTAAACATAACTTATTTAAAAACAACATGCCATATAAAACAGCAAATATATATATATATATTAAAAGGTAAATAGCATATAAGTATAGCAAATCACTGGACGTCCAGGTTAACAGCAAATGCATTTGAAGTATGATCTCTATTGTATATTACGTGCGGAATCAGATATAGATTCCGTAATGTGAATTCCTAATTACATTCGATTAATAGAATATAGTAATATGATGTATGATTATTAATTAATCCGTATTATCAACAACTAGCGAGGTGATTAAACCAAATACCCATAGGAGATAAAATAAACAGAGAATATTTATGCATTATTTTGTATTTCATATCTGAATTCTAAACATTTCTAACTATACAATAATTTTGTTGACCAAATGTAGGATATCATTGTAAATGATAAATAAAACGGCTTTCCTATCAAAATAATGAGAGGCTTATGTTAAATTATAAATTGTTTTCTTAGATGCTTTAAATTATTCCGGCGACGAATAAATCTTATCATATTCCCTAAGCTCACTTCTAGTTTCAACACATAGCTTTAGCTGACTATAGAGATGAGGGGTTCTGCTTTTAGAACACCCTCTGTAGATGTCTTTAATGCCCATATATAGTAAGATGACAGAAGCTTTTATGCTCAGTGAAAAATCCTTATTTTTATTAATAAACAATTATTTTCAGATTTGTTTATAATAAAGTAAATAACTCTTATCTTCAATTCTGATTCTCTACAAAGTTATAGCATTTAATTTTTTTGTTTTAAGTTATATTGGTTAAATAATTAATTGACCTTAAATGCCTTATCGAGTCTCTATCAAAACTAAAGTAATTCCGAACTTTTTTGTATTTACTGAAGTTCAAAGGGTGTAAAGCCTTTACTCGTTCCAATTCATGTCTCGTCTACCTTTTTTGTAAAAGATAATTGTTTTAAACATAGACTGTCGTAAAAGTAAACGCCTTTAACTATTTTATAATGGTCTTTAATGGATTGCTTAAAGCTTAAAAGTGTACCGAAAGTATCAAAGCTGTTGCTGCTTAAAACTTTAATTAATAATAAACATTATGTTTTTTTACACGCTGTTAAAATAACTTAATGTTTTCTCTAATATTATATTCATAGTATCGAAAAAATAAAAATTTCAATCCAATTGACAAATACAATAAGTCATTTTTGATTAATTTTCTTTTCCCTAAAAGTCGGGAACACAAAAAACCTAAAATGTTTTATCGAAGAGTTAAAATGAATCGTTTCTGTGTAAATAAGGCAAAGGGCTTTTAGCCCAGCGTTGACTCGTTTATCTTTTCAAAGATCTCCAAATGCGAAGTTAACTTTCCTTAAGCGGCCTAACAAGGTCCCAGTAAGCGATCCTGAAATTACTCTGAAATTCAGGCAGAGATGAGAATAAAAGTAATTATAGAAAACTGAATTGAATTGGCCTTATTTATTTTATTGCAAACATACTTACTGTGCTCTTTGTATTTTAAGTTTCAATAAAATTAAGTTATAATATCCTCTAATACCCAATAAGATATTGATCGACTGTAAGGCGTTATTAATCCTTAATCAGGCTTAAAGACCCAAGTGCCCGACCAAAGATTTGGGATATATTATTCAACTCAGTTATATGTACTGTTCGGTGACTTATCGGATCATAGGATAAGTTCTAAACTTCATTAGATTTGTCACATCTATTATATATTAAAAAATAAATATTTAGCCCTATCACGACTCATATACGGCTTTAAATAAATAAAAAAACAACTATAGAAAACTTTATTTATTGTACAAGAGTTGTGTAAGAAAATATAATACAGATGTAATCTTTTCAGTTAAATTGATTTACTAGTCAATTTTTTTTTTACAGTGATCCGACGTTTCGGTTACTCTACAGCTAACGTGATCGTAGGCAGACGAGATGAAAGTGTAATTTTCATCTCGTTGGAAAAATAAAATAATAAAGGATGCATTGTATCCGAAAAACTTAGTTTCGTTTAAAATTACACACGCGAAATTTTAAATATCATTCATTAATATAAAGAGATCTAAGATTATCGCGAGTATTCATTGAAATAAAACTAATGTATTTCGGATTTACTTCGCGTTTATAATTATTTTGATCAACATACTCCAGACGTTTCGATTACTCTGCAGCAATCGTGATCACGGAAAGACGTCGTAACGCGTAGTAGATCCGAAACATATTATTTTTATTTCAATTCATGAATATATTTCGAAAGTCTTCTTATTTAAAGTATTCGGTGAATGAAAGAGATTTACACAATGCTAGCAGTGTTTCGTAAGTTTTAAACTCAAACCCAGAGCCTTAATAGAACTGTACAATACAAATATTAATAGTAGTTATTCTGATATTTAATAAATAATAATATGTAAACTGAATTATTTAAATGATATTAATATTTTCGGATTACTACGCATATTTTATTATTTTCATAAACTACATACTCCCAACGTTTCCGTTACTCTGCAGCAACCGTGATCATGGGCAGATGAGACAGCTGCCCGTAATAAGTAAATCATTGCATAAATTTTGCTATAATATCTTTATAATCATAGAAAAAAAATCAAGATGGTAACATGATAAAGGAATATCATAAGGAATTTTAAGGAATTCTTACATCATTACTATAGCATTTTAATGAAAAAATTCCGCCCTCACTTCAACGTCTTTAATATTCACAGCCTGTTGGTATTAAATTCAAAACAAGTCAAGTGTATTTTAAAACAACCGACGCAAAGCGACTGCTCTGCTTTAAAAGAATTTCGTACATTTTATTAATTTTATATTCAAATAAATACTGCAATATTATTTATCGTGATAATGGCAGTGTAATAAAACCTTATAATTTTTGTTTTGACACAAAGCTTAATTGATTTATATTGATAAATTGAATTGAAATACAGAAAGAGTACACAATTAAATATAGATAGATAAAGTCAAGATTTATTCCGAATTTTTATAGAAGAGCATATTTTTACCAAAAAATATCCCGCGGAATTAAATACATGTACAAATCGGAACGGTTGAGGCACGTAGCAAATTTACGCTCTCCGATTCTGTACCGATTACCAAAGGCTCCAATCACAGAACACAGGGCAGGCGACAATCGTATTTTGTTTCGATAGTCCCGTGATAAGCCCGGGCGATGTTTACATTGAGATTAATTTATTATCTTAAACAGTTTTTAACAAAAAAAAAACAAATTAACATTTTATTCAATTTAGATTTTTCTATCCAGATAAAAACTATTTCTTTGTCGCTATAAATTTTTATAATAGTTAAAATAAGATATTTCGGTCTTAGATATTAAAATTTGACAGCAGGTCTCTGCTGGCTCAGAATCCCTATCCCACGTTTTAATTAAGAGAATAAAACACAAAATATATTTCACCATTCAAACTCTCTCGAACTTTTAATTAACTGATTTTCTTTGAAATTTCCTTTTAATATAGAAATAAATATTTAAATACTAAATTACATTAAAATGTTTATATTCAATGTTTGAGACTGGAATTGGTACCAATCTTAATAATAAATTTCTAATCGCTTCCAATTTAGTTAATTTTAAAAAGGTTTTATTTTTTGTTTTTCTTACATGAAAACCTAAGTTTATTCATAGTTATATTTCTGTGCCTCCTTTTTGTCTAAATAGTTTAAGGTTGTATATCAATTTGCTTAATGGCTCGTAACAGCACCTGGTGAATGATATTTTTGTCATTAACCTTAGACGGTCGACGAACTGAACGAGAGACTATCTAGAACAAAAAGAATTTGCCTAAGTGCTTAAAAATTTTAGAAATGCTATGCTATAACTTTCTACGATAAAAAAAATGTACTATAGTTACATTTACTAAGACATTTATTGTTTTATATTAAAGAAATATTACACAGTAATTATATTGGAAGGAGCATATAATATATGGTAGGTTATTATTTTGTTTAGCCTCACTATCAAATAATATTATTAGAAATAGCATTCAATTTGTAGTTAATTGTATGACAAATTTATTTACATCCATTTATTTGTTAAACATCATTCTAATAAATAGCTTGATTTAATTAATTCCCTTGATAAATTTAGTTTCATTATAATATATGTAATAATTTTTTTTAAATACTAATTGTCACGTCTCAAAGAAATATCTAGACTGAGTTTATTCTCCCAAAAGTCTCTTAACTAAGTCATTTACTATATACTCGCAATAATTGAATCGATATATATTCATACTTACTTAGTTTCAAACACAATCTTTCGAGTCTTTGATTATTAAGTTAAAAAAATTTAACCTGCCTGAAAAAATTTTTTTTATTTACATCAAAAATTTATTTAAATTTTAATATCGCATAGAACATAACTTGAAAGCGTATCGAGTAATATCAAGGAATATAAGGAATTTTATTCCGTCAATGGGAATCGTTCCAGAAATTTATACGGGATAGGATTGTGATGCTGCTTCATTAATTTACTGAGGGTCGGGGATTGCTCTTATTAAAGTACAATGGTCAGTATGACGAGTGAATTCCTACTGAAATATAAAAGTATTTATATTTACTTTATTTACAATGAAATTTCATATGAATATTTCTCCTTTTATCGAGTTAAAAAAAAACGAGTCATAATTATTAATACTATGGTATGTGTTTCAGCACTCGTGCACATTAGTGCTTAGGTCTTGAAATAAACGAATACAATGAAAAGGAACTTTCTACAATATAAATTTAAATCGATTCAATTCGCATCGATTATTCTAAAAAAATGTAATTTCACGAAGTAACTGATTTCACCCATGAATAAAGCTTTCCCTCCAAAATTGGGGGCTGATGTCAATTTGCATGTTCTACACGAAGCCTTCAGAACTCCTTGATTGCTAAATGAGATAAAGAAATCCCGATTATCAGATACATTTTTTTGCACGTTCATTCTGTTTCATCTTTTTTTTTCATAATAAAATTATTCCAGCTCACTATTTCTGTGTTACTAAGTGAAAGGTTCTGGAAATTAGTATAAAACCAAAAAGAAAAACTTCAATCTGGATTCCTTTTCGATAAATGTTCTTTTAAAATAAAATTGAAAAAATGTTTGCACTGAATTTTTCAAAAGGAAATCTGATTGCTTGCTCTCAAGGGACGAGGCTGGAGCCTTGTTACACCGAAGTATTCTTAAGATTTTCTATTTTGGAATAGTAAATATTATATCATTATTATCCGTATAGAATAGTAAGTATTTTCACCTATTTTCTGGGACCTTAAAGACCAAAATCTACAAAAAATACAAAAATTTGCCACTTCTTAAAAATATTTTGTATAATAAATACGACGCTGTATATAAATAAAATATATTAAATTGGAATAAACACCATTATATAGTTATAATTATTAACATTTAATGTTCTTACAATTCTAATACTAAGCTATTTGTAAAACGTCTGAAGTCTGGCGTTACAGGAACCGTAGCGGCGGAAGTGAGGCTGCAACGCTTCCTCCTTTAGCGCAAACTTGATCAGTATATAGAAATTGCAACAAAATTAGATAGAACCATCTAATTGACTGGTAATTTTCAATATTCAAGCGGAAAAGTAATGTCGCTGGTAACAAATTGAGAGTATTTTTCTATCAAGTGTATAGTATTTTTGTGTAGTAGATAGATCGTGATAATGTGTAGTATTTTTTCATAGCCAGCATTTCTTAAAATAGTTTATAAACTTATATCCTGCTCAAAGCGAATTATAAAAGAGACATTGCTCGTATTAAAATCACATGTTTACATGTAATAATCTATCAATCCCATTCTTATAATGAGAATATCCTAAAACGACAAATACAAAACTTATTAGAAGTTGTCATTAAAACATTCATTAAGACCCCCAACGGATGGCAGCTTCCGTTACAGAAATAAACTGACGTTCATTCGTTAAACGCAGAGACAACGATCGTTACTATATATGGTATTGTAGGCGTGGGCTTTTAACGTGTGCGTCAATATGGAAACATAAAAAAAGATTTCGGTATGTGATAAGCTCTAAAACAAATATATCAATTACACCGAAATAGAATACTCATATAACCAAGATTTATATCCAGAACCATAAATAATCTTAAATATAAATATTTCAACGTCGGTTAAGAGTTAAAGGGCGGCACGTGGTTATCTCACCAGATGTTAGCATAATAATGAAATAAGGTCTTTCACCTTTCAGTTTAAGCCACCGATCGTCTCTAACTTCACTCGCTTGAAGTATCATAACATAAAAATTAATTTCCATATTTATTTAAAAACCATTTATGTGAAGTTATTGTGTATTAAATGTTATCAAAATAGAAAATGGATCGTACTAACAAAATCAATGTAGAATAATAACTCGGTTCTCTAAAACTTATATAAAGCACAAAATGTAATTACACTAATCCAAAGGAACGTTCCGATAGAGAAAAATAATCCTAATATTTTGTACCGAGGCCACATGCTGAACAAATAAAATAGTTATTTCTTCCGATGCAAGTTGCAACCTAAAGCCAAGAGTGTGGCATTGTGTAACAAAAGAAAGTTCTAAAAAGGATTGCCAGTCGCCGACAACTGACAGTTTTGCAGTAAGTCGTGTGCCAATAGAAATAAACGCCTATTACATATCAGCACATAATTGATAACAATCAGTCATATGAGAATGGTGACAAATTATTACCAATACAATTTTATTATACGAACAAATCAAGTCTTACGAGATATTAAATACCGGCTTATGAATTTTGCTTATTCGACCGAAATGATAGAACTCTCTCATCGTATTATATAAAATAAACATAATAAGTCCATGTATTTCATTTGTTTTATAAATACGTTATTGCTATCAACAGCTATCGTAACACGTTATAGGAACCTTAAGTTTTCCCCACTCAATAATCCTTCTATAACAAAGCAGTTTGACAGATGGGGATTTTCTTTTATTGCTTTTTTTTGCTCATTTATCGAATGTGTTTTCCGTCCGAAATTTCAAGTTGTATCTGCGGAAAGAAATATTTCGTGTAACAAATTTAATTTTAACGGAAATAATGTGGAATGTATAAATTTTTAAATGTTATAAATTGAAAGATGTTTCAACCTTCTATTTAAAGCAGAAAGCGTTCAGATATCAATTCTGTAGTAATTATTTCGGTGTATAGTTAAATTCAATCAAAGTTACTTATAAATAATTTACTATAATCGTTGCCATAACTATACGCAATGTATAACAAAAACGAGAACGGATATTTTTTATAAATTTTTGATTTGAAGTAAATATGAGAAGCAAAGGATTAAATGGAAAAATAAACAGCTATTTGGTAGCTCCAATATTCATTTTGCCAATCGGATGAAACCACCCAAAAATCTGCTAAAAGAAATCAACCGATTATCCAAAAGCTCGTCTCTCCAATTTTCCGAGTGATTTTCCACCACGGAGCTTGATTTTTCCGCATCAAAGGAAGTTGATTTTTAATGTTATTTGTTCGTACAGCAAGGAAATTATGCGAAGAAGGCTGTGCGCGTGACGAAGGAGCTGACTTTGGTATTACTAAACTGAATGATTTCAAACACCCCTACTATAATAACTATTTTTATTCAACAGTTACAGATTCGCTGAATATTAGAACAAAAATATAGGAACAGCGTATTATTTGACTTTTCTTACAAAAATTTGAATAAAACTCTCTTACCTACTTATATTTATCACTATCAAAGAAGAATACTAGTTCCTTGTAATTTTTTTTGCAGATGTTCAAGCAATTTGAGATTAATTACTTTGTTTTAAAGGTATTTGTTTAGAATTAATCGAAGAGCATTTCACGATCGAGAGTTCATGGTAAACTTTGGCTTGAAGATGGGTCTCATAGACGAATTATATCGACACACACTAAGCCGTTTTTCAATTCAACTAAACAAACACAAACTTTACTGTGCGTTTACTTACGACATTTAATTTTTTTTTTTTAAACTTACTCGTGAAAGTTTTAGATCTCATTATTTTAATTTATTTTCTCAACCCTTAGATATGATTCCATATCCGAAACTAAGACACAAATCATATTGTTTTATGTATGAGAAGTGAAAATCCCTTGAAAAAATATTCTTTTACAATCTTATTTCATTTTCTTTGGTCGTCCTTATATGTCATTTATGAAGACAAAAAAAATAAAGTAAAAAATATTGCACTAATATGTTGTTTAATATCTTTCCTTATTATTAACTAAGATATTTTAAATACAAAACTTTATAATAAGCAACTTAATTCCTATGACTTTTTTTAAAGTTAATAAAAAGAATTGGAGCTAGTTTCTTGTACCTATCTCATCACAATCTAAAACAAATTCGGATTTAACGTATCTTAGAAAATGGTTTCAAAGTATTTGCTAAATTGATTTATAAGCCTGTGACTGTAAGTTTCTTAAATCAAAGCTGTATTTTAAATATTAAACTAAAGATCCAAGCAATTTCTAATTTAAAGAACTAGTGTTATATGTAATTCATCCCCTTAAAACAACAACGCCACCCTTTAACCATCAAAATGAAAACATTATTTCAACAAATGGAACCATGGAATGGAGGACTCAAGAATTCAGACACTGAATGGGAAAGGGAATGTTCCCAAAATCTTACCGGCTTCTTGGAATGTTATACGAGAAATTTGCATTCCTTTGTACGTAAATTTAAAGCAATATACGCCTGTTGTAGGCATTTGTATTTTCTGGTTTATGTCAAACAAAAAGTAAACTAATGTTAATACAACTTATATAAATCTTTTTTTCCGCATTGTAAATTAACAGCTACGTTTAAAAAGCCTCTTCGTCGAGAATAATAAATGTTGAGTGTAGTTACATTAAGAAATATGCGCGCTGCAATAATATTTCATATCCTGATTTATTCTCGTTCAGCTAAAAGCTTGGAATTGGAAAGGCGTTCTAACGATAGTATATGTGTGTGATTTTTACTTTAAAAAAAATAATTTCGAGAATATTTTATCACCTTCATATTAAGTAACATAAACGACGAATGTTATAACATAATAGTATTTTTTAGGTTTTTTTTTTATTATTAATTGTAACAAAAATCTAATTTGAACAAATTATATAGACAATAAAGGAGGTACATCTTTCGAAACCGAGTCGTAGTCGAAATCGGATTGTAATATTGATGATATTCCTTATGTAGAGGTAAGGGCTGATGAATAATAAAGACGCTCTTAACGCCTTCGAGAAAACGCGTCGGGCGAATTTTAATGAAACGGTGTCTTGAGGCGACGAGTTGGGAATATCATATTCTGTTCATTCAGACGATTTTTTTTTGCTGTATTCGATTTAAAGTAAAGAATAATAATATTATTATACTGACGAAATTCCCACAATATTGGGGATTATCAGTTCATTTTGCTACCAACTCACCGTTGCTTGTGTATAAATAAAATTGCTCTTATTAAAGCGACGGTACATTTTGGAACAATATAAAAGTTATATCTTGTATGCGATGGTGTATTTTTTATTTCCTTTTAATCTCCTATAATTACACGCACACTTAGATACTTTCATTAGTCGTAGGCCGTAAATGGACACAGTGGTCTAAAGGAATTGCGAATATAAGAGAGAAATAAGAGAGAAATATAATTCAATCAAAATAGCGTTGTTACTAGTGCGATAGTTCAAAGGAGAACGTTCAACGATGTAGAGGCGTTAGAAAATATGAGTACAGATGGAATAAACATCCCCTTGGAGGTAGAAAGTTTGCAGATGCTGTCAGTAGGATATCTTTGACGCCTAATACTAATTGCCTAAGTAAAGTGAATGTTAGTGCTGTTGGTATACCTTCTAAATATCTGTTCATGGTAGAGCAAAACAGATGAAAAGAATAATAAGATCTGTCTTTATTTGGAGCATACAAAAATTATCATAGCTACAAACCGTGTTAAAAAACCAATTCCTGTAGATATTAGGAATTTTTTCTAGTGATGATTTTTATGAAGTCAAAAGAGAAAAAACACAAACGCCACACTAAGAGACATCGTTGGATTGTGCAATACACTTTACAGTAGAGGAAGGAAATGTTAATCCTGGCAACTTCTTATAGGAAGCCACTAGAATTTATTAATAAATTCACAGATGTATCCACATGTATGGAAACCAGGTTTATATAGTAATTTTTTGAGGTCACTCAAAAATTATTCAATAATTCCTCGTTTAAATTAGATAACTTTCATCGACGAAAGTAGTAACTGAGAGGAGAATATAATTTTAAAAGAAATTGACAAAAATAATCTCCATAGTTACAACACATTTAGAAAAAAATCCCCAGTTTGTTAGTCTAGAGAGACTAAGATAATATTAAGTTTTAACGTCCGATTGAATCCCTTGTTAATGTACGACTAAATCCTCTCTGCTAATCATACTCAGACTGCCAATCACAATTGCGTGAGATTTAGTAGGATTTAGCTTTACTCGATAATATTTGTTGTACATTTCATATACTAGCACTACTAATTTCTGAAAAAGATCTATTAAGGTCTGAAACCTTGGCTGAAGAATATAAAAGTGAGGATATAAAATACATTTATGATAAATAAAAACATACTCACCTTCACTGCAAAATGTTTACAAGCTGTCCTTATTCTACATAACAAAAATTATCCGGAACGTCAAACTTGTCTCTATCTAATATGTATCTGAGCCATAAGATATTTCTAAAGATAGTAGTTTCTTTTAGACTCAACACAAATATTTACCTAGATATTATGAACGCGCAACATATTTAAAAATTATTGAGGATCGCCGGGGAAATATCGCTCGTTGCTCAGACGCTCTTCACCGACAAGTATATATAAACTAAAATTATTATTAATGACGTCACACCAAATGTAAGATTATATTTATTTTCTATTTTCTCTACACTTAATAAAGCTATTAAATCGTCAACATTTAAGATTACTTTCATAACAACAACTGCATGTAATTTATAAATTTAATTAAATTTAATAACAGTTATATGCTAACGTGAATTCCTACTCAGAAATATGTTGCTAACAGCTGTGATGTTAACTGAAATTTGAGGAATCTAATAGCGAGACCAGTAATATTATTAATATTATACAAAATTGTACATCGTATATGTCATTTATTTGAAGCAATAACTTTTTAAATATTTTGTTTTTCGAATAAGTATATAACTAACTAATTAGCCATCAAAGATTAGAGTTATATCAAATTTAAATTCAGACGATTATTTTTCCTTTTCTTCTCAGCGGACTTTTATGATACAAACAAGAAAAGTGACATGTGTAAAAAGCTTTAGACATACTACATTTAAAAAAACAAATGTTTGATTACAAATCAATCAAAATATCAGATTTCAATGAGAAAATTATTTTAATAGTTTTAATGGCCTGTACCATGAAAGCGGTAAAATAAAAATTCTTATATAATAGCAAAAGTTCATAATACTGTAACAATTAACGCAACATGATTAGCGATATACAGTCAGCTCAATTTCAATTACCAATATCATTGTTCAATTGTATGAAGCTTATGACAGCGGTGTAGCCTTACATAAACTACACATGTTGTGTGAAGTATTACCGGATTGCTGTGACAGATCGATTATTGACAGAACAAATGAATACGCGAATCGTAATCAAGAGACAAATTATTAAGTGAAAAAAAATTAAGGTATAATGTGTAATTATATTACAAAATATAAAAAAGATTTTATAGGTGATAGAGTCTAGCTGTGGTCAAGTTGCTACTTGCTAGCTTGAACATGGGCTGATTCGTCCGGGTAAGGACCACCCACTCGCAGAAGATTGGCGTGAAGTAGTCTATAAAGGTTGCATTTCTTTCGATAAATGACAGAGACGGTTGTCCTTCCCTATTTCCACCCTTTCCTACTCTCTTCCTATTCCCACTTTTTCCTTTCTCAACAATCAAGACTGGGAACGCATCCGCAACTTATCTTATGTTGCACTTGTACATGGACGATGGTAAATACTTCCCATCAAGTAGGCCGTCTGCTCATTTGCCACCTTTCGCATATAAAAAAATAAATAAAAATAAACTCATATTTTTCACAAATGACCATCGAAATCAAATATACTTCACTACCAAACTATTAAAAAGGTTCTCTACAAGATTGTACTACTAAATTGTAACACTTTAACTCAATTCTTTGGTTTATCTATCTCTTATTACAGTTGGTCGGTTGATTGGTTGGATACAGCTTCAGCTGGCTTACAGTATATATTCACATTCATTGATCGTAATTTGTTTTAAGTCTAAACGTTCCAAAAATCAATTTAGAAACATGAACATCTTATCTGATTCGTAATAGACAAAACTAATAATAACTACATCGAAAACATTTCATTTTTTACATCCGTCCTCCTTTGTACTTTCCCCAAAACGTCGACCCTCGTTATGTGAGCAATCAAATTCGGTAATGCATTTCAGACAATCGTTAGACGCTAGGACGATCAAAGCGCACGTCATCAAACGACTGAATAATTGCTCCCATTGATGTAATACGCCGGTATTACTTATTCAAAACGATCTCAACCAGAGGGCAAAGATTGAATTCCAATGATACTACATCTCTTAAAGGAATTAAAATTATACGTGGATTACATACTCATTTCAGGTAGAAAATATTTTACTAAAATAGTGAAAACGTTCTACTAAAACTAATTTTGTTATCTATTTTTATCTACATTTGAATATTTCGTTTTATACGTCTTTGGTTTGATGGACCCCCGAGTCTGAGAAGCCGTGTTGACACTTGTAAATTATACTTTACGGTAGAAATTCCTATAAATTAAATACAACAAACCAAATAATGAAGTAAGCCCCCAAAACTTTTGGGGTAACCTCTGACTTATTGTAGAACATAAATTACACCAAGTTTTGACAATAAATTCTACGAAGTTGATTTCCAGATGTATGGAAACGGAAGAGCCGAACAGTTCTTAGTCTTTGATAATTAAATATTATATTATCAACTTATAATTTAAATAAGAAGATTTGTATATTATACAAGGTATAAAAAATAACAAATTTGTATTAAATTATGTGAAGAATGACTAGAAGAATGCAATATCTCATGAGCAATCATAAAATAAGCAACATACGACCAGGTCAATTAAGTTTTTGCCAAACAAAACCTTCTACGACTAATGAAGACTCCTTAGTCTGGATTCGTAGAAGGTTTTTTGCTTAAAGAAGCAGTAGTTACAGTGCGCTTTACTTGCAGCTATATTTTCATTAATATTCAATTAGGACATATAAATTCTAACGCAAGCATGCGGTAAAGATGAAAACAATACGCCGAATAATTCCTATCTGAAATAAATCTGCAAATAATCTAAAGGAAGCAATCCCACAGCAGGATGATTATTAAAAAAAAAATTTTTTTGATGATTGTAATTCTGCTGTTTTTTACAAATTTACTCTGGCAGAATATACAGCACACGTTTTTTCATTGATGATGGCAACTAGTGAACTAAAATGAATTTCGATGAAAATTTAAAAAAAAAGTTGATCCTATACATACAATATTGCTCTCGACCATATCCAGATAACATTAAATCTATGTAATTAAGCCAACAATCGACAAAGCCGAAGCGTGAACTCGGAGGCGTAAATCTAACTTCCGTGTGCAAAATAAATATGGGGATTAAAAGATTTCGATATGTATGACCTACATTTAGTATAAAAAAAATTATAGAACTTTTTATTTCAACTAAATTTATATTTCGGAGAACTCTTAAACAATGAACTTATCAGACAATGGTAATGGAAAAACAAATATTCGATATTTTTATATCTCTCCATTATAACTCGTTCCAAATGGATATATAGTTATATTATAAAACAAATTCAATATTCCAACCACTTGGGTGTAAATCTATAAGTTATTAGCGTCGAGGTAACCATTTTAAACCTTTCCAAACATTTGTCCCTTTTACATGGCTGGGCGAGCTCAACTGAGCTAGTTTTAAAACTATTGTTCCGCGCAATGAACTGCAAAACTTTTGAATGTCCCTGATAATCGTCACGTACGCTGAAGTTTTAACGTGTTCCAACAATATTTATCCATAGGAAATAAATTTGAATTGCATCCAATGCAGATGTTTTTTATCAGTTGCTTGCATAAAGTTTGTTCGGTTTATATCTATAGAATATCAACAACAATAGTATATTATATACATCTATAGCAAGCAGATTTTACGGTTGTATGTATCTACAATAGTTTCATCATTTTTTGGTCGACCGCTACACATGAAATATACATGACAAATAATCGCAAGGAAAAATTTACTATAAGAATTTCATTTCATCTTATAAAGTAATGGGATGTGTTAGTTACATCTTATCTACCTAGACGTTTGTCTCAACACGAGTTCTTTGAAATTTTGAATTTATAAAAAACAGAAAAGATAAAAAATAAAAATGCGTTACCCAGCCCAATTACTAAAAATCAACGCTTCACATTCATAATTCATTGCAAATATACGTCACCGGTTTATAAATTTCGTAAAATGGGATTTTAATTCGTTGATAGCATGTTGACGATGCAAAACTGGGTTTGAGCCCTAGCTTTGCAGCGCAGTATACATTTTATAAGAATAATTTTTAAATCATATTTTGTAAGCATAATTTTATAATCCTGATTACTATACAGTTTAAGCAACGTAGTATTATAATGTAGACTCTAGTTAAACAAAGAAAATATTGCGCACGGGTTAAACTTAAGACATTTTAAGACAAGACTCTTATTACAAGTTTTAATCTTTATTCTATATACGGAGGTTTTTGGGTTTTTCATTGGTAAACTCACTTCGACAGTATCACGTGCGAAAATTTGTGCATCGGAATCTTGAAAGCTCTGCCTAGTGTGAAGATGCAAACTTGGTATAATGGTGCATATCGTTGCTACCTTTTATATTGTACAATTCTCAAAGAAGTTAGAAATCGAATGACATTTAAATTATAAAAAATCGCTTAAAATGAAGTTCAATCTCGATGCTATAAGGAGGTATGTTTATTAAATACATTAAACGTTTTAAAAGCTGTTTCGACAACAGAGTTAAGCCTTAAAAGTATTAAAGTCGTAAACGGCCCAACTCTACTGGAACGCCAGAATTTTCGTATAACAGCAATTAAAGAACTTTGCACACTAGACATAATAGTGCTGGTATCATTATAACAATACCTGACTTCAACTGTTTTGCTCCTTTACTTCGCTAGTTAATTTTTACGAGTCGTGCAACTAGTTTTGGGTTGCAAAGTCCATTTTGAAACTTTTTTTAATTCAAATATAAAATCTAATACAAAGATATTTATCGATTTTATTATTTTTGAAATATTTTTTAACCTACATTTAATAATCGATGTTATCATTTTTTAAATTTTAATATGTCAAAACGAGCGCAGTCGGAACAAAAGTTAGTGAAGAAATACCAGCAATAATAATAAGACTGTCATCCATTTTGACGAAATGTCCACAGAATTTCCATATCCTGTCCAAGCGATCCTATTCTAACAGCAAAGGGTGCGGACCACACTCACTTCCTTCGTAATTTCCGTTTCTCTCTTCATAATATAATTTTACATGTGGAGTAGACAAACATGTGCTCATCAATCGTAGGGATAGACGAGATGTTGATGAATTTACCAACATACGCCATGTTTTAACTTAGAGTTATACTATCTTTAAATTATCCTATACATAGTAACTCAATTGATTAGATGCAAATAAAATGAAAGAAAAGTATAAAATAACAAAATTTTGTCAATTTTACACATACGTATATACATAAGCGATATTACCATTTTTGTACGTTGTAAATAACAATATCAGAAATGAAAACCTTAATCTTTATTCAACATGATAAAATATATTATATATATATATATGTTTATTATATATATAGTGTTACTGGAAACGAAATATATGTATTGAAGTTTATTATTACTAAAAGCGCCATCTATTAGAGAGACGTGAAACAACCCAACCGTGAAGATAACACTAAGAAAGCGTATTATCGTGATTCGTTGGGAACAAATACACAAGGTGGCGTTAGGGGCAAAACTTAAATAAATGTTGTTACTAGTTTTTTAAAGTATGCTTTTATTGTTTCAGATATCTTCACCACATGGCTCGAACGAACGAATAATTCCATAAGTAGTCAATATTAAGTTCCTAGCTAGGATAAGATAGTATAAAATGTACAGCTCAAACGAATTCCTGCACAGCGCAGGCGTGAGTCGTCACATGCAAGCAACTGGTGAAACGCCGACCCAGAAGACGAGCATGAAACGACGTTCGTGTGAAGTGCCTTTAGGTGACATTTCTTCTAACAATTTCAAGGTGTCCCTTGGTGATATAACGAACGATGGTCCAAACTACGATTGTAGGTCGCTGCGATCCACCAAATCTGAAGACACACGATCGCTTAGATCTTATAGGCCCATCGATAGTCGTAGTGTAAAGAACTTTAGATCGTCTTTGGCTGATATTACATCCTATTCTCTATCTCGTCCACCGAGCTACGATCAGTTATCCCGTAGATCTGTGGTGGAAGGTAACGATGGGATAACATCGAGTATTGAAGGTGTGCTCTGGTCGGATGAAGAGGAAAACGAGTACTTCTATCAAGAAAACATCACTACCGCATGGAATCAAGGTAAGTCACTAATTGCAAGATATTTTAGAAATACTTTACAAACTTCCTTAAGTTTTGGCTTGCAGAGATCAAAATATTAATTGCAACGAATAAAATTCTCATTTATCAAAACAAATTGCACGTAATCTTTCAAATTCAAAGTTACCGACTTGTTAATCACAAAGTTATATGTTATCATACAAATCAACAATCCACCGACTTTCTAAACTTAATCTCGTAATTTATTTGTAATTTAGCAATCTGTTTTTAACTTGCCCTTAATTATAATTCTATACCCATGAGCAATACAAAAAGAAACCGAATAAAGAGCGGAAGTGCATAAATATTTGGAGTTCTTGGTAATTTCTTTGCATGTCATGTAACAAATATGCTGCCTTATCCGCAGACAGCGTTAATTGAAGGTTTGAAAGGCACACAAACGCTATAAAATAAAGATTTTCAATATTGAATCCCTAGTATTGTTTATTCTAGAAGAATACATCAAATAAAGAATGATATGACTTTTATACTCCCCTCGAAGGTTATTAAAACGGTTCATGAATGTTTTTTTCGTAACAACACCATTCGATTTATTTGAGTTCATCAATACTCAATGTAAAGACATTATTCAATGCACTATACATCTTGATTCAATAGCCACTTCATACAACTGATTGAATCCAGTAATAACTTTGATGTGAATGGTCTAGCCGTCTGCTTTCTCTAGTCTATCCTAGAAACTGTTTTCTATTTGTGATTGGTACAAAATTAATATCGTTTATTATGAAATGTACATTTAATATTCTGGCGTAGCTTGTGATTTTTTTTTTATTTTAGAGAACCAAACAACGCCCTGAATAAAAGCTATCATCAAAAAAATTTACGATCCCAACAAAAAAAAAATTATCAACAATATGTAAGGAATTTAAAATTAATGAAGAAACTCATTCAAAATTAATGATTTCATAAATCTAGAGCTATTGTCAAATGCGACATAAGAATTAGGACATACTGAAAGAAAAACTACAAATAAATTCAACTACGGATCGAGATTTAATAACGCAATTACAATACAAGTAGTACATTAACGTTTAGAAAGAACTAAGATAATTGATACTCAGAACAAACCGAGCAATGACTAGTAAAGATCGCAATAAAAACTAGCACGAATTTTATCGCGACGCATTTATCCACAACAGCGGCATTAGAAAAACTATTTGGAGCAGACCTTACTAGATACACTTATAGTTAAATTAATTAATATTGTAGCAACAAACACTCAGACAAATGCTCATATTAGAATTGGTGTTGAAAGAGGGAAAGTATGAAGAGAATGCTTGATATTAAGTTAGTTGTAGAAATATACACCGTATGAACTACCTATAATGAGACAACATCTTTATCTTAACAGTTGAAATATTTAATGAGTTTGAATCGAGTTTCATTAGTAATTAAGCTGGAAATCTAATTGAGGCGCGTCCTATCCTGTCTGACAGATAAATCCGTTGTCACTCTAGTATAATTGACACGTCAACAATTCTATACAGGTAATTGAAATGATTATGAATTAATTCGTTTTTACACCGATATTAATCTATTAAACGGTTATTTTTTTTTAATTAATTGGATTAATATCATTTGCCTATATTTGTATTAAATTGATTCAGTAACATCAAATGAAAGCTCCATATCTTTTCGACAATAAAATAAAATAATGAATTATACAACGAATCGCATGACCTTATCCTTAATAAATAACAGTTAAAAGCTGAAATAAATGTTGAAATTATGTTAAAAAGTATAAACAGAAAAAAATATATAATTAAGAATGAAGTGCCATTAATCGTTCTTAATTTTAATGTATTCGGTACTTTAGAGCTTTCAAAGATAAGTACGATTCGGTGCTTATTAATGATTTAAATTCAAAGGAACTTAAAACAAATGAAGCTTTTTGTGAGTTTTGACAAACACAGACCACACTTTAGGCGGGCACGTTTGTTATAAAGAAAATAATAATCGAGTTGATATTCCACTTGTATACTGTTATCCGAACTTGAATCAATTAAGCCACTGATGAAAACTCAAGCACCATTAGTACGCTGTGCCATACTAATGATACCATGGTACTGAACCCAGATCTCATTACCAGATATGGAAAATCAACCCAACTATCCTTCACTAAGTTGATAAACGCTTATTTCTTCCTCTAATTTCTTATCATTACGACACTTATTTTAACTATTTCATCACTTTTAAAATTTTATTACACGATTTAATTTCCGCATCCTCTTTTTGTCTTCGGTCAAGAAAACGCACGTTAGGCCTCCATTCTTTCGTTGAAGATCTTCCTCGGAAGCGGACGAAAGGATACGCTTCTTCTTCCTCAGCAACAGATTGGAAGAGTTATAATTTAGGTGACTTCAAAAGAGAATGAGTAGGCTGTTATTGAGATTTTGCGTTCACTAACTCCTTCATTTCCACCTTCAAACGGATGGAATAATAGTCAAACACTGTCCAGTTGAAATTAAAAAAATAATAAAAATAATCACAACGAAGATTGTGATAGAGCCATTCCTCATCATCTGCCATACTTACCAAAATTACAGATGTTCCCAAAATCTCGTATCGAACTTTAACAGCAACAATTCCAAGTTAAAAGCTAAGCTTCAGTTGTAGGTTCGTAGTAATGAGATAAAATTAATACTACACTGATTGTTTTCAGCACCAGGGGTGATGACAATAAACATGGAGTCTCATGCACTTAATTGCATTCATATTTGACAGTGAATATTCTCCATCACAACAACAGTATTTATCCGTCTGTAATACCAAATTACCAAAATAACAGTATATCCTGCATAAACAACATCAAAAAAATATTTAAATCAATACGTTTTTTATCAACAAAGATAACCGAAGTGCGTTTCCAATTTTTGGATGTAATTTTACATCCAAAAAAATCCTAAGTTTATTATAAACGATAATTAATGACATTAATATGACGTTTATAAGCAAAAAAAGTGCCTAAAGCCTGTATTATTATATTGCGTTATTGGATTTCGTATTTTAATAACCATCTATAAACACCCACGCTTTTTTATGAATTTTGTAATCGGCTCACTTTGAAATTCATATATTCAAACAAACGGAAAACCGAGTAACCGTTAAGTAACCATTTTAATAAATAAATTATGACAGCGATTTATTTAGAATTTTATAAAAATAATAACAAAAAAAAAAAAGTCGGATGCACACATTTATTTTACATATACATCTTACATAATGCAAACCTTATGTTATTATGCACAGAACATCCTTATTTGACGTTGATTAAAATCATACAAAACACAGTTGTGTACAAGCCAAATATGTTGTGCAGAATTAAGCCTCATTAATTACATTTTTGTGCGCTTTAAAATTGTGAATTCATCTCATGGTGAGTAACCTGTAAAAATATATGTAGCATATGTAATTTTAATGCTAATTTATACTTACTGAATTCATATTATTAGTAAGCATTCACTGTATAGCACTCAGCACTCATTAAGCATATTATTTTTACATGTAATGAAGTGCTAACAAGTCGTTATGATTGTTAGTATTTAAATTTTCTAGACTTTCCATACATCGCTATAAAATATAACGTTCGCACGGTACAAGTATTTGAATAAATACGTAGCAGCTTTCTAGATAGCTATTTAAGGATAACCACAGACTGACGACCTCATATATATATACAAGTATAAATTTTTTAGGGAACTGTACTTGTTATATCGTTGTTAAGCATACTATTACTTGTCATCAAAATGTAAAGTTCATTAAAATTCTGTGTCGCAAGCATTCCATAATAAAATAATTACTTAAAATTATCAGAATTATATATTTTCACTGACAAATTACATTTAAACGAACATGTGTAAGGAGCCTTAGTTGTAATTATTAAAAAATGTCCTACGTCTACTCTCTCCGTAATTACAGTTAGTAGAGATAACTCTGAAAGCTATTTTTAACCACTTATATAAATAACATTGCAATGTTGGTAGAGCTATTATAAAGAAATTGGCAACAATCTCAAATAAAATTGTAAAGTTCCGTTAATCTTTATTAATGGATAGGAAAGTTTTCCCTTTTCATTTATTCATACCAGAACTATTCAAGATTTAACAAGTAAATACAGTAATAATGTTATTAATAGATTAGATTTTCCATTAAACACAAGTAATGCCTTGTCAAATGACTATAAAATTAATATTAGGATTATATATAATCATATCGAATGGTGTTTTAAGCTATACATAAATTTTAATATAATAAAAATGTTCTAACTATCCAAGCAATTAATTAGAAAATTACATTTAGATTATTGTTTTTTCTAACTTATAATAAATTCTGCATAGTTTCGTAGTTTCTAAATAACATTTCATGTAAAATCACTTTAGTCAAAAACTATATAGTATTATGTTAGAGATGAACAAATACCGAACGTTTGGCAAGAATACGTTAAAGTTCAACGAACACAGCATATAATTGCGGCGTGTTATTAAAATCCGACTTCATTACAGAATCCAACTGATACGGTGGGAATAATAAGTAATTTGTTTTGCAAAGATTAATATTGGAAAACTAATTTTATACCAAACATTGAACTCGGTCAGAACAAGAAAGACACACACATAGATAGTTTGTAATGTTATTGTTGCTATTAATTTATTTGTTACCGAGTTCAAATAATGTTGCCAATCATCGGACTCAGCGCCGATACTTTTGTTATTAAATTGAAAGTAGGCGCTCATTTAAACCAATCGCTCGAATAATTGATCAATTTATAGAAATAAGGCCATACATTTTTTCTTATTTTCATTATTGAAGTAAAAATTCTCAGTCAATTAATGTTGAAAAGTAACAGAATTTTTACATCAGTTTTCTTTTTTATCAAGTTTTTTTCTTTTCTATGTAATGGTAGTTGAAACTGATTAGCTTTCAATGTTTTTTTGTATCTGATGGATAAATTTATTAGTTTATATTAATTTATTTAAAATATAAACAAGGTTTCGGGGTATATATGGAATGTCGGGGTGAAAATAGACAAATATCATCATCATCAAAACATATTATAAAACAGAGTCCCTCGCCCTGTCTGTCTGTCTGTCTATTCGTGATAAAAGGATAAACTACTGCACCGATTATCAAACAGTTACCACCACTCGATAGCGTGATTCTCGAGGAAGGTTTTAGTGTATAATTTGTTAAGTTTTTGTATTTACTTGTGTGTACATTAACGATATTTATTGAAGATGTCGGGAAAACATCAGCCGTCTGAGAGCTTTCAACGAAAACGCTGCCTAAAGTCTTTGAGATATAACAAAATAATATATGGCGGAATTGTGTATATTATATAGTTATATAGATCTATAGTCCGCGGTGGCATATGTCTATACCTTAAGGATAACATACTATATCCATTTTACGACTTTTAAAACTTGCCATTCCTAAAGCGTTTATTGGAAAGCTATTTACGCAAATACGGTATAAAGTCTTATCAAAATAAATTACTTCGTTTTCAAGCCTACATCACTATCTGTAAATTACTTTTTAAATCATTTAAATCGGGCTTACCATTTGAAAGTTATCATAATATATGTTTAATAATTCTAAAAATCAAATAGGCTATTTTATATGTTTTGTAAAGAGCCCGTGCGAAGCCGGGGCTGTACCTTGTATATATATATATTCAATATGTCTAATTATGATATCATTGTCATAGAGAAAATAAATACTTTTTAATGTATAAAACAAAAGCCGACACGGGAAAGGGCAGCGTCATTGAATTCCCAACCAGATGTGCATAGGAAGTACATGTTTATAATTTTTACATCTTCCGTGACACAGAAATAGAAAACCTTAGTTCAAACGGACTGCAGGAAGAGATCTGATGTCTCGAATCTTGATATCAAATGATTTTCAAATCAAAGATTTACTTTTGATTTACATTAACGGTCATATAAGTTAAAGCTAACTCCATAGAAAGTGCATTAATTTGAAAGATTTTAAACGCTTATTTAGCTTGATAACTACAAACTTAAAGCGTAAAACCTTTATCATAAGCGTATTGAACTGATCATTTGATAAAAATCTCTTTATATGCTAACTACAATGTAACACGGGAGATTTCACACATTTTTCATATATTATTTAGCGAAATTTCTTACAACATAGGAGGCAATGTTTCACGCTAACATAAAATCCACATCCTGACATCTCATTCACACAAATCAGTCTGCATCTCCCAAGAACAACAATGGGAACAGGTTGTCCGTTTATAGCAAACAATTTACTTATTAGAAATAAAGAATTGTGGGCTTTAAAACGATGCTTCTGGTATTCCATATTAGTTATTTATATACTAAAACGATAACGTATCAATTCATGAAAAATCTCTTTGTAATTTAACTTAAAAGAACAACATTTTAATAGTTACATACCTGTATTTGGAAGATTTGATTTGGATTATATTTGGTAACGGTATATTTCCGCCAAACTTTTGATTTATGAAGGTCACGAATGTAAAATCAAAGATAATTATTTACGTAAAACAAACGTAATAAATAACTGAAAGCGTAATTTTAGTGGACCTCGTAGTTTTTTGCACGATGAGTCAGTGAGTCAACGCTCTTGCACGGCAACTTTGATAGACGTTTTTTTCAAACCCGCTTATACCTTAGTAATATTCTCAAAGTCGTTATTCTTTGGTGTTTTATTCATTTCTGTTTTATAACCGAGAATAGATTCAATCGTTTCTTATTTTTATTCAACTATTATAGCAATTATTCGTTTAGGTGTAACGGTATAATCATTTATTTACTTGGTTTATATTTTATGCAATAGAGTTTTTTTGTTTCAATGCACTCCCTATTTTTATGAAGAGCAGGGAAATATTTTTGTTTGTTAATTACAAAATTTTATCGTTAATTAAAATTCAATTAGAATATGTATATATATGAGAATTGATCTGCAACCTCAGGAATATTATGTTACAGTTATTTTTTATGTTCCGATATTTTGGAGGTTGCAAGTTCCGTATCCTGAGTATTTACACTATATAACTTCAATATTAAAGACATAATAATACGATGATTATCTTTAATATCAAAAATACATAAAACTATTTCTTAAAACATATTTTTGACTTTTCTGACATACATATCTTTTAAATCTGAAAAGTCGTATTGAAATCGAACGGCTATCGTTATTTAAATAACTGTGTCGACTCATTTTTAAGATTTTATTGAGATAAACAGTTTTTTTATTTATCCAGAGAAAGTGCAATGTCAAGATGTGAGGCTTTTATGATAAAAACGAAGCAATATTGCAACGCTTTTATATTGTTCATTACATTTCGTGATCACTTTTCTTAAGCTTCGTAAATGATAAGGCAAACAGAAAGTTGAAGCCTTTAGAAAGAAATCTCATCAAAATATCAATTATCTCGTAACTTGAAACTTCAATTAAGATGGCGGTTATTAAAACGGATTAATGTTTGTCTGTGAATATTCGTGTATGAGCCACATTTGATATATGGGTCAACTCGCTTAATCTCGTTAAATTGAAATTCAACTCACGAAATGTACCACATTTGTGTCTGACATCCCATCCCTTTAACAGAACACGTTTTTATATTCAGAGCACGAATCTCTAGTGTCACAATCACGGCAATTAATCTAAGCTAGGGTCTGGGAAATGACGTCATAAAGATTTGTCCAGATACATCGCTCGTTAAATGTTCGAGGCTTTCACATTTGATGATATCTATAAAATAGAAATTGCCATATGATTCCTTTATACGAATTTTGATATTTATACAAAAAAAAAAACTATTATTTAATTTATATAACTGAAATAGAAGTTATTCTAACGAAACCGTATAAATCGGGTTCAATAAAAAAACTATGAGAAAGGTTGAAATCCTGGACGCCCAAAAATGTTCCGAGTGTCCGACGGGAGAAGAATTTAAAGCAGCGTCCCTTTAAAGGAAAGCTTGAAATGCTTATATCTAAAAACAGCCATGGACCTTAGAGTATGCCCGAGGTTGACCTCCGAATAGTCTGGTTATTTGGAACCAAATTCTTGATCTGGGTCATTGGTGATTAACATTCGAGGAGGTATAACACGTGATTATTTTTATTGTGTTTATAACTTTGTTGAAAATAATCATTTCATACTTGAAGTTTATATTTGAATAGGAATGCGCTGTTGGCCTAGTCTGTGTAAGGCTTCCCAGTTCACTATTTGAATTAATCTAATTCAATGAGAATGGTCATACCGTTGTTGGCAATGTATATTTCTTTACGCAAACATAAATTATTTCATATTTGATGACCATAATTTTGAATAAAACACATTATAGTTAAAAAAAAAAAGTTTCGCTCCAGCAAAGTGCGTGGAGGTAACAAAACGACATTCGTTTTTGGGCGTAACTTTTTGGTGATAAGAATGTCGGCTTCAAATTATATTTTTTTATCCATAGAGGCAAGAAGCAGTTAACAGTAGATATTATAAAGCTTACTACTGCGTTTTTATCATAAAGTTACAAGGTCATCATCGTAAAACACCACATCTCGATCCCATAAAAGGTGCAAAGTGATTACAGTTGTTTAAAATTCATTTACTTTCGTCAATAAATAAATAACGACAAATGATCAGGTGTTACACCGAGTTCTTAACGACAAAAACATATTAACAGCCGTAATATAATATAAACTTTACCTTCGGATTCGCTCAAGTGTTTCAACTCAGCTACACCATCTGAAACTTTCTTGGAACAAAAAAATAACATAATAACAATCCTGATTGTCGAAACGATTGTCGGTTAAAAAGGTTTTGGATTATAGGGCAATGATTGATGCCAAATAAATAAAACTTGTCTTTAAGTCTATTTACATGTTTATAAAATTTAGAGCATCACAAACGACGCTGCTTCATATGAGGACGTGCGTGTGTTTGTCACTGATATTTTATAACATGTATTACATTTATCGCTTTAAAGTTCATAGTTATGTAACATACATTTATTAATACATTTGATATTACGTTTAAAACCGTAGATTCAGGGCGTACATAATATATTTCTCCACTTAATCCTGTCACTTATAAAACACCGGTTCGTGTAATGGCCTTTAAGTTTTAATGGGAATCAGAATTACGTTCAATACTAAAGAGTTAACCAATTGAGAGTTATTTAATTATTACTTCGATTTACTACACGATAACTTTTATCGATTTTTTAATAAATTATGCATTAATATGATAAAAATTTCATAAATTATATGATAAAAAATCTTTAATTAATACAATCATGAATTCATTAGGTAAAATTTTGTGATAATTATCAAAAAAGTACGGCAAATATGTTTTGCTGTTATGTTTAAGATTGATGGAGGCCAAATTATATAGTCCCTTAAAATTGGACGGGGTTTGTACAAAGGGACCATAAAAACAAGGAACTCGTGAGAGAACCTGATGTTTTATTCTCTTTGGTGTCCGAGGAAGCTTTTGGGCGATGAAATTTTTATGGCAGCTAATAAACTTGATATTCAATTAATTATGGATTGATCTCGTAATCATTTTCTTCTAATCTATCCGCATAATTAACTCGGATAAGTTCTGATTTTTATTTTCATTTAGTAAGTTTTGAAATGAAATTTGAATACGTTTTATAATTTTTTTTAGACTTCCTTATTTCTGTTTGACCTTTAAACTTATGTTGGCTCTTGGAGCGTGTGATAAAAACTAAAAATCGAGATCATCGTTTATGATTTATTTTATTATTATTATGGAACTGTGTGAACAAGTTCGAACTTGAAATGAAATTAACGGGTATTTTATCTAAAAATCAAACATGACATCAAATTTTGTATCTTATTGCATAAAGAATAGAGTTTATATTCTATAACAAAACTGATTCATCTAAGGGATGATTTAAAATGTGGCACGTTCCGAGAACAATATAATGTGGCTCTACTAGATTTGTATCATCGAAACTCTTATAGCTATATAAATAAGAATTATTTTTCATTAACGATATTATTATAAGGGCTGGACCCTTGTAGGTAATAATTTTGTGTTTCGCATTTGCACGCAATCAGACGTTTGGCATTTCTAATTTTAAAATGCAAATTATGGAATACATATTAAGAATTAAATGTTATTGTCATAATTACAATGTTTTAAATTAAATTCCAGATAAAATATGAGAAATTATAGGAAGTTATGGGAATAAAACAATTTAAACTAACGAGTAACGGTCTTTAAGTTTATAAAAGTTTATAATGTTGATACTTTTATATGTTTCGTACGAAGTTGCTTCTAAACTCGTCCGTTTCTTTGTATTCAGACCATATAATAGACCGCACGCACATCGGTAACAATATAATCTGTCAGCATAACGGTCAAAGTCGTATAAAACAATACGAAACTGCTGCATGCGGAAAACAATAATTTCATTCACAAAGGCACGTAAAATATCGCAAAGGGCAGTCTAATCAGATTAGGTGTGAGTGTGTGTGTTTACATCTGTGTGAGTCAATCACTCACTCATTCAAACTCATTCGCGTCGGTGACTCCAAAGACGATGGACGTCTGCGCGTGCGTTTGATTACAAACAAAAAAAAAACTAAACTGTTGTGATATTAAAAACAACTTAGTTCTGTGCTTGTGCTGTGTGTGATATGTGTTATGAATTATAGAAATGAATTCGAAAAAGCTGGAATATTTAAATGATAATGATTCTGTGGATGAGAAGATTAATCTCAGCTGTCTAGGTGAGGCTATTTTTTTGTTTTGTTGTCATCTGATGCATCTTGTAATGTATGGTAATGTTCTAATGGAATAAGCGGGGTGTTCATTAGTGATAGGAGAGTCGACAGAGTTATGTCACTGTGATAACATACAATAATAAATTTTCACACAATTATAGCTCTGCTTCGTTCTCATTTGGTCTTATTTTAGCGCGACCATAAATCTTTCTTCTTAATTATTAACGTTTATTACCGATAACGCGTTTATTGTAGGCAATATCTCAATGGAAGTTTTAAAACTGACGTAGGTGACTATCTTTAGACGACGTATAAATACTAAATTTATATAGAGGCTGTAAATTTTCATCTTATATAAGTATATATTGACATATGCTTAATAAAAAACAGATCCTAAGATAACGTGTGTAACGTGTGTATGAGAAGTGTGGGTGTTATCTAGCGAGAATTTATCTGACTCAGAATCACAAAATATTGGGTAACTTATACATTCTTGACTAGAAAGTTAAAATTAAAAAAATCATAAACAATTATATTTAATGTGGGAAAGCGAAAATAGTTTAAAAACTGTGGTCAGCCAACCTACCTTTCCCAGAGCTATGAGGACCTGTGTTTTATCCCTTTCTAAGGCTATCCCGTAGAAAAGGTACGATAATCTTAAGGTTGAGTGAGTTCGTCTCCGTTCATAGAACTATATTAAAGTTACAATACAGGCAAACATATTACAACCGCGATAACGTTTAAAAATAACATTTAAAACGCAAATAACAGCAACAAAACAGTGTAGTTTCTTTGTTCTAGTAATTTTAAGTTACTATAAGTTAAAAAAACTTACTTACAATGCACATATGTGAGTAGTATTCGATATAATACATGTTTCAACAAATAAAATCGGACGCTAGTGACCCAAATATCTAGTTCGTTTTTGTTTTATCTTTATAAGAGCTCGTCACTAATGACCTCTAAGACAGATTATAAGTTATACGGAACCCAAAAAAACTGTATACGAATCATCACACATGTCTGGTTTTATTAACTGTCCAAATTCTCAGACTTCAACGTTCTCTGACTATTAAATAATGCAAGTTTATTTACTTTAACGTTCAACTTTTGGAATAAAACAGTTACAAACATAAAAGTTTTTGTACTTGACCAAAATTCGCTTCGTACGTACATACCAAGGCTAAGCATAATCGGTTTATAATGTAAATACAACATTTTATTGTTGATTTTTCATTTTAATCGATTACTATAACTCAATATTGTAAAATATTACTATATGAATATTATGTTCATATACACTTATAATAAACGATTGTAATATTTATCGTATGTTAATTCAAATGTACTTTACGTGAAAGGAATTGAGATACAATGCGTAATTCAAATATAAATCAATTCAACCACCAACCTTTACTTAAGCTCTCTCAATACACACGCCAGTAAAATAAAGTATTTGATCGAAGCCGCATAAAGCATGTTTAAATTATCGTAGTTTAAGTCATTATCCCTATTTGAGCGTTCCGTATAAACTTTCACTTGGTCCGAAAGATATTTTAGATGTTCCAACAGAAGTAGTTGCGTTTGAAAGCAGTGGTTACGATCAAGCTACTGTACAAATAATAAAGATAATTCCTTTTTATATATGGTTTCTACTATTTCGTTTATTTAAACTTATTATACATTTCCATGTATGTTAATAATAGGTGATGTGAGTGACAATTGTGTTCGAATTCTAAATAAAATTATACTTACAAATACACAGTTTTTTTATCATGACATATAACCTTCTTATAAGTATGTCAATAATAGCAGTGTACACTCGTGTCAAGATAAAATTATATCAAAAAAATATCTTCATTATCTTCCTCGACACAAACCCTAGTTATTATAAACATCGCGGTTAGATTTGACTGTTTTATGTTTAACTTTAAACCGAAAAGACCTTTATTATCTAGATTATCGTCAAACCAGACCAAGCTTGTGATAAGACATGTCCAGACACGTTTGTCTTGGAATGCAGAAAAATATTATTGCTTCTCTGTGTGCTTATTGTTGTAACTAGTTGTTTTATTCTTAGTCTACCTTGAACATATTTCTGTGAAATTAAATATCTTATTTAAATCACGGAATTAAATACTTTTGTTATAAAACTGCGGTAGTTAGCGGATAAAATTAACGAAATGTTAACAGGTTTTCTAACTGTATGTCATTCCTGTATAAGAATTTATACGAAAACTTTATTTTCGGACAAAACTCACAATGATACCTGGAATTTTAATAATTAATTAAATGATCATAGACATAATGAAAGTACGTCGACCTCGTCCGATGCGAAGTAATTTAGCGAGATATCAAAGAATGAGAACATAAAAATGCCAAAATGATAACTAATTTTAAATGCGGTTTGTTGTTAGCGGGTTTGATCCATTATTAAGACAATTATTTAGAAGATATTCGAGGCTGACTTAAAAAAGAGCTAATATTCTAATATACTATGAAGCGTGTAATAATTGAACATGTTTTTTTAACAATTTTATACGTTAATTCGTATAAAATTTTACTACAATACTATTACTTATTAATATAAGGGGTGACAATATCTAGAAATTATACAAAGAGCTTTTTCGCTGAGTATAAATCAACGAAACAAGAAAAATAAAAACACAAGTCGTAGACCTCAATAAACATAAAGCCTCCAGAACGATGAAAATGCCACGCTAACGCACACAAAAATATTTATTATACTTCCATTCCATCCTATAAACGATGTTTCAATCGATGTTTCACTATAACATTTCATCTTATATAAACTTAACTAAAATTTCACAAAGAACCATGAATAATAACCCTTTTAAGGTAATTTAATACACTTTTTGGATGTTCTATCAATTACACTTACGGCTCCAAGCAAGGAGTCGCCTTTCTATGGGAACCAGAAACCGGTACAACACAATTAACACTAGGAACTATAAATGGTGTAATTACACCCACTTCGACTATAGTTGTTTGCTGAATTAGTGTGTCATTGAACCTGAACTTAAATATTCATCGTCAGAATTCATATAAGAATATTTAGAATGGTTTTATATAATCAATTTCTTTAAATATTGATATTTTAATACTAACACATAAGTAATGACACGAAAAAAGTTGTATTTCAAACAGTACGCTTAACACAAGTTTTGCATGTCATACTAAATACAGAGCTTTTTATCGGGTTAGTAGGTTATCGAATGAAAAACGAGAAACGCTTCGTATTAAGTGTGACATTGTAAACTTGTGGTCAGCATATTCAACCGTTTTGTGAGAATTATTGGTAAATCAAAAAAAAAACTCACTGTCGACAACTAATGACCTCTTAGGTATACAAAAACTAAATATAAAATGGTATTTTTATGGCACATACTTCAGCAACTAAACATTAATAGTTCATATATTGAAAGCAATAGACAGCAACTATTTTGTAAATCTTAAACAATTTTAAATAAATGAATACCTGAGATATTATATATATAGAATCGTGACATAACGCATCATCAGTGTAATTAAAATCACCAATCAGCTGTTGTTTCTATGTGCTTGGTATTTTTTGTATGAATACCAAGCACCGGGTCAAACGAAAGGGTCCGTTGCAACAGGTGCTGGCGACTGGTTTCGCATTATCGATTTCTGAACGTTTTATGGTTTCTTTATAAAAATTCATTGTTTCAAACATCTGTCGTTTTTTGTTTGTTAATATATTTTATTATCAATTACAATTAATGCTGTTCTCGTCAAAAAACTTTATTTTGCTCACAATTTTTATTTATTCCCTTCTGTTTTATATCTTCTAATAAAAAACCTTAGAATAATTATTACACAACATTAAAAAACGCAATCCTATCACACTCTCAGTATCTATTGTAAACAATTAATAAGCTCTTGGCAGTTTTTACCTGTGTTTTAATAAATAAAGAATACAAAAGATAAACACGGGGTCGTCCCGATATCATTCGGTTGTTAAAACTATGTTTCTCAAAATAGACAATACTATTAGGCGATTGAAGTAGAACAAACAAAATGCTTTTACCATTTTTTATATATACATATTATATCAATTGCATATAAGGGCGTAATTTTACTTATGCTTAGTTATTATAAAAATAATATTTAAATTACTTGAGAATCACTGCCTTATTCAATACAGTTCCAAAATACTGGTTACGTCACACAGACTACCTGTTAATGTTAAAAAAAGGGATCCAAAAAACTTTAAATAGTGCAATCAATAGTGGACCCTATTACAATAGCAATAGATATAAAAAACGTTTGTCAATATGTAGCAAGCGGACCATCTGTCGTACAAATTAAATATCTCTATAGCTTTTGGTATCCCACGCTGATTGTAATTATTTTGAATCTCTTCTGACTGTTAGTACTCCTCAATTGCTCGTATAATTTTGAATATATATATCATTCTGTTATCCAATTTCAAAAGTAGGAGGTTCTCAATACACATATTTTTGTTAACATGGACTATTAACGGTGGCGCACATTTTTATCCATTACTATTTTATTTCAACATGATTAATGTTGATTTAACATTGATTTATTTATATATATATATATATATATATATATATATATATATATAAATATAAATATTTTTTAATTTATTTAAAACTCGTTTGTCATTTATGTGTAAACAACCCAGCTGTAACTTTCTTTTCCATTGTTGATGTCCCAAGAAAATACGCTATGTTTTAGGTTCAAGTAAAGTTATTTTTGATTTTATGTACCTAAATCTTTAAAATTAATATAAAACGAACAAGGCTAACACGGTTATTTATTAACCGCATTACACAACCGCACTTATAAATAAAATTAATTTAATTAATTAAAACACATCTTTTTAGATTAAATCCACTTTATAAGATTGAGGTAACGACGTATCAGTAGATCTTTTATATCATTATTATAATTGAGAGAAGTTTCATCACATTCGCTATAGTATATACAGTGGATCCTAATTAGTATTGCTCATAGAACCTTAATTTTCACTTGAAAATTATCTTTAGATTTTATTGAATGTAAATGAGACTTTACGCGTTAGGAGGAAGGTTCTTATTAGATTGAACATACCAGTAATTTATCTTAAATGTTCAAAGATTTACGAAGAGGACAATTAACATATTGTAATGAACCAGCCGAAGGTTCACGATTAGTACTAAATATACTTTGTACTGATCTCTCTATTAATACTTGAATTGGTTTTCACATTATATTGGATTTATGAGTTATAATATACGAACGTTAAACAAATTAAACACTGGCTTTCATCTCAACCTTCATTATCGTTATCATGGGCTATGAATTCAGATTTCAGAGAATACTAGCCAAATAAAGATATATTTTAAACTACAGATAGCGTCATCTCTTCTCTGTGTCAAGTGATTTTATGCAAAATATCCATACGTCCTACATTTACTTTCGTTAATAATATTAGCAAGGATACTCTTATTAAAATCACATATGATAATTCATCTTAAATCCTTGAGAACAGATTACAATATTTAAATAAATTAAATTAAATTTCATTAAAAATATTTCAGTTAATGTTATATGATGTAACGCCAGTGACGAAATGCTGACATCGTTTCATAGCCATGAATATATAAGTACGAAAAAACTCATTAATCAAAAATGGCTATTTATATGAAACACCAACCCCCAAAATCTTTAAATATTGCAAAAGGAGCATTAAATCAATCTCTTTCTGTCACAAATTTCGTTATAATTAGCCGTCGCAAATTGATTATCGAGTGCCGCGAAAATATAAATTACCCAAGCCCTCGACGAGATATTTTCACGTACATTATGAACTCTAGCTTCACTTATTTAAGGTGTTTTATCCGTACTGATATTATGTAAATAACCTCTGACATATAGGTTTATAAGAACTAATTATGGTACCTTTTACTTTCTCTTGTTAAAAATCGCTCGTTGTTGCAACTTGCAACTAGGTATGAACCGGACAGCTGATGCCTGAAAGAAATTAATTTAATTAAATATATAGCGTTTATATATTTGATGTTCATATCCTTTATTTTTATATTCTATTTTTGATGAAAACCATAACAATAAGTTTATTAGCTTTAGTTTATTAGATAAACGCTCTACAGAAAATCTCATTAAACGTAAAATTAAAACGCTGTTAGTCTAACTTATATATAACATTAAAAATTTTTGTTCAGTTTTAAAAACTAAATAATTTCCATTGTATGAAAGCAACATAATTTCACATAAAGTTAAGTGGGTTGACAATTCGATGACAAAACTGAGATTCTTATCGACGACGCAACATAAGACTCATTAAACGTTTAAAGTATTGTCATAATAAAAGTATGTGTTTTACAGCCGCATGTGGGCGAGATTATCGTTTCATCCAGTATGTATACATGTTACATATGCTTCTAATGTGTTATTAACATAACGATTATTTTCAATAATCCTTATTCTAATTCCTATCAAAGACGCTGTTGCCGACGATATAAACATTGCGGTTTATTGGATGCGTTTTATCGCTTTTCTTAAAGTTCCACATTATAAGGTACGAGCGTCCAATATGTAAGGAGACAGTTTTCCTATTATAAAACGCCTTGGGTCTTGAGAATGCGTGAGTTAATACATTATTTCATTTCACGGTACGCGGCTGTTAAAAGTTGTTCTTGCTAATAAATTTATATCTAACAGCCTCTTATTATCTTTGGATTCATGACTGGACTTTTAACGTTAAAATAATCAATCCGATAGGTACTATGTTAAAAAAAAAATGTCAGCATTAAAATAATGACGGTGCATCAAGTATTTTAATGATTTGTAGGTTGTTGTGATATAATGAGTTTTAGTTATGACATTTTCTTGAAGATTTCCATTAAAGTACACAGAATTTTAATATTTTTTTTTGCTAGCATCTAACGCAAGTAAATTCCTAAGCTGTTGCACAATTCGTATAAAGCATGCACTTGTGGTATGATCAAAGCGTCCATTGTACTTGAAACTGGTACTTACAATAGATCGTCTACAAGACTCGATTTGTACGGCGATGGACTCCCGATATCTTTGCCTAATAAATTGACTGTCGACATTACGCTGAACGTATGCACCGTTAACTGCTAACAGCTTTCACACGGTGTGGAATTATAGTACAAGAAGCTATAAAATATTACATATAATATTTCCACGATGAAAATCCCGATTAAAAATAATCATATTATAATACGATTGACATCTGAAATCAGTATCCTTTTAAGTGTAAGCTGATATTTCTTATGCAAGGCATTACAGTGACATATTCCTAGATTACTTCTAACGAGCGTGGTATCAGGTTCCACTGATTTCGAAATGGGTTCGTGTGGAGAGCCTTTTATCATTATTCAAAGTAAATTACCTTCCCAGTACTCTTCCTAGAGAAATTCAGTAATAAGTTTTGTATTAAACATCCTACCCTTCATTTAGTTTCGCTTTCACTGACTTATTGCATAAAGTTGTATCTAAATAGGAATCTTGAGTTTGAAGCCTCAAGAGTTTATGCTATTAACATATTTATTCGATATATTTAAGGAAACTTATTTTCGTTCCATTGTTAATAAATAAAGTATTGTTGCATTTATTTATAGACAAATATTAGGCAAATTCAAATAATCGTAGATGCAAATATACTATTATACGGAAAAAATTGTTAACTACCAGTTTTTGGAAGAAAGAATCTATCCTAATCTTCGGTTTATATTGAACCGTCTTATCATACGTTGAAGTTTAATTTCCTGTGGGTACTTATCTTTTGTAGGCCATGATAGTACATTTACTATGTCGTGATGCAATCGACATCAGAACACATAGACCTTACCACCTTTTAATAAAGCCTAATTCTGAAAAGCTAGCGTTAGATGTTTTTGTAGTTGATAGCGCACTGTTTGGTTACCTGTTTGGTATTTAGCAAATAATCTGATTTATGATATCCAACGTTTTACTTTTCATGAAAGTCGATTAAAACTATTGGGTTATTTACAGACAGTTATTTCTTCAATTAAAATTAATTCCCTTAACATTAACAACTTTTGTAATATCACATTAATAACAGCATAAAGTACCATTACGTTTACTTTAATTATTTTGATTGCAAACCATAAAAGATATCAGATGCTTAAAGATATGTACCTTTAGCAATCATAACAAAGCCTGAACTAGTAAAAAGACTTCTAAATTAAAGATACCTACTTGTCATGATTAAGATATTGCTCATTTATTATTCATATTTTTAACTATTAACTACGTTAAAAAGAATCTTTACAGCTGCGATAGATTTCATATCTTCGTTAGGTTTTTATGAATACTTAAAAAAATTCGCGTATTCCGCAACTTCATAGCGACTTTTTACTTTGCGCCATAAAATTTTGAAATAGAAATCCTTTTTAAAACTTGCATAGAAATAATGAAACAAAAACTGAACGCTCGAAACTCAATTTGTCTATTTCGGTAAAAGTGGACTTCATTAGTATCTGTAGAAGAAACAAGATTTGTAATTAACACAGTAACACTTTGTTATACATTATTGTTTATTAGATGAAGCTAAAGAATCGTTTAACTGTCATTAAGATTAATGGTCTCGAATAATCATCACATTCATCCAGATTTCATACGATAAATTTAAACTAATATGTTATACAACTCCTAAATATAAGTAGTACAGTTACAAAAGATAGAGAAAGTTTTCTTTTTACTATGATATTAATTTTGATTTATAATTGCTTCTCCCTTTAAAAACATTGGGTTGGTCGGTTGCGTGTTTGTTTTTGATAAAATTTGAAAAATAATGAAAAAAAATATTTTACGAAATTTACATAGTTTATAATTAAATAAAAGAAATAATTTTCAGTAGAAAATTATAGTTGTTCTAAAAATTAGTAGTAGAAAGTAAAGCGAGTTATTCAAATGTTAATAAATCAAATATTCAATTGATTAAAATTTTAAAACGACATCACAATCGGATGCCGTCTTCACGTAGCCATTAAATCAAATTCAATGATCGACTTAATTAATTTCAATCAATAACTATGTAACTGATTTGGAAAGCTAAGAAGATTATTACCTAATCATCTGTGTACACCAACGATCCAGTATTAAGTATAAAGAGGGTTTTAGAAGCATTTGATTTTGATAATTCATGACATGATTTCATAATATTACATGACTTCAGCGATGCGCACATTCTTAATCATCGTGCGACCAAAACACCCGGACCTAATACAAAATTCATGACACGTAATCCAAGTATTTACATGTCTCAGCATGATTCATTCAGTTGTCTCCGAGAATCTTTACTTTGGGAATTATTAAAAGCAATAATTTTTAAATTCCATACTATTCTATACTGCAGTTAGCAACAAACGGAAAATATGCGGATAATTCATGAGCCATTCAATTCCCTATAAGGTCGTCGAAAGTGATTCCGAAATTTTAGTCCATCGCCATCTGAGAGCAAACAATGAAGCGAACAAAAACAACTTTTGAGATCTAGATGGATAGATATTTTGAGATATATATGGTAAAGTAAAAAAAGTAGTGATATTTGGTGAAAAGTTCATAATTAATATCGTTTCAAATGACCAACTTCAATTTAATATTACTCATGGATTTCACGAAATCTCACTTTTCTACTATCACTTACTAGAAGTAAAACAAAATTAATGTCAGTTTTTCCTTCTTCAAAGCATTAACAGTTATCACTTATCGATATTGATTATCTAGAACATGAACATTTTCAAGTAGTATACAAAAAAAATTACATACTGTAATATCATATAACGAGTTACACTTTAAATTAGCAACAATAATGCTCGCCACAAAAACTTATAACAAGACATTTTTTTTACGTTTGCAGCAATAAATCTCCAACGCCACTCACATATCCTTGTAACTCAACGAGTGTCCCAATTATTAATATGAACAAAAAATGCCCTACATGATATCACTGAGCAATATCTGTGATACGTTGCTGTCCGTTCTGTTTTATTCATTTATGTACTAGAAAAAAATCTAGGATGAAAACTAACCTGCGTCATGTCGATGCCATAGAGCTGTCTCAGTGCAAAAAATCAGACTGACAAACAAACGAATTTCAACATTTATAGTTTTGCTCGCGACTGAACCGGTCCCAGCTACTGTGTGCTAATCCCGGATTTGTCTGCGATCCAAATTAAATGCTATTTAAAATCCACTGCAGAACGACTAACACGACACTTTCCAATTACGCAGTGTAAATCTCGCCAATTGTAAGCGTATAACTTTCCATAAATTAAAATATCCAATTAACTTTTTGAAAGTTTATTTTCATACAATTCTGTCACCCAAATAACATTTTGCAATGGAAGTAGCTAGCCTCATGGCCCAGTCAGTTTCATACTCTGAAATAAGGCGAACGAAATTATTGAAATAACATCAGTTACAGTTTCGACAGAGTGGTATCAGGAAATAAAATAAAAAAATTAATCAAAGAATATCTTATTTTAAGAAGAAAACTTTTAATTTTCAAGTTACGTGAAAATCTTTATTTTTATTATATGTACTTGCATACTAAACATTTTATATAAAATATATTTTTTTAAATAACAAAAAAAACAGATAAACCGAATTCGTCATTTTCGTGAATAACATTGACATAAAAACATACACACGCACTTGTTAAACACACAACTTATTCTTTTGAAGTCGGTGAAACCGATTCCAAGCGTGAGTTAATAAATTTAATACTTATCAGCCATTACTCGTATATCTGATCTGATTATGGTTTTGTTTTTAACGTTTATTACGGTTAAAGGTGGCAAAGATCTGGACTAATCTTATAACCGTTTTAAAAGTGCATCATGATTGATGGCATTGCCCTTAAGAGAACAATGGACGTCAGCTGGCTACACTAAGTTGACAAGTGATAGACGAAATCGTTATCTTTGAAATATCATTTAGCTATAAAATTGTATATAAATTAAGAATACAATAGAATGTATAAGATAAAAATTTTAGTATTCGTCTTGAGATAATATTATAGTTTAAATTAAGGTCCCAAAAACTATGGTCGAAAAATAAGATAGCCGTCAAAAAACATGACTCAGTGACATTTGGTATGTTGTCACGATTATTGGGAAGACATAATCAAAGGCTTTAATGACTTTAAAAAGCAACTGCAGGAGAAATTTTCAAAGCTTCTTCCAACTTTGACATAGGAGAATATAATTTGATATATGTAGAATAAGTACAATAGATTTTCCATTACAAAACAATTGAGAACGTGCAATAAATAATTACAGAGGTTCCAAAGTACAGTTAAGCCGAAGTCGGTTATAAAATGATTAACACCTCGGTCCATTTGATCAGACCTAGTGATTGGCTAGATTATTTAGTAGAAACACCATCCGTGCGTATTAAATGAGGACACATTAAACTAAACAAAACATACTTACATTTCATGAAATTTCATGAAATAATAGTACTTTTTTGACTAATCGCCTGTGATATTCACTTTATTTAAATATTCTTTGACAGGTTATAAAGATTCGAGCTCCGTATTCTAACTGCTTAATAAAATCATGGTTACCTGAGAGGCTTTTACAGTGTGAAAGTTAGAGGCGATGGTCGTACATCGACTCCATGTCTTGCTATACTTAGCTACTAACTATCATTTTTAGTGCTGGTAACTATACTTAAACTCCTCGATAATGGTTAAACAGCTACTTCTACTTGTCTATGCATATTTTATACCTGTCATAAATATAATATAAAATCCATCTTTATAAATTAAATAAGATAAAACTAAGATTTATAGCAATGAGTTTATAAATAAAAGTTTACGATAACTTTTTAATTATGATTTTTTTTGTTCCAGGTAAAACGCCTTTATTAAAACGGAGATAAAAACATACATTCACACTCAAAGCATAAACTTATTTTAACAGTTCGTTATTTGTATATGCATATAAATGTCTTAAAATCTTTCAACACATTTCACTCAACCAATGACTCAAGCCATTAGTGCTTTGTCGCCTCAAACTCAGTCAAACAATTTCATTGATCATTTATTACGCATTAGTAAAAACATTTTGTAACCATTCGCAGACAAACCGGCGTTACTACACAGGGTTCATTGATATAAGGTGTAGGCGAACAGCTTTGACCGCTTCATTCATGAATTGGGAAATAAACCCACGCAGAAAACGGCGTCTAGCGTTAGTGAATTGTAAATTAATACGACAATTTCACGTAAACGGGAAGCGTTTAATAAATGAATACAGCATGTTAACGTGTTGGTAAACGAACTGTGCTTGTATGGGATTTAACAGCGGCTTTCTCTAACTTAACTTTGTTTTACTGTCTTATGTTGTAATGATATATCGAAACCTTATAAATGTATGGCTATTGGTTATGACTTTGCTGGCGTACTTTAATGTGTTTTTTTTTTAATAATGGAACCACGTCTTGCTTGAAAATATAAGCATTCCTATAAAATTTTTAGGTTTTATGAATATTGTTTGTCTTTTAGTCACGTCTGTATATTTTTACTTAGAAACAAACGATCGCCCATATTTATTATAATATTATTCGTGAGATCCTTAGTTATTAGCTTTTTTATTGCTTAATTGATATTAATGTTAGTATGTCCTGAGCTACACTGTTTAATTTTTCTAAATATTAGTTACTTATGATATAAAATTGAATAATTTGTTCACGAAAATTGAATCTGCTATAAATTTCCGGTTATAAACTCTTGTGAACACATCTTCAAGTAGATACCAGACTTTAATATATAAATATAGACATTTTATTTATCCATGATGATTTTCTGCATGTTTTAAGACGTCTAAATATATACATTGCGACTTTCGCGTCGTTAATAATATATATACCTAATATAGTTTTAATCGCCTGTGTAAAAAACTCAAATCGAACAAATAATACTGTCCTTTGCGAATGATTTAATTTTCAAGATATCGCTATACAGAATAGATTAAATGAATTTATCATGAACTTCTGCGATATTGTCTGACGGAGACGTTTCTATTAGTGATGGTTGTGCTATTGTCTCCGATACGAACCACAAACGGCCTATTGTTTGCCGATATCCGATATCAATTTTGTATCCGTTCCTTGTGAATTCAAAATTTTGCCGCGCTTTATTATGGTAGTTTGATTTTATGCTGCATAATGCGTTTGACCCGTGTGTTATATGTCAAATATCTTAACAATATTTTGCAAAAGCAATAAAATAAATCTTTCATACTTTCTACTTTTACTTATCCGACTTCGTAGCCCGAGTAAATCGCTAGTCACAGATATTTTTACTAATCAGGTTTGTAATGTTACTATGGGTATATGGTCCATGAAATGAGCTAATATTATTTATTTATATAGACAATGGTTTTACTGATTCCATATTCAAACTCCCAGTAACGAAAAAAACTAGGTTTAGGTACTTACTCATAAGGTATCTACTCGTAAATGTTTTTGTTATAACAAATTCTAAATTCTATACAAGTTTTATATTAAAACTCAATATATATAACACAGGTATAATCCCCTCTTATGACATTTAAACAGATGAATATTAAAAAAAAAACTATAATTATCTGTAAGCGATTGACATTTAAATGAATGGTTTCGTAACAACTTTCCCAGGTATGTGTCTCAGTGTTGCACAACTCACGGTCCCTTTGGTAATTGAAGATAATGGAATTAAAATGTCTATCATACAATAGTTCCTTACTTTTTACTAACATAATGTCTGCTTATACATAGACTATTCTAACTCGAGAAGCGAAATAAAATATCTTCCAAGTTATATTTTGTCTTAATACTAAAATTGATGTTTATAGAACGATGGCTTATAATGTAGATAGCATACTACAGCGCAAACCATTTTAATAACATACCAAAATCTTATTAATATAATTCGCAAATGATACAAATAGTATGAGGATAACACAATCACGCCTCACGATATGCCAGCGATGTTTTTGCAAAAAACACAGCAGTCGTGCCGTCTCTGACTGAGTCGTGAGGGCAATTAGCTTTTAGAGTGTACACTTTATATAACACTTATATAGATCTATAGATCTGTGGTACTTTTCGAGCGGACAGTATATATAACACTATATAGATCTGTGGTACTTTTCGAGCGGACAGTATATCTCTGGCACATTTATCGTGCAGTATATTCTTATTACGGCTATTCCTTATTAAGTCAGCGCTCTCTATTGAAAGGGAGTTCATGATCACTTCTTAACTCTTCAATAGTTTCAGAGGAATTTTCTACTTCGGACGCTGTTCTTATGGAATAATCTCCCTGATAAGGTTTTTCAAGGGTCTTCAGCAAGGGATACGGTGAAGGGTTATTTAAAAAGTCGATAAATCGCAAGTGATAGTCCGAGTATTACAGGCGTTACCACTGTAACCATTCAACATTAGGCGAGTTGTAATCTTGTTTCCTACCGACATAGTTTAAGAAAAATTATGTAACTTGGCTAAGTTTAGTACAGGTTTTATTAATCAATTACTGAATTAAAATGTATTCTGTTATTTAAAGTAGAACATTGGTTTACTTCAATTTTAAAAAAAGTTAAAGGTTATTGACATTTCTTAAAAAATATATATTTTCACATTCAAAAGAAATGCACAGTAATTTGCATTTTTTAAATTATGCCTCTCGAATTGAAAATAAGCTATTTGCATCTCATTAAGCACAAATTCCCTTGAATAAATATCTAGAGCAAGTCCAAGAATAATAAGTTCTGTCAAGTTTTATAGTTCATTTCAAAAACTCTTATATGTGTATAAATTTGAACCACACGAAACTATAAAATACAAAGTACTGTTAATTTATATCTATAAAGACTTGTAAACTTGTTGACTTGTAAACGGTTATACTTTGTTCAAAAATATATTTTACTACTATTATAAATATCGTAGGCTTAATTTTAGTGTATTGATAAAACAGAGAAATGATCGTTAAACCCGGCCGAATTATTTAACGTTGGTAATAGCGATATCGGCAGTTTATTTGTTCAAATGACTCAACAGTTAAATGGGACCCAAAAATGGCGACTCAAAAAAAAATACATAAGACATCTGCGCAAATACACTTGCCCCATCGAACTTCGGTTGTTGAACTTTAAACAATTGCTATTTTTACACAAGGACCGATTACATCTATGGATGTTTTAGATTTTAACAATCCAGACATAGTTTACTATACGGTAACAATAAAGTCCAATAATATATATATATTATTGGACTTATATATAAATGTTAAAATATAATTCATACATTTTTGGTTAAACGTGGTTAAACAAAGTAAAGTGGTTACACTTTGATCTATGCCACTTATAAACATATGTTGACAGGAAGGAAGTTATTGAGGCTATTAAGGGATGGGAACAGCGTGTAATATATTCTTTTCTTCCTAAGCCACCCGACATTCCTAACTTGATGTATTTAACATGCTTTTGTTAGATAAGGTTTAAGATAAATAATGTTTAGTTTCTATTTATCGAGCCTCGCTTTGTTCCTTATTGTTAATAATGACATATGATATAATGACCAAATAAACGCAGTCATTATTTAAATTCTCATTTATCAGACATTTATATGCTAGTACATATTTTATTACATAGTTTACGGCTAAACCTAAATATATTTGTATAGAACATAATGACATTTATGCCGTCTATTTTACAATAATAACACAAAGGTTGCATTGCAAATAGCAACTACGTGATAACTTCGTACCAAACGTGTTGTGAACACAAATTACTTAGCCAGGGCTTTCCGAGAAGGGAAGGTAATGAACAAAGTATAATATTTTAAATAAATTAAACTGTGTAATTATACAGACGATAAAGTTGAATAAGCGCCTTCAACATAGAAATGGCCCAAAAACCATGATAACATTTGTGGGCATTATGCATCAAGGTGATACGATTGGTGTATCCTCTTATACGTTCCGTGAAAAGACCTCCAACAAAAGGTATTTACAAACAGACCAATGCAACATTAAAGTTATTAGAGGTTAAAGACGGGAGACAAATGACCTAAAAGCAAATTGAAACAACATTGTCAGATAACGCAAAGATAATAAATATAAGCTCCACGATTTGTATAAGGCAGTTAAATCCGATGTCCTGTTTCAATAAATCCACGAGCTTAAACACAAGCACAGAAACAATACGAACTTTTGTGACCCGAAGATAAGATCAACTGAGGAAGGATGTTATTAATTTCTCTGCCATTTATCTAAGATACTGACCGTCTCAATGACATACACTATGGAAATCTTATAAAGATTTATTGTCATATTTGTAAGGATATTCCATCAAGAGTCAATCGCAACAATATAACCCTATAATACAAAAACTTTCTTTAATTTGTTGTTGGCTAAAATGCTCGTGATATTCGCAATTCCTTCTACAGGCCGTTGTCCTTCTTATTCTTTATTGATTTCCCATTATGCAAACAGATGATAAACGAAAGTAGAACCAAAATCCACAGTATTTAAAATGATTATTGATTAACATAAATCGAACAAAGGTATCGAGTTAACCAAATTCGTATCACAAGTTCAAGTTACGCAATTAGCGAACGATAAGATAATCGATCTTAAGCGTAAAACAGAAGCCTGGTCATTGATACAAAAATATTTTAAAGGAATTTCAAACATTCATATATAATAGACAGTATTATGGTACATTCATTAAAAATAATGGTCGCTGTATCATCTGACATAATTAGTTACATGTTATACCGCAATTCATCTCGTTTGTGACTCACCTATGTAAAAAATTACTAATAATGGAGTCTGATTCATTTACGCAGGATGTCCAACAAAACACTGTTTCGGATGTACAGCACTCGCAATTGTTTCGCCCTTTTGTATCCCACGTTGAAAATGCACAAAGCATTTTTGCAATTTTCGCAATGACCTCCAGACCTGGCGGCTACCATGTATGTAAGTCGTTGTTTTTTTTTTGTCATTTCGGGTGATTACTCAATTGTCCTTAACGATTTTGACCTTTGCTACGTTAACATAAGCTTTTTTTTGTATTATTTTAAAGGAATTCAGTTACGTTGAAGTTATATTTGCATCAGTAACATATTAAGAAGCACACAATTGTTTTCAAACTAAGAAGCAAAACTAATTGTTACTGGGTAAGAATTTGGCTATGCTATTTAAGATAAGCTTATTTACGTTATGACATAAAATCTATTCTATACTATGAGAAATTGAATTTTGACACCTTGGAATCAAAGAGTATAAAAATAAGGTGGAATACTATTAAACACAATGAAAACATGAATTTTGAAAATAATACAGTTTTTTAAGAATAATTTATTTCAGATTTGAATTATATCAAAACAAGCTGGCGAAGAATTACATCACGCCACACAAGCTATCATCAATTTGTTGTTTAACAACAAATTAAATTACAACCTTTAATTGACGAATTATATTTTATACCATCACTAGTCTTTATAGATTTGATTTGATCCAGATGTTGAAAAGAAGTTTTACTTGTTTATTATTTTTCTAATGATAACATCTAGGACGGCGTCCGCCTTACTAGATGCGATGAAATCAGCCTGCGCATGCGCAACATTTTAGTTCCTATGATATACCGATTACAACACTTAAACTAGTTAACGACTCAGATGCGATATTTTTAGTGATAAACTTTTACAGCTCATAGAAATTCTTTAACTTGAATTAAATGTATATATAAATTTAATTCAAGTTAGTTAGTACAAATGTAACATGGTTTTAATATCTTACCAACTGCTAGACAAATAAATAACCGGTTTTGAAAATTTTCATATATTTTTTATATTAGTGTCACTCAGTACATTGGAAATGGGGAAAACGTTCACAACGTTTTAATGTAAGATTCATTTTTAATTTTCAAAACAAGTTTTCACTTTTTCAATATGGCGAACTTACAGGACCTAAGAAAATATCTAAAATTAAAACCCATAACATAACATAGAACTAAGATAAAATAGAATGAATGAATGAAGAGTAATGAATCACGTTGTTTGAAAATTTTTCCATAAATTCTTTATCCGTTCAAAAACAAGCAACATATCATTTGTTTTTTTATTTATTTACATCATTATAAGCTCTGTGCATGATGTATTTCAGTTTTATAATAAAGCTGAGGTCAGGAATGCATTCAAACAAATGATTATTGCATAACTGCATATCGATTCAGAAACAAAACCTCATCTTAAATGCAGTCTATCTCGAGGCGTAGCGAATTATTCCTGGACTGATTCAAAACGACTGCCCATTATATAAACTATTTTCAATGCAATGTTTACATACTTTTCATCTTAATAACCATTTTGTACTAGACTACGCCTGACAAATAACTAAGTACAGTCATACTTTTACGTATAATTATTTTCCCTTTAAAGTAGCATAACCTATATAAAGCAAAGATATATTTAATTTTAAGATACGAATACCAAATGTAAATTTTTGTTAATGAATTAAATCCAGCTTTCAGTGGATCAAACGTCGCTGATGTTACCGAAATCATATAAACAGGACACTCGTATATTAATATGAGAGATAATTTCTGTGATTTCTCGATCTCAAACGTTTGTCAACTCGATCGTTATCCATATTTTAATATTGACATTATCCATATTAAAAATATTTCGGGAATTGGTTTTAACTAAATTCAGTGGCATTCAATATTGCTTGTACAAATATATTGATAAGTTTTAAATATATGAAGATATTTGGTAATTCATTTTATTTATCCTTAAACATACTTAAATTGATTATTTATATTGTAACCACTTTTTGCCTGTCTTCGCCCACATGGACCTACGAAATAGACTGAGATGGAAATGTTTATTGTGTGTTAAAACAATACATATGGCATATAAGAGGCAGCGACATCTAAGACTATAATCTGTTAGGTGACCTCATAGACAATACAACTTAATAGTTATATTGCCTATGAGGTATATGAGGCGTAATCGCCTTCATTAAACAGTAACTTCACAAATTTTCGGGTTAAATTACAGCCTATGTCCATAATCTGATATATAATTTAAACTGCTGTAAACTTTCATTAAAATTCGTTGAATGGTTTTTGCGTGAAAAAGTAACATACTTCCATACACGCGTACATCCTAACAAACTATTGCTTGTATAGTATTAGTGGGATTTCTTTACAACTTATCCCACATATCTGTTAGGTTGTATCTCGTTGTAATTTTCTGTCTAACATTGATTCATTAAATGATAGCTGTATACGTATTACAACTGATGTTAAATATTCAATGTCCGAATATTTTATTCGGATAAGATTAGACGTCTAGACTTGTATTTTAATACAATTGAATAAAATAACGAGAATATAAAGATATCTATAAGAAATTATATTTGTGTGAGTAAATGATATAAATTATTGTTTACAACTTAATGATCTGAAGGTACGTTTGGCATGGAAGGTAAATTTATTAGAATCTGTCCGAAGTGCAGGTAACTGATTTGTATAAATAATTTTAATTAATCCATTTTCATTCATTGATCTTTGATGAATGGTTAAGTTATTAATTATTTTATATTATAACAGCATGTAACTATTTCGGGATTGAGAAATACTCAGAACTTGTAAATATTGATATTAATTATCTATGGAGGTCACAGATCGAAGATATGTTTATCAGAGATATGATTGTAAGCGGTTTTGTAATGCGATGTACTCATGTACTTGTCATATTGTAACAGAATTTATTCTGAGCCACGTTGGAACACTGGCTTTATATTTGCATATACTGTGTATTCTACTTGCTGCAGCATTCATTATATAATAGGCTGAAGCATTAAGAAAAAATAAGCAGTCTTATATTACCAAGTATATGTTCTTAAAAATATGAAAATTTCGTTTTTTCTATACTACAGAGAGATAAAATAATGAAGAAATATCTCAATGTTATATATACATACAGAATTTTCACGATTGAAACAAAAACATCTGAAGCTCTCAAACAAACGCTACCGCGTAAACGTATAGTGTGACGCGTCTCTAAAATAATCTATTTTAAGTACAGATAAAATAAACTATTTATTTCAGTATCACTTAACTTGGGGATTGTAAATGTAAATTGCTCTCAGTATTGCTGTTGGTTCCATTAGGACCCTTGTTTATGTTGCGTCTTATAAATGGGATTTGCGTAATTTTATAAATCGTTCGGAAATGCTTTCAAATACATTTTTTTTTGTTTACATTTTAAAAACGTATCCCGTTTCGGTTCGAGTATCGTTTTATACATTTTATTTACGTTCGTTTAATTCAATGGATGTTAGTTTCCTTTTTATGGAATACCTCCTGAAGTTTTTTGAATGACACAACGCGGGCTTTATATCTTTATTGATAAGATTACTTGTTATTGTTTTATCACCAATTGGCAGACAATCGTCTGGATGGCGCCAGTCGTTTTAAAGATCGAACAGCGATTAGATATTGATAAAATAAAATATTACTTATAATATCTATAATAAATAGTTGTATTTTTATTATGGATTTTTTAAATAAACTCAAAGCTACATCCTCGTTGTAACCTTACCAAATCCTTCGACAGTACAAAAGCGTTATATATTATCGAAGCAAGCAACATTTCGATATTTTAAGTATTCAAACTACTTATTTACTACTACTACTTACTATATTATCAGCTTATAACATTATAGATCATTGTTATAATTACTCGGATAAGACTTTTTGTCTTGAGTTAATAAGATAATATCTTGAAAGATAACAGTAATTTCGAAGCAAGTATACCATAAAATTTCAATAGGTATAATAACATATGTTATTAGGAAATTAATATTTAAATTGAAGGGGTTTTTTGCGCGTATATTAATTGGATCTACAACTAGCAATGTTCCAAACATTCAGCTGGTTTCTTACCTAAAATAACTTTTTGATAAAAAATAACACTTATTTCAATGGGTTTAGAGCATGTAATGAAAAATCGTGGAACAGCAATAAAGAGTTTCGCTACCGGGTCTTAAAGTAATTAAGGAACAATATACCTTGTTATACACACATTAAAGTCTAAATTGGGATATTTTTGGCTTATTTTTGTAGTCGTAAGACATTCCTTGCCATAAATAGTATTGGTTTTAAGTATCAGACGCCGGCGCCTGCGCGTACTTGATATGGAACCTTGTCTATCTTGGCTGCATTTTTAAATGTCTCAAAATAAAATGAAGTAATTGAAATTATTGCCCAATTAGTTCGTTTTATGGCTTTGATTTTACCATTCATATTAATTACCTGACCCATACCTTTCCCGTTAATATATTCGACAAATCTATGTGTAGATGGAATGTTTAAAAAGCACCTACAAGTTATTAAATCGAAACAAAAATACATTAATATTTCCGTCCAGTTAATTAATTCGACTGCGTCCATATGTTCTGGATATAATGTAACAAGAATGCAAACGTAGGTACAAATTGCACACACGTGCCCGCCGCTATAAACAACGAGGAATCTCTTAATCAAAATAGAACGTTACGTCTTTTACTAGCAAGAATGCCCGTACATAGCGGTAAAAGTTTATCAGCGTGCGCCGGCGCATACATCAGCATGTACTAACCAACCATTACTCCCTGGAAATATAAGTAATTGTACACTTATTTTTTATGAACCAGATACTCGCAGGTTTTAACGGGTAATTATTAACCGGCTGCAAAAAAGGACGATTCCTTTTAACAGTCTGTGTGTTTGTAACAATCAATGTACGGTCGAACCTTGTTATTAGTAACTGACGGTGAATATCGTGGTTTCTTATATAGTTTGTAAGGTACACAGAAAATTTTTTAATGTCACTAATATTTTCATGTTAAATTAATTTTTTAACGCAAGTTTAATAAAAGTATTATAAAACATCTTTTTTGATAATGAACGTATTGTAGAGGAAATCTTTAATTGATAATAAATAATTTGCATTGTTGTCATAAATATGGAAGTATATCTTATACATATAACAAAAATAAGTTGGTATTATAAAAGAAATACCTTTCCCGTGGCATTTAGTACGAGCGATTCTCACTGACTGTAACTTACAAACAATAGTAAGTTAACATCTGAGATTACTATAACATTTTAACATGAACAATAAAATTAATTTTACAATACGATAAACATCGATTAAAAAGTGTAAGCCCTATATAAGTCACATGGTTGTAACTTCAGGATGCAGACTTTTGATGCCAAAAGAAAAATGACTTCAAATAAGTGAAGTAAAAAATGTATGTACTATACTAACACAATCACAGTATAAAGATAACCTAGAATTGGATTAGATTCTGCCCTAGTAAACTATTGTTTTGCATGAAAAAGCGTACATATTTCAACTAATACTTAGTTATTCCACGAGAACACAATTTTTCTCCAAATATAAAGTAAAATATAATAAGCCAGGAAGTCGGATTTATATATATTAAATGTCAAAATTGATAGCAACAAATTGAGCCTGAAAATTTAATAAACATGTTCACAAACTCTGGTCTTTTTAATATTACTGTATGCATAATGTTAGTTTGATACAATCATATATCATATTTAAAAGAAATACTTTTATACTACCGGTTTTTTAGTTAAGTATTAAAACTTGTGCTAAAGTTATTGATCACAACAGTTCAATGAAAACGGAAGCCCGCATCAGTTTCAAATACATATTGCTAAATGTTACTCCTTTGTCTCACTGGGAAATCTTAAACGATTAAAACTCGTGTAAAACTCTTCTGTTCCTATATTAATAACTAAAAATTTACATCAAAGCTAGTCTTTTCATAGTATATTATTAAGTCATGGACTATTTTTAGTGTACCAGTGGGCAGGTTGGTTTATATTTTTCATGATCCTTATAGTTTTTGTGGTCATAGCTATCATTAATAATCTTAATTATGTGCGAACATGACTCGATTAGATCTTCATTCACGCTGATTTAGAGCAGCGTTTCACTAAAAGTTTATATAAAAATATAATTGAAAAAATCCGTCAGTGGATGATGTTTGGAACTTTAGTATATAGTCATTTTGATAATTTCTGACATTTGAAAATATATAAATAAAAAAAAATTTTTGTGAAATAGTAGCTTTTATGCGATTATTTTTATTAATGTTAATCCAGTGTTAGAAAGGGATAGAAATAGTTTACAATGTAATTATTTCTGTCAGGTTACAATAACAATTAAAATATATATATACGTATGTCATGCACACATTCTACCTTCACAATCTAGTCTAAAGATTATCTGATCAAAGTAGTGATGTCTGTCTACTTTTGTGATCTTTAGTATGTTTGATTCCTGACCCTCATTAGATTTTATAGTTTTCATTATTTAAGTTTTACCTTCTTGGCCCATTTCATTTCTTCAGGGTTGCTGGGTTAATAATACCATTGAACTAACATTTCCATTAAATTTTAAACCTGTTACTTCTAGAAACGTTTACACAAAATATTATCTCGACTGTGTTTGTTTAGTTCTGTCTTTCGAGTATTTGCTGATAACTTAATTTAGTTTGTGTTTACTTCCTTAAAACCTTTTTGTTTAAACCTTCTACGGTGAGTTCAAGGCGAGATAAAAAACAGAACCATGTTTCAACACGTTACGTAACACGAAAACCTAATGTCACTTCAGATAAATCCGAAGCGTTATAATATCTACATGTATGTATTTACTTAAATTACGTGACAGTTGTAATAACAATATAGTATTGATATCGGAGAATAACATTATTTTAATATAATGACAACTAGTCTTGAATCTACATACTCTCTGTCAGGTCAATTCCAGTCACGATCCCGTCGGAAGATCCCGATACAGATTTACGTTCAATTAACCTTTCCAAATTTCCCGAGCCGAGTGATAAAATCCACATAAATCTTCTTAGAGAGGAGTTTTACACAATTCGTGACTCTAATGACGTTTCCAACTGAGCACAGTGTAATTTATTACGCTATCGCCATACCCAGTAATTGTGCTGTAATTTCTCATGCTTTTTCTGTTGGATTCATCAATCATCGTCAGTTTAAGCCTTGAACTCGCTTCGGTTAAAATTTTCTTTGTTTTTTTCATACCTTACTTCCAAACTTATTTGGTTTTAAATTTATTATATGTTTGGTTAAGAAATCGCTTCAAAAAATACGCTAACAACGGGTTAAAGTAAATTTAATGCGTTAGGGTTTTTAATATACAGATATTACGCTACCGTAAATGCGGTAAAAGTAATTTCATAACCACGCAATCATCGCAAGGTTATTTAATTTTTGTGATATTGAACCTGACTTTATGATAGTTTTTTAGTTCCGACGTCAGCTCTATCTAGCGCTCCTCGCTCCGGCATCTCGTTCGACATCCCTGGGTGTGAATATCGTAGAAAGCTAATGGACTAGCTTGATAAATCTCTATACATACTGCTTTCTTTTTGTCTACAAAACCAATCTCGCCATTAATCTATTAATGAAATCGAAAGTGACATACCGCTCTTACATTCCTGAGATAACTGTTTTAATGTACTATTATTCATTGTAACACAATCATTCGAATGATCTGTTTTTCTCCATCGGAATTCAATTAATTTAACTACAGTTTATTAGATTATAATATTTAAATTTGCTGTATAGCTAAATGTTTAAAATTTTTGATAATAAAATTTGATAGATTTAAAACGTATACAAAACAACCAAGTCAATTTGTTTTGTGTTAAGAACATTTTTAATACGATATTGAAAAATAAACTTTGTACTAATTTATTTGTTGTAGTATATAAAATAGTAGATCTCGTGTTCGTAGTTATATAGAGAATATCTAAAATAAATAAGGCTTACAAAATATTATATAAAACAAAATATTTTCGCATACACAACGCGATACTCCTTACGTTTCCGTACCTTTGTACTTTGCAGCTACCGTGATCATGGGAAAACGAGATGAATAATCTTTAATATAACTAAAAAAAAACATTTATATGTTCAGTACAAAATATTAATATGTTTATACAAAAAATATCGTTCATAATTTGATATTGAAATAAATAAATAATATATTATTTGTTAAAAACATTATCTCGTTCCATAGCGGGTTGATCAGTCAGTACTGAACCCGTAACGCACACCATCCCACTGTGATTTCTTTTACCACGCCTTCGTCTCAGATGAGTCCGATGACATTCGCCATGGCTACACCGTTGCATTCCCATCAGATAGACTTGATTGCTTGAATATGTGATTCGGTCCAGTGAAAGTATTGATAAATTGCACGCTACATTTGATATGATAATAGCTATAGAAAATTTATACGAGTTCTTTTAATAAGACAACGTTATAATAATAACAGTAATTAATAACACACCGATAATTTTATTCTATTAGACCTCAAAGTGTAATACTAGGTTATACAACATATAATTTTAAACGAGTCTAAAATTGGTACAATTTTTACAAATATACTAAGTAATACTTAATGTTGGACTAACCGTTTATTTTTTTGTTTGCACAAAAATGTACTGCAATTATCTCGATACCTACAGTCTATTGCAATAACACTATGTTTAAACGCATGTGGTTTTATTGTAAAGGTCAACAGGAAACGACTTAATAAAACTCGTCGGTCATATTTTTACAAAGCCTCTTATATTTACGTTCTAGACAACACCGCCGTCTCAAATTATTATTTGAATAGAAAAAAATATGATAGCTAAAAGATATAGTTGATATAAGACAATACTTTGTAAGCATCGATATAATATATATTTGTTAATTTTCCTTTCGATGGAAGCGTTTCATAACATCCCCGATTTTACTTTAAAACCTTCCCATTATTATATATCTATTTTACTACAATCTATCTCTGTGGTATATATATATAGTTTTTTTATTTTTATTTTAAAATTATAAAGAAAGTATGCACGGAGCACACAGTCCTCTATACATTAATTCATCATTGATTCGGTATAAAATTTCGTCTAAATTTAATCGATAGTTACCGTTTTATTATACCTAATATAAGTAAGTTATACAAAACAAAATCTTGTGTTTGAATTAAATGTCTACTCTCTTATTAAAATGATTATGAAAGCATGCATTAATGAGAAAACATTTACAATTCAAAGTTATTAATACGTATATTAGCATCACTCCATATAAATCTTATCTCGGTACAATCGCTATCATGTTAAAAGATCTACTGATCTCGAAAGTGAATGTTCGAAGATTTATGGAACAGACATATCAATTAAACAGAGCTTTTATGCAAAACAAAATAACTCTTAATAAAGCTAGTACTAAAAAGAAATATATTAATAGTTTGACACGTGTCACATGAATAAAATTTACGTATATTTTTATAGACAAAGTATTTCTTATATGGTTAGATATAAACTATTTTCTCGCTTGCACTGTATTGGGTTGCCGCGTTTCAATCATGTCACCAGATACGTCCACAAATAAATAATTCATACCTAGACAAGTGACCTGTAATGTTGATTAATTAATAACTGTTTAAGGAAGCTGGTCCCAGTAGTAAAATCGAAGCTGATTGATGTCACGCATTAAACAAGCAATATTATATGTTTTAATGTTTATTAAATATAATTAACGTATAGCGCAAGTCTTTCTTATATCATAAGTATTAGAAATGTATTTATTTCCGTCCTTATATGATTACCGAATAGATGTATATGTAAACATTATCTCAAAATAATATATAGTCCTGAATTCACAGGAACATTGTTCTATTTATCTCATAAGATGCTGCATTAACATTGGAGATGAATCTGTAATTGTGCTAGTCACAGTGAATTTATTTATTTTTTAAATAATGATCAGTAAAGTTGTGATTATACCAAGTCTCTAGTTTTAAATAAATCTAGATAACATACAATTAAATATGTCATTCTAATAACGGAATGTGGACAGTATGTCGAAAAAACTAACGAACGGTCAAAAGATATGAAAGTCTTTCAAACGAACTATGATCTAACGGTAGATGGGTTTGATGGTTTTGTAAAAAGAGTTAAAAATATTGATTATAAAACTCAAACATATTTATTAATGCTATATTTAAGTAAACTCATTTATGTTTAACAAAAAATAATAAAATCAAAGAATAAAAAAATAAATTTTGTTATGTCAAAAAACCATTTATCACTTGTTTTTATTACGTGTGTATTAATTTAAATGTATATATAATTTTGACATTTACCTCAAAAGGACACTTCCTAAATTCGCTTATCTCTTTGTATTATTCAATTACAGAACGGCCGGATACCTAAATCTGTTTCCTGGTCTCTGTTTGTCTGAATGTTCAAAACTGATACCAATTTCACATATAGCTAGACTTTATCAATACTAGGTCATATAAAAGTTTAATATGGACAAAACTGAGTGATTTCGTTTGTATATAATAAAGCTAAACTGCACATACATAGGCACAAGTTAAAGCTATAATTCGCAAATGAAAGGTCAACTTCCGTTGGTATGATTAATACTAAGTTCGTTTCCAAGTAAACGCGTAAATAAACCTTAACAGTCGGAGTTTTGCTTCTAAAAACATCAGGAATAAGAAATAAAATTACAAAGAAACAGCAGAAATACCTTCCCGGCAAACAATGTACAGTCTGTTTACATACCATCGGCCCGGCGCTCGGAGATCCCTGCAAATAAATCAAAACTACCGGAGATATTTACAAAAATATATAACATTATTATGGTTCCTCGTAAATTCTTCAATGTATTTCATAGTTATATTTGAAGTAAAATTATATCAATTTGTTCAAAAATTGGTTCGGTCAGTGACAATTTTGTACAGAACCAATAACGCTTTTAGCAGCAGGTCGACAGATTTTTTTAGCCTTCACCAGAAGCAATAAATATCCCGTGAATAATATTGAATTGCTTCGAAACAGATATCCTGAACGCAATAAATATAATTTACTTGATAAAATATCAATTATTCCTAGCGGTGTCTTAATGGTGACTTATATCTTTGAGAATGTCTCATAAAGATAATTATTTCTTAAGATAATATTGATATCGAACAATCCTTACTAATTAAGGTTGTTGTACTCGAAAATAAGCATATTTGTAAATATGTGTATGTACATATATGGTATAGCTATAAGCATACATGTACACATATATACATCTATCTTCCTTGGTTTATTTTAAATATAATATACTTTAAACTATATATATGTGACGTGGAATGTGCCAATGCATTAAATCATATTCAAATAGCGATTTAAACTTTAAAAGGTTACGTTCAATTGCTATTATTCATAACAATGTAGTTATATATAAATTAAGGCTTATTACTCTTTAGTCACGCTGCTTCAAACAGCATCCATTCAACGATTTCAGTATTTAAATTGACACAATCCTTTTATTTATTTAAATAGAAAATAAAATATCAAGAATTATTCGACAAAAGCAGTTGCTCATTTCCGCAGACTACATTCAGTAAGTCGAGATTTTATTCAAGTTAGACGTCAATACATTATAATTGTCTTTGCAAATTAAAATACTGTAGTTTGTCGTTAAATTATAATGTATTTTTTCTATTTGACATTTCAAATCCACTTGAGCCCTTCCCAACCCACGTTACTACACCATCTTCCTGGTTGGTAACAGCTGATAAGTTCAAGAAATTTATTATGCACTATCTCGAGCTGGTATCAGAGGATTCTTACAATAGAAAACGCAATTTTGTGATCGTGGTGTCTATTTTTGTATATTCTTTCTTTTTAAACCTGATTATTAGGAGAATTTGTTATGTGCAAGGAAAATATCCTTTTAAAATGCATGTTAGAAAGACTTATGATAGAAGCAGTCTTCTCTTCTTCAGGAACTTAAAGTAGTCGCTGTTACACCTTTATCCTCACCAGACACGATCCTAAGCTCCTATCGTCGTCTTGAGGTTAAACAGAATAACAACAATATGTAATGTATTACTCTAATTTGAATAAGAGTTACAATTAGTTTTTAAGTCAAACTTATGTTGGTAAGTTTGCTACTAACTCATGTTGATAAATAACAGAACCAACTGACAGACATTCACATCTCGTCTGCCCGTGATCACGGTTGCTGAAAAGTAACCGAAACGTCGCATCGGTAGTATGTGGTTTTAAAATAATAAAAATTCGTGTAGTATATCCGAAATATATTAGTTTCATTTAAAGGCTTGCTATTTTCTATACTATTACAATCCTATTGTTTCACCTCTAGAGCAACAGAGCTTTTACGATCAAAATGATTTCTTCATTCGAAATTTATAAAAAAAATTACACACTAAATACTTAACACAAAATATCACACACTATATAAATATAATTACTCTATAAGTCTATAAAAGTTATCATTAAAATAAATAGATCTAATGTGACACATTACATTTCAGCTCGCGTGTAATAAAACAGGTAAATTCCTGTTTGACGAAATTAGACCTCTTTATATTGGTACTTAAAGTTCAAATTGGCATCTCAAGAATTGGTTACACCTACTACCCACCTACATGACGATTAATTACGACCTCAAAGTGACGCAAACGAATTCAATTCAATATTAATCTACAATATCGAGACCAAAGCCAATATCCTGTAAAGACCTAACAGAAATCCATTATTTATAATTCAATTAATACAAGCAATTTCCATCTCAAGCAGCAAAACCTTAAGAACTATTTTAGGGTGCACATCGGATGCACTTATAGATAAAACTCAATACTTAAGTGTAACAACAAATCGACAAAGTTTGAACAAACATAGACTTTCCAAGCTATCAAATATATCATTCTGTCACTTTCAATAATAGTTTATTATAGTCAATATGTCATTTCTCATGAGTGAAGATTATGAGCATCAAGGAATAACTTGGTGGTTGTTAGTTTGATCACAGTTTCCTTGGTAAGAGTTATTCATCGTCAACTATTTTACTGATGCGAACATTTTTTTATTTGTGAACAAACAAATGTATCCAAAAAATTATGAATGAAATACTCTAAAATAAGATAGTTCCTATTGAACTTGACAAACTCCTATCAACCATAAGGAAATCCAAAACGCGAACTATTCCTGACAATTTAATAAAATATGACTCATTTCATTTACAAATTACATTACATGAACGTTTCAGTTGAATTAAAATAGGATGGTTACAAAGAGTACATTAATTCGGAAGCTCGTGCAATCATCCCATAAAAGATTAACTTTTGACCGGATACCAAGCCGCTTAGATAATGGGATCAAACGTTATCACCCCGACTGTGACGAATTACGACGCTATCAACACAGCTATCGCAGAATAAATATATTACCGTAGTTCCGACGGGGAAATTGATCACGCTCAACTAACTATCTCATAAAGCACGCTTTCCCATACAATACGATGAATATTTTAAAACAAATCCAGTCTATGAAACTCTGAATTAACTATGAAGTATTCAATTAAAAACCTTTTTCAAAACATAGACTTAGAACAGTAAACGGACCATACATGTGATTAATTTTAATTAATTCATATTACAAAAAATTTTTTGACGAATATTGGAAGATTAAAACAAATAAATAAGCAGGAAAGAAGAATTTATTTCCTTCAAGGCGAAACGTTTAATTTAGAATTACGGACTATAGAATTGCTTATATAAAGGCATGACTACAAATATTGCTTTTAAAGCATATTAAACTTTATGTGTAGATAATTTATTTCTCATATTATATAAAGACATAATCACGTAAAAGAATATTTTATTTTCATTTATATCTGATAAAAAAGCCAGTTTCTTTACCATCATCTCAATTAAAGTGTTTATATATAGATGTCACGACCTTCGTAGGATCCACCGTCGTATTGTACCTGATGTGTTTGATACAATATATGAATGATTAATACAAAATTTACTATCAACTTATCATTACTTACTTTTAACGACGTAATGATATATGTATTTTTTTGTTTACGTAAAATCCGTTAAAATAATTAAGATTATTTCCCTTTTTTATGTTTCGTTCGTAATAAATCTGTCTACGAATTTAATGAATTCCTTGAGCGGATGAGTGTTGCCACTCGAGGATTCCATTACTCGCTATAAATAATCGTCTTTATTGCCAGACAATTGATTCGTGTTGACAAATGTCGTGTTTATTTATTTGTAAGACAAAATTAATAATTCTATGAGTCCAATTTTGTTGATTATGTTCAAGATTCCAGCCAGTTATTGTTGTCGAGATTAAAATTAATTTGTCCTTCTCAATTGCATTCCGCATCTGCCGATATCACAAATCAATTGCCTTGACAGTTTTGAATCGTCGTTGAATAAAATAAAAGATGTTAAAAATATTTTTTAAAAAATGCGAATTTAAAAACTAAGGTGAAAAAAATGAATCACATATTTGCCGTTATATTTTGACCCCTATGATGTAAGTTTGGATACACCAACAATTATACACGGTGACATTTGCAAAATATCCCAGGCTTCCACTGCGAATGAAGCCATATCTTAAAAAAAAAGTAGAAAAAACGTTACTAGCTCTTAAATTAAATAGTTTTTTTTTTTTTGATTTATGCAAAAATCAAACCGAATAAAATATTTTAATGTCTATAATGTTTTTCGTATTTGCATCCGTACATTTTCTTGCATGTATTTGATAGCACAGTGCGCATGACGTAATAGCACTTGAATTCATCGCTACATTAATTGCTTCTATTGAAACAGAATAGACATGTTAATAAATGTGTTATAATGCATCTCCTCCTTGTTATATTTAAATTATTTTTATCATATAATTTTAAAAACTTAATAAAACTATATTATAAACAATCTGGGTTTTTTGAATAACGGATACAAGCTTCGATGAGGTATTTGCAAATTATAATTTGTAATACTAAACTGCATATCACATCAGTGTATTCGTCAGGAGCAAAACAATTTTTATTTTTCCAGTTACGACAATAAGAGGTTTATGTTTTTCTGATTTCTTACAGGTTCGAAAATGCTCGTGCCGAGTCTATATATTCTAAATTATATTTTAATTTAATTCGAACAGCTTTATTTAGCCATGTTTTAAATAATCGTATTTCGAAATGACTTTTTCACACTCCATAAATCGTACCGTGTACAAGACACACAGTGTCTATTTATTCTTTAAAGTCAACAAACAATAACACTACATAAACTTTTCAGCTTTTTTAACTTACAATCGAATCCATCACTGTCCTCTCCGCATTCAAACTAGTTAGCCGAATAAATATTTTAAGATCACCACTTTTTGGTTGACCACAGAGTAAATAATACAGAGACTCGTCGATAAAAATATTATATATAAAAATAAAAATGCATGCTTAATATTTAAGTTAAAAATAACGAACTTAAAATAATTTATATCGACAAATAAATAAATTAAGGCATCCATTCTAAGTCTTTGTAGGCTTCCAAAAAGCGAATCCTCACATAAACAAGAGACCTTCTCTCTGTCAGATGTCAAACATTCTTTAACCCCGACCTTAGAATATGGGAAATGTTTTATATCTATTCCCCACTAGTAAAACTATCCACTTGAATATATTGAAATGTATATCTAAGGAAGTAAGCTGTTACAACGAACACAGTATTCTTATGTGTTCAAAATTATGTGTGTGTGTTATTAATTAAGCAATTTCAGAGAAGTAAATTTTTTTAGCACGTAACTATGAGTGCTTATTTATAATGAGTGCTTATTTATAATTTCTTTATTTGTCCAATAAAATTTTCATTTGAAATTAACAATTAAAACATGATTAACAATTCGTATAATAAAATATATTTTATGTAAAATATTCTCAAAAAATTCCGCTCACATTTTTTACAATCACTATTCTTCGACGCCAACGATTCGTTTGTATTCTTTGAAACATTTGTGTCATATACATATACTTTGGTCGTATAATAAATTTCACAGCTGATAACTAATAAGGAAATAATTAATTATTTATATACTATGTTTATTTAAAATTATATATTATTTATGGTCTGCTACATCTAGACGCAGCTTCATCTCGTCGGGGTTAGAGGTTCGACCTTTCCGAACATGTACGCTCACGAAACATGTGATGTTGGGACTTTCAACTTGTTTACATTACACTGAATATTAAATTAATTGCCATTTACAAGATTTCAATTAAAACGGTGATGTTGCCTCTTATTGAGTTAAATATTTCATTATATTTTATCAACTGATTAAGTAACGGTGAAAGTAAATATGTTTTATTTCATTCGTGTATGAATAATCTTTCTTCTAGAACCGATCATACTATGTAGGTACGCCTTTTCTATGTCTCAATATTTTAACGATTTAGATAAGTGATGTGAACACTTAATAAAGAGGACACATAAATTTTTATGAGTCTTTATAAATTGCTGCGACATTTGGGCGGTATAAGACTACTTTAAGGACGTTTTATAACTATGTCATACAATGGCAATAAATATAAGTTATTTATACTTAAATTATACAAAATTATATAAATATATAGCTATAACATATATCTGTTAATTTCATTTTTTTATATAATATCATTGTATAAATTATTAAACGTAATATAAAACTTGGTTGCACATTTAACCGGTTTTCATTTTTATAACAACCGGTTCAAAATAGTTAGACAAGAGCCGTACAATTACAGTATAGCGAGATGCGTAGGTGCGACCGGCGCTTGCAATTCAGAGCTGGGGACGATGTTAAACGAAGCCATTATCATCTTAATGAAGTGAATAGAGGATGTTGTACATGACACACTCTAGTGTACATAGCAGATTGATAGATAAAATGTACAAAAGTGTACATATCCGTTAGGATGTACAAAATCATTATGAATAAATTTGTATAGTATATAGTTATTATATAAATATTAAAATTACTTAGAACCTAATGAGATTTAAGACTTTCGCGAGTTTTATTCATTTAAATTACTTAGAACCTGATTGTTGTAAATTTTTATTATAAATGCAAGACGTCAAAAAGTATACATTTCATCTATGATACATATCTATTTTCCAACAACAATTCTATATATCATTAATGATAAGAATCATGTCATATTATGTTTTTATATCACGGATAAGTAACAACAGATTTAAACCTACTATAATATTCATATCAGTGCTAACAATTTGCGCTCACATCACGATCATTCTCTGAAGTCTATCTTGAGATGAATCTGATACGAATATACAATACCAGTATGTGTTACATTGGACTTAAGTCGTGTACTTGGCATGCAACATTATTATATGCTAATGTCCGCCATTTTATTTTACAACTTGTCATATTTGTGTAATGTCATTGCTGTCAAATTGTGATATCTTTGTTGAAAAATTATAATTTTTATAATATATATACATATATATGTACAAGAAATAAGTGTTAGTGAATAATATATCAAACGGCAAAAATCGGATTGTTACAAACATGAAATAACTGCCAAAGTACGTAGTCTGTTATAACCGAAAACAAAATGTGCTCAGAGTTGAAAAGACGTCAAGTAATTTTAGGTTTTTAAATTTTTGCTGAATTTTATTGTGCTTCTTAATAATGAAATAATAACGATATGATTACAGAAATTATTGATTTTATTTATTTTCTCGATATTTATGAAAAATCACATAATACATTGTTGTTTATCGTTTAAGTGATCATATAAAGCTGTCATTACAATATACCGTAATGAACATATTAGTGTTGTGGTTTATGAGTTGTCATTAAACAATAAGTAATAGTTAGTTGTCATTTATCGTAAGTGCTAACCCTATGTGAAAGTCAAAATTTTCCAATTAAGACTATAGAAGTTCTAACTTTATCTCCTTGCTTGTTTAAAATAATGATAAGATGAATATCACATTTATTCAATTAAATAAATATTTAATGAATTAAAATTATGACATTTGACATTTGAAATTTGAAATTTAAAATAGAAATGAACATTCTCTGTTCTAATGTAAATATATTAATAAGGAATTCTAAATCATAGTACCGCTGTTGGATGGTTTTGTAATATTTAATTTAAATTTGACATATCATACTCATTTTTGTATACGTGCATATGCACAGAATAATATTATGCTAGAGCACCTTTAAAATATCTCATTAAAAGTCGATGAACTAGATATTTCTATTTTATATTATTTACATATGTAAATATATATATATATATATATATATATATATATATATATATATATATATATTTAAATCATTGGACGTGAAATTCTATCATCAATTGCACCATGACTCAATAGTTTGCAGTGACTTTTTACACCTTTCATATGCATTTTTATGTTAACACCATTAACTCTAATATGAAACGATGATTTTTATGAAAGTCTTTTTATAACATAACGGCGAATACATTCGATTTATTTCTAAGATATCATTGACGTTTCTTTTGATTGCCAGTTCGTTACATTTTTTTTTATTTCGCAACGAACCACTAATAAATAAATTTAAAATTATAATGAGCCCGTTCCGTAATGACATTTCATAGAATTTACAGCCTTGTAACTAATTTATCCAAAGGTTATATCCAATAAGCGGTTCCCGTCTACGTAAACGGGATGTACATTACAATAGGTGAAAGCAGACCAGTTTCTGATGCGATTGCCATTTGCCTCGCAACTCACGAAAGACTTTTATTTGGATAAATTTCATAAAAGATAATAATGAAAGTCTTTTATATTGTTCATTTATAGGCACCTTAAAACTTTCTATTGTGCAATCAGAATATTGAGATTCGGATTGTATTAATAAAAAAATGAGCGTTTTTATTTATTAATTATATTCCAAAATACACCTTTATATATATAAAAAAAATACAATATATATATAATTTAATATGTACGTACTTAATATTTATTATTCCTTATAATATATATTTTAAATATAATTCCGAATTCATGAAGATTCTTAAAATAAATATTAAGAACTCCATTTACGTCCGAGTTCAAACATTTTAAATTACTTGTAAGTATCCGAGCTTCACAGCTAATGAGTAAACATTTTAAAATCCCGAGATGCTATCTAAAATCGAAATCCGTTTTAACGATGAATTCAAATATTAAATCTCCTTGCTCATTAAATGTTGATTTACTGCATTATTTGTAATTTTGTGGTCCCGATGATACTTGAATATTGTAATATCTATTACCTTAGATTTATTGGTAATTGTTAATGCCAGGCTCTTAATGTTTATCGATGAAGGTACAGCATTCGTCTTGAAGAGCAATCGGGGATGGATATTATTTTTTATCTGTGTAATAAAAATGTATTTCGAAAGCGGAATTCATAATTAATTTATTTAATAAGTTAACTTAAGTTTTTAGTATGTTATGAATATTGTCTGTATCGCTTTTACAACCTACAAGGGATTATGCACATGTCAGTTTCCATACGGGTGTTGGCGCCAAAAGCAGCGCCATTTTGTGAGTCATCGTCTCAATGCCGGTCCAGGTGACACCGGAGTGTATCCTACGCTCGTTCTGTAATATTTTCGATGTATGCAACAATAATGCAATTTATATATTTCAAAAATCGATTAATATTATTTTTTCAATAATATATGTAAATGCACGAGATATTTTGATAACTCTTTAATAAAGTAGTTTTAGAATAAAACTAAATAAATTACTAATAGCAACACCGAGCTTTGTTTAAAAAATTGGTAACAATTATGTAACATGATTTGACCTGTTTATCCAAATCTTTTTTTTATCTATTTGTGCCTTTTTATTAACAAATCGAGTACACACTTGGGTTTCACATAATGCCAAGGACGGCAGAGATAATCTCTCTAACCGGATTGCGAGATTTTTTCCGAACATTTATATGGTATGCGACCAAAATAAATAAAGTATATATTAAATTATTTCGAATTCTATGTTATAACTCCAATTGTAAATCCTCTTTATTGAAATATAATTTATAGATTTAACCCCGTATATTAATTATGAACACGTGAAATTTCGCTAACAAATTCATAGGAGTTAGTAGTTAAAAGTTATATATATTTTTTGACTCGGCCCAATCCGTTCCTCTTATATTGTTATATGACAACAATAACCTCATTATATCAAGTGTGTTTCATAAAAACGAACAATTGGCTTGTTGCGACACATAAATTCTCTTAATATGACATAATATAGTTTAAATTGCGTGGTCAGCCAGGACGCTCATGGCCTTGTGCCCACTACAGTTCAGACAATCAACGTATAGGCGGAAATGCTAATTTTTATGAACGTGACGCTCACACCCGATCAGGGACGGCTTCTGGTGACACGCGAAGCGGAAAGCGGAACGAATTGATCGGAAAGTGCAGTGAATTTTGAAAATTTTTTGCTGTTTAAATGATACTAAATATGTTTAAATGACACGCTTTATAATATAGACAGAGTAATTTTTATTTCATAGCAAAACAAACAAATTTACATATATACAAAATAAATCTTGTATGAACGATGAATGTAATTCTTTACTATAGTTTAAATTAATATTTCCTTATAAAATTAAACGTCAGTGAACACAGAAACACAAAATTTTATAACAAAAAATATCGAACACATAAATAGCTTGTTAGTCGCAGAAAAAACACGTCTGGCATAAATCGGTGATAGTAACGGTCGTATTGTGTTCGGGAAGATATAGAGTTTCGCTAAACAATTGGTATAATTAATAATGGTCGGTTCACAAGCCTTACATGGTCAATAAATTTCCTTTGATCCAAACACTATCATTAACTGTAAATGGTAACATGGAGATAGATCAAATAAAAAGTGGGACGTTCTATTGGGTGGTCTGCCTCAGGATACAAACTAGATTGATAGTTAGCAGGCTATAGAGACGAATAGTATTTTATATGTACGGCAAACAATCGAACCAGCCATTCAAGAATGCCAATTCTGATGTCTCACAATAGCTGGAATTGGAATTATCATAACCTTTATAAATAAACATTGAATTCACTTATGTACATATTTCCATAGTATATTCGGTGTTTTTATTAAAATTAAAAAACAATTCCTGATTTATAAGCCTATGAGACTGAATATCGAAATTAAAAAGTTATTAAAAGCTTTATTTCATTTAATAGTTCAAGCCCCAAGAATTTATTTTACTTAAACTATATTGATTTGAATCAATCATTAAAGAGATAAATCTGGGGTTATCTAATTTTAAGATTACTTGAAAGTCACATTCAGACTTCCTCATCCAAAAGAAATTAATTATTCCTCGTTACGTCGTGTTGTGTAGTTCCATACAACGAGAATAAGAGCCTAAACAGTCTCGCACTTTTTGGGTCATTATTCATTAAAGTGTAAAAGTAAAAATATATCCATTTTAGCTAAATTAAGGAGCCTTATAAATTGTACCATTAAAAGAAATTACTAGTGCAACGGTTTGTTAAATAAATCGCCCGGTAGGTGTGAAATATTACGCAATTAAAATTCTTATGAAAGAATACAAAGTCACATTCGGCTATCACAATTAACATACATGTTAACCAGATTAACTGTCGAGTGTACGGCATACTTTAGGGTGTACCACACTTGACATACGACGAATAAATAAGCAGCCAGTGGAAATAAAAGTTATCGGGAATTAAAGTATAAATAAAAAGATACATTAAAGTATAAATAAGGGGCAGATAAAAAACAAATTTTAATAAACGCTGTCAGCAGTTTTGTAACTTAGGTGTAAAAGTTCCATTTAAAACTGTAATGTGATCACACACAGGAAATTTAATTTCTTCAGGTACATATAATGATTTTTTTTATTATAGCAATCAACTACAAAAAAACTGTGTCATTGGCGACCACCCGAAAAAATATCGCAATATGGGCCCATATAGATTATTTTAATACAATCGGATTTCTTTAATATATTTTAAATTCCAATTAAGATCCGTCAACAATGAAACTTACGACATATCATTAAGGCTTTTATTTAAATAAACATGTCACAGTCATCGAAGAAGGTATTTGAGTTACCAAAATGTCATCACTTAGTTCCTGCCATCCTATTTGTTCAGGTGAAGTGTCCAGATACAAATTTAGACTTCCGATTGTGATACTTAAACAGTTGAGCTTAAGCGATAGTTTAGTTTGAAATGTTTTATGACTTATGTCGTATATTAGTTCTGTCACCGATATATTTGAATAGGTCTAACGGGAGGAGAGGCGTGTGTCTGTGAAGTATTTTTACAAATTTTAGAGTTGTATTTCAGAAAATAATCCTTAATATGAACAGAAGATGAAGGACGGATGACAAAAATCTTTTTGAAGTCAAGTCTTCCTTCCATCCAAAAAAAAAACCCTTGGTCTTTTCCGCTGATATCATTAGATAATACTGCTTAGAATCATGTATAAATACTCACTTGACACAAACGAGTAGAAAAAGTTAATACAAAAATTTGTAATATTTTTTTTGTTGTTACTTTTTCTTTACATTTGTAAGTTTATTTCGATTTAATTTTCTTATACCATCCCGTCTCTTATCAAACATAACCTGTAATATTTTTCAAGACACGAACATATAAATAAACTGCGTCGTCGACCGATCTGCCGGCGATCATTTTAACGACCAAAATTAGGTCCTTTTTATAAAATGTCGTCTAAATCAAAATTATGGCTTCGTTTTATTCGCTTTTAGATAAAGTTTGTATCACACGTGGAGTGTTTTATTTTATGTTACTACATTCAACACTAAAACATTTATTACATTTTAAAATTAATGTGAAATAGCTCTGAATATACTATATAGACTTATGTTAAAAAAATCAGGTTTTGTTTTCTAAAATAAATTCTGTTGATTTTTCTTCATAACCTAAAAAGTCTTCCTTAGAATTTATCTTATCCTTACAAAATTAAACCCAAAGAGACAAGTTGCCATTGTTGAAACGCCTTCAATAGCAGGCATTTAAACATTCATATTTTTGTGCGTCCATCTTTAAACGTAAAATGTTAGCCATATGCCGAAAATATTCGCAAATTCACAGCCTAATATTTTATGTCAGTAATAAATATTAAATACACATATTCATACAATCTCTCCCCACGGATTAAATTATGGATTCCGGAGGACAAATTTATCATCTTATAACATGAGTTTGGAAAACCACAATTTCGGTTTTAAAAAAAAAAAAACTATATTTTCTTATTAAACATCCTAAACATTTTGGTTTTTAATTCTATATATTGATTACTTTTCATGAAGTGTGTGTAATCATGTATAAATATACGAGTGAAAACTTAAAATATCTTTTTAATTTTGTGTTTTTTTTTTATTTCCAGGTAATCATCGTTTCATAAGACGTCGTATAAGGTTGTATAAAATCAAAATAAACTTCCATATTAATAAAAAATTTAAACACTCGGTGTGTTTTTCGTAAACATAGCGTATTTTTACTATATTTAGACAACTGTCAAAACTCCAAAATCGTGTACACTCCAAGAAAACAAACATGACCGAAAAAGCAAGTGAAAGTACGCACGCAGTCGGTTAACGTTGATAATTATTTGGATAAACTCTAGGTCTATCTTGGTTTGAACATCGCATACCCTAAATCTCATACACCTTAGTAACGTTACTCGTTAATCTATATGATACCTAATAATAAAAATTTATTAGTCTCAAAGAAAAACAGATTAAAACTATTTTTCCTCTGCTATTTAAACATTTAGATTCGCTACAGAATTAGTTTGTTACGTTAACGTTAAAAAGAAAGCCTTCTGTGTCCTGTGCTAGTCGAAATAAACATTAGATTGCACTAGGGAGAATCGAATATAAAATCGAAGTGTATATTACTAAAGGTCTTATCATGATTACTCCGTGTTTCGTCTATTTAATGAATATTCAAATCTAATTACGTTTTAAACTAGAACACGCGCCTTACAAACTATATTCGTTACTTTGTTAAAACTTATGAAATCGCTAATGTTATTAAATAAATCAGTTTGTTTACCTCCATATTATCACAAAACTAAGTTGACTTTAGATGTCCAGAAATAATATAAATAATCCCTTAATAAGTTAATGATTGAATTGAATGAAAAAGCATAAAAAATATTCCTTATTTAATACTGTAGTTGTATAAAATAGCAAAATAATATATATTTTTTGTAATCTTTTACTTCTCATTTATGTGACAATTTAAACCAGCCAACAATACATAACCTTTATATGTAATAAAATTTTAGCTCCTAGTATTCGCAGCTTTCCAAATATTACTATAATTTGTTTATTTACTTTAAATATACCTTAATAAAATTTTATGTCAACACTTGAGACGAATGTTAACGTCAGAAGAAATAATATTTATACGATATTAACCTATCAAATGTACATTTATATTGTATTTTCAATTCAATAGAATAAGTCTTATGTAGAAATTATCGCCAATCAACGAACCCACATTAATGTTGATTCATATGTTTACTTTCAACGTAAAATGTTACAATATATCATACGCTTCAAATCAATTTCATCCTCACAATTACGCGAAAACGCTTTAAATAATTATACTCGTGAGATTACGTTATTTATTGTACATCGCAATTTTTTTTTTTTTTTCATCCAACTTTCTTATAATTGGACTTCGAGCATAAAGTATTTATGTTTACAAGTCGAATATATTAACTTTGTAAACCTTGTTCTTTGTGTGGGTATGTAGAAAAAAAAATTAATATATGTTGCATTGTTTAGGTGACGCTGTGTTTATTAAATATAGCTGTGATCCATATAAAGATACAGATAAAATACAGGTTGCCTGGCCGAGTGGTTGCCTAGTTGCTAGGTTTCAGTTCAGTTAATTGACACTTCGAACAATAGACAAAGCCCTAGTGCTAAATAAACGAAGCACTAAATGTCAATCTATTTAAATATATAATCTAAAAAGCTATTCTAAAGTTTCGCGTATTGCTTTGTATTGGAAACCTTGAATTTCGTCAGATATAATGAAACCAAAGTTTATTATCGACTTGTCAAAGCTTTAAAGACTTGTCAAAGTTTTATTTGTATTACCAATATTTGAATTATAAAATTATAATCAACAGAAATACTGAAATCACAGCAAATCTTATCTCTTATATCTGGTAGAGTTGAAAGAGAGTTGTGACTTGAGATATAAACGGCTATTTTTATTTGTTACGTATTTATTCTGCTCCGACAGTTCTATATCATGCTTCAGTCTGATCATTGCAATTAGATTTAACCAGTACTGATGAGAAATTGGGTCAGCTTCGAGATTTCGTCACCTTTCCACATTATGAAAATTCTTCTCCATAACATTTCTCCACACATACCTATGAAACCACAAGCACATGTATAAACTAATTAAACTAACGACAATCATAAAAAATAACCGTTAATCTTTCGTCACACGTCACATTGATGACAACTCATTTCGTTATGTGAATAACAAGTTGGGTAATTACAAAACATGTATCGCTTCACATGTTTTGATCGCCCTGACATTTAGTTATGTGATACAAGCAGAGTCAAAACGATCGAACTCAATCAACTATAGACATTTTATTGGGAGGTACTACAACCATGTCCCGGTCCTGAACAAAACCTGAATACAAAAACCGTCTTATGTATCCTTCTAACTAGCTTTCTTTAGCTGAAGAAACGGTCATGCCCAAGAAGGCAGTGAGAATAACTTATTCGTGCTTGACTTGATACAATGTCATACAGCTTTCTTAGTCAAATTACTAATTATTAAAGTAGAAGTGAATTTATAATGATATTCTGATCAAATCATATTTAAAGAGAGGTATAACAGAAACGATTTATTTCTAAGTGATGATGAACATCGATAACTAATGGTCAATAGATTTTCAATATAAATATCTTTCGTTAATATGTTACAAACATCGTCGGAGTGAAAATATTAATGAGCTCGGGGATTTAATTAAAATTCTTGATTTCGTGTCAGCTTCTGTTGATTTTATAATTGAAATAGTATAAAAAATATTATTATAGATGTGTTAAGACGACGCCTATATATACAAAGTGAATAAACTATGAAAGTACCTTATCCAAAATAAAAAAGTATATATATATCTATATGTGTGTGTGTGTGCGTGCATGCGTGCGTGTCTGTGTGTGTGTTATATTTACTGATATAAAAAAATTCTGTAATAAAATTTTTATCTCACACTTAAAACACTTAGAAGCAAATCTAGGATAAACCTTTAAATGAGATATCATTTAAATTCCTACCTACAAACATTAAACTGCATTTTTTGCCGGTAGTAAAATTAACGTGACCCCGCTAGCTTAGCACCAAATTAAAATAACCAAGAGGCATTTTAATGACGAGGAATGCCTTATTAAATTCAGATTTTGAAATATTATATCAATTTAGTAAAAACAAGAACATAAATAAACTGCGAGCAAGATCCGAGAGGTATAATTTTATATCAAATGTGCCCCAGCAAAATTCGTGAACATCAACTTTGTTACACACAGTTATAAGATTAATGGTAAAATTATGCGACGTTTGCAAGAACTCCGTATTCTAGAGAGTAATACAATACTAGGAATAATGTTACACATCTTTTTTTTCTCGATTTAATACGCACTGGAGTCGTGCTTTACAAGTGGATCATCCGTTATTGCAATGACGGACAGCTTTTATGTTTCCATAAAACATTATATTTGAACAATCATTGTATATCAAAAAATACTTAAAAACATATTATAAAGAAAGTATTTGGAGATTTCATGTATATATATATTTTATTTAACTGAATAATGTCAATTAAAAACCTATTTTACTTCAATATAGACCATCTCAACTATTTATTATTATTGCGTACTTTTTGTAACTGACATTCTTATTAAATGAAACTTCCAGCAGGAATCTAAGTGGGGACCTAACGATGCGTTTTTGTTTAAACGATAGTCTACTTCTTGCTTGCTTTATAGCGGTCTACTTGAATTACTTACACTGAATTATGTTACTCATTTATCAGATTTGTAGCGAATTCAGACTTTCCTTTAATCTCAATTGTGTCAACGCTTAGGATAATTGAAGCACAATAAGTATTAATCAAGTATAAACATGTCTAAAATTCTGAAATAGACATTTGCGATCGCAATCTACAATTACGATCATTTAAATTAATATCCTATAGCAATATACGACGCCTAATTGGCTGTATAAAGCACAGAAAAAGATTTACAAGACGTTACACATATTAATTATCTGTGCAATTTTTTCTTTCGTCTTTACTAAACGCTGCTTCTTGTCTTAAATTATATTTTTCAATATAAATTATCTTAATGGTTTGAGAAGGATGAAATTAATTATTTTTTTTATATACACAGACAGTAAAATATTCGAGCAATAGTTTAGATGTTTTGTGAAAATACCTGACTGTTATGATGCCTGTGGTAGCAAAATTGAGAGCAGGAAGACCTAATAATACCCGTCTAGCGGCTAGTGATGCGCGCAACATATCGATAAAAAACAGCTACGTCAATGTGTATTGACAGTTCAGACATTAATGCCCGTATCTATGTCATATCATTTTAAAAAAGCTATCATAAGTAATTGTGCTCAGTGATCAAGTTCCATTCAAGTGCTATTTCTACTGATAATTATTTATTAATACTCTGTTCCGTTACTTAAAAAACTAGTTATAATTTCCTCATTTTATCATGACCATTTTTTTTTATTATCGTTTCTTTTGATAATATTTTTTATAACTACATTAATTTACGTTACGTTCCATAAAAAAAATATTTGAATTTACGTATAAAGTAATAACTTCTATCGACGTGTATTTCCACTCACTATGGTGTATAGTTACGACCGGCTGTTGAATCAGTGCCTTGTAAAGGCTTCGGTATATGGGACAAGTTGGTTCTTCAACGGACGCAAATCTTACTTATCTCCGCAATCAACTATCAAGTTTATTCATATCTCGTGAAATTATATATTCATGGAAACAAATACTGTTTTATATACTAAAACCAGTTTATACAGAAATATTTAAACAATGTTTCATTGCTTACTCATTTTATAAGTATAATAAAAGAAATGCTGTCAATTAAAAAAAATCACCACTCACACGGAATTCTAAATAATTACGTAATTCATAATGAAAAATCTAAATGGTAGTAAATGTGAATAATCAATATTTAGATTATATAAATGCTATTTTCTATACCATAATCATAAGATAAATCTGATCCAATTTATAACTTAATACGAAAGTTAATGTCGTTCATTATGCATAGAAATGCAGCCGCGAGCAACATTCAAATTTGTAAAAATGTTATTTATATTAATACCCATTTATATATTTTTTTATTAAAGCTAATCTCTTTACAGTCCTTTTCATTGTTTTTATAATAATAGTATCACTAAGCATCGTATCTTTAATTATATTATAATATAAATGAAACTAGTGTTATTCGGATTTACGCGCGGATTTTATTATTTATTTCGCGAAAATCTTAGATCTCATTATACTATAATATCCCTATGTGTACTGTAGTTATAATATGTACAACAATCTGGTAATAATATCTCCGAAATTACTCCGCTATATTTTGTTTCAAACGGAATTCATAGAACGATATTATTATGATTAATTACGTTATTCATATAAAACACAAATCTACGTAAGTTTCAATATAAATAAAATATTTTTTTTATCCTAACGAGTTTGTAAATGGTTTTATGTAATTTAATTATTGAAAATCTTAGAACCAGTAACTGTTTTCTATTAAGCAATATGCTTAATACCTTACAGCGCTGTTTCGTTTAAATCCTTAATAAAATTACGTTATAACCTTTAAAGGTGATCATTTAAATAATAACTGTTAATTAACAAAATAAGATTACGGACACATTCACAGATCTGGACTAAAATATATTTCACTTAATTTGTTTAATTTGAATATTTTAAACTTTTTTTTTTTTTATTAATCACCTTATATACTAATTTGATTATTTCCGCTCCAGTTACAGCAACATAAAAACATCGACGAGTTAGTATGTATTGACGGTTTCACTTAAGATAAAAATAAAAATATTCTCAGAACTGAAAACGCAACCAAATTCTATATTTAATTACCGTTATAAAATACATTAATTTATTTGATTTTTTTTTATTTTTCATTCCCTGTACATTATTATAACAACAATGTTGAAACGGGAACAAAAAAAAAAAACAAAATGTATAAAAATATTTACTGCATTTCGACATTTTCCCTTCAATATAACACATACTGTCAGATTGTAAATTGTGTATGACGTACTAGATAAAAAATGAGATAAAAGATGTTTATCTCATAATATTTACGAAGAGGACACTCGCATTTCATGTTGGTAACGAAAGGCCGAATTTTATGTATTTTATGAGGCAAGTTGAATTACTGTATTAATGTATTACTATCAACGGAAACATGAATTCTGTGTTAATTGTATTAATTATATTCCGATTTAAGGAGTTACCTTCATTTTAATTATAAATCTTTTCTCTAAACAATGGAACCAAACCATCAGAGCTTTTGAAATTAAAAGCATATTTAATATCCAATTCATAAATTCCACTTGATCGCCAACCAGACAAATAAGACTTAACTATAACAACGCATTACGATTTCTATGAATTATTTGTCTTCCGTTTAAAACGGTGCATTCAGAATACAAATGAGAATAAACACGGGGTATGATTAATGTGATATGTGCCGGACGAAATCTAATTCGTTCTGATCATTCCAAGATACAAACATGGAATCCGAACTTAATTGCCGCGATTATTTAAAGTCCTGATGACATATCGTATATCTTGACCGTTGAATAGTTGGGATGATAGGGAACAAAAAATTCTTTTACATACACGACTGTGGCTTATTTTGTTTTATCAACGATACTTTTTACAGTTCCACTGTTTACGCTGTTTATGGTGAAACGACTATTACTATTAATCAAAAATTATTTTAGTTTGTATAGGATTTAATATAGATAAAATATAGACTGTTGTCACCGAGTAGTTATCGGGGAGGAACTCGATAGTTCGTTCCATGTCAGAGTTTACTGGGAAAAAATATTATTTCTGAAACTTCAATAAAGATTTTAATCTGTAATAGGAAGATTTATCTCACGAATTCGTCAACGTAAACTTCTTAATTTAATGTAAGTGGAAACTAATATAGCTTAAATAAAATACATAGCGGACTGTCAGGTCTCTCTGAAGTTCAAAATCATATATTGAGTTCCTTAGGCAACTAGAAATATAATTATTTTTTAGCCTATATGTTATTTTGAGGTAGCCTGTATGTATTTACAAGTACAGTACAAAAAATATTTAATATCCTCGCTGCGAATGTTAAAAATTAATAATAATAGATTAATTCTTGAATTCATAACAGGTTATTGCTTTGTTCGTAATCGTTGTTAGTTGTCATTAACGCACATTAGTTCAGAACATGTTGATAACTATAATATAACATAAAAGCCTAACAGATTTAAACAGTACGTTATTTCATAAAGAATATATAATTTTCGACAGGATAATGCTTTAACCCGTTGGAAGGAAGAAATGAAGTCGTAGGTGGTGAATGCACTACCTCAGTCTGCCTATTCACCCTTTTCTTGAAGACAACCATATCGTACCTCGAATGAAACGCAGACGCATGCAAACCGTTCCGATCTCTTGCTTCGCACATCATAATTATTATGACTAATAAATACATATTTATTACTCATAATAACGGCTTGTTCTTTGACATATGTTCGTTATAATTTCTAAGACATAACACTTCCTGATTACAGCTCTTTAGCGATATCCTAATTGCTCTTTTAATTACCACAGCCATAGATGTCAATAATTTGATCTTTGCATAAATTGTATTGTTTTACATTTAAGGCATGTTATTCCACTTTGCATTTAATGGATTATGTTATTCATAAACTATTATAATATTATAAATAAATATAACACAGTGACTGATAATTATCAAAATGTAAAGTAGCGCGCAGCCTTCAAGGATATTCATTATATTAATGGAGAAGATTCAATAATATTGAAATTAGTTACTTGTCAGAAAGTAATAACATTGTTAATCAAAAATCATAATAATAATTTCACGATTTTAGATTCAGATTTTTGTCGTCAAAAATGCCTAGATTTTCACTATCACAGAAATAGTTGCAGAATATATTTGAAGGTTAAATTTATTTTTTGTATGTTAATTTATTACTATATAACGTATTTTTCTGTTCGACAATAAAAGAACGATCGCACGCCTACACATGGTGAGGTCATTAAAAATAATTCTATGTAAATAAGATAACCCACTGACTCGAATACAGTTAGCCGTATGAAAACAGTTCTTATGAAAATACATGCTGTTTTTATTACATTAAGCTACTTCAAAAAAAACATTGTTTTAAATATCAACTTTATTCCCACATTATTATGCAAACCTTTTTTTTCGAGATCGCTATTTAGAAGCATAGATAACCAAAATCAGGCGCGTAGCTTGTTTTTGATGGGACCTTTATCAATATATGGTTAGAGATCCTTGACTCCGAAGGCTGTGAAGTCCAAAATTTTATAACTTACATATTTAAAATACGTCCGACAACAATAAAGGAAATACAAGCGAATTTAGTACCTGGACGTTGCATCATCGAGGTAAACTCGTTCATAAAACAATACTTTCATATTTATTCTAATTGACATTCTAGTGAGATTTTAGATATTTTTTTTATAATATGAAATTCGATACCTTATATTAAAAATATATATATTTTTTTTTTTAATCAATTAAAAATTTAAACTTTCCGTTGATTGCAACGGATAATTGTTTGTTATTCGGAATATAAAATCCCATTACAACTAGTTTCATCTTAGAAAGCATGGTGCCATAAATCAAAATGACGTAAAACTCGAGAAATAGAAACTATATCAACAAATGGTCCAATAAAAACTGATGGGTTTATGGGCACTCTTATTGAGGTCTAATAAACAGCAAAATAAATACAAGTTCGTTTGTCAATATTACGATCACGTCAAAATTAACATAAAGATTATTATCATTATAAAAATTATACGGAAACAAAACTATCGAAACATTGATTACCCAGATTCTGTATTTTTTTATCGATAATTTTATTTCTTTTACATTGCTTTCGATGTATTGGATATTATAAACGAATGATGAAAGCTGGGTAAGTGAGTAAGCAAGGGCAATATACAAAAAGTTCATAAATTAAAAACCGTATTAAATTCTAACACATGATTCATAAAGTCGTGATCTGAAATGTAAATAACGGATTAGAGACGATACCGAAGAACAGATGCATAGCTCGTGACTTAATCCCAATTACTTTTGGACGTCCAATATTTTATGTAGCTCTGTAATAATTTGTTAGTTTCCAAACAGATGAATAAACTTAATAAAATTAAGCAAAGAGTTCTTAATAGGCTATATTTAAGAGTGTGCAAACCACTTATAATTTTTGTCTGAATATCTGGACGTGAACGTCGTGTAAGTGGCTCAAGAATCATTAAAAGACGGCGGGAATAATATTAAAAAATCCGCGCTTTTGAAAGGACGATGCGTTTTAAACAATTATTTCGTTTTTTACCTCATTATCGTAATCTCGTCTGCCACGTTCAATTAAACAGTTCAGTAATGCCAACCTAATGTACGTTAAGGATGCAAAACATTAAGGATTGAACGGTCGATAATAAGAAGCAATTGAAAAAAAAATGCATACAAATGTTTCGTGACACCACAAACACGTACTTACTGTTAGTTTAAATAACCCCATTGCTCCATAATCGTTTTTGAGAATATAATTTTTGTAGCCGATGTGGACTTATTGAACCTTATCTTATGCGTTCTCAATATTAATCCTACCGTTTTTAAAGTGCATCGAAATCTTTTCTCGGAAATTAAAGGCATCGACCCTATTTTTGAGCCCAAACAATTAAATGTGGTAGCACGAGTGATATTTAAAATGTACTTTTTACAATAACGCGTCAAGTTGACCCATCATTAGTATAATTTCTATCGAGACATCTTTTGATGTGATTCGTAAGTAATTACGCCTTAATGATGTCGATGTTTAGGTATAGATTACCTTCATTTGATCAATGCAACTTACAAGGAGAGGTCGCGACCTTATTACGCGTCTCGTCGGACATTTAATGTTATACTACATTCTAATCTATATATTTTATATGTATATATATTCCGCTATTGTTTCCATAACATACTGAACGTTTCGTTGTTGGGTGCATAACAACGTCGTCAAAGTAATAGGTCGTCCAAGTATTCCATAACCATATTGCTTGTTGCGTGTCACGCTGAGTAAAATACAGCGTTCATAAGCGTGGGATGTTCGTACGACTATTGAAGAATGAAACTTTATTCGAAATATTATTACAATCAATTTTATCCCATCGATTTTAATTTGACGTCATCCTTAAGCTCCATCATGGCCATAAACGTATCAATATAAATTTTTCACTTGTAAATACAAATAAAAAAAACATTAAATTGACAAATTTTGAAATTTATCTGTAAATAAACCGTACAAAATTAATATTACAATGAAAAGAATAATGTTATTTAACTTCCCTTAAATTGTTTGACACCGAAAGAATTTGTCTTGTCAGATAATGGCGATCATTAAGATACATGCAAACAAAGCATTGTTATTGCGAATATTTTCGTTACTTCCAAGAACTCGTGTTACATATGACAAAGATTTAATACATACAAGTCCGAGGATCCTCAATAAATCACCGCCTTTGCCGTAATCAAAACGTTATAACGCTGGTAGTCGCTGGTCAATAACCTGGTTTATGTCAATCGAAATGTCATAAATAAAATTAAAAAAATCTCTAATATAACGAACAAAAATTAATCACAAATAATCTATACAGCTGTAAACATCTATCCTTAATTAATGAACTAATAAATAACCAAATTTCTAAACGGATATAAATGTTGCAAATGATCAAAATGGTTGCGAAGTCAGCAACGCTCCCATAAAGGTTACTGTCAGTTGAGTTTAAGATGTTGACATTTTAATTCAAATGTCTCTGAATATTCAAAGCTAAAGGGAAAATATGGCTTATTTTAAATGCGATTGTCCTGTCTGACGAATCATTTGTTTATTGATCAACATATATCATAAACGAATGTTCCTATTATACCTATTATCAAAATTATCCATGCATTTTAGATGTTATCTTTACTTGGTTGCTTTTTTATCTGGACAATAACTGAACTGTTCTAAATTCTTACAGAGCATGAGAATGAAATTAATCCTTTATAAAAGTAAAATATACAGGAAACCTAAAAGTGGAGTTTTAATTAAAAACGTTTTAAAAATAAACTCATAAAATTGTACCACTAAAAATTTTTACCAATTTTTATTTGTTCGAGACGTCTTTTAAATCACGTAGGACTATAACAACTTAGCGCACTAAAACACACTATGTATGTACGTGTGTGAGGTTTATAAGTAATTGCATATTAACTTTCGCATGTTCCCAGGCTTTACATAGTTTATTGTTAGAGAAAGCTGTATTTATGTATCGATTTATATCTCATCTATGCTAAATGCCCGCAATACTAACATAAATAATATCAGGCTACTTTCTATATTATAGTATACGGTCGAAATGTCGTCAATACGCCATAAATTATCCACATGTTGATACTTAACTATTACCTATGTCAGACGTATTTATGTCTTTGCTTCCCAGATCATAAGTAAGAAGTTAAATATATATTATTATTGATGTCCACAATAAATTTAACCCGTGAACTTATTTGTAATATTTAACAAACAAAAGGAAATGATATAAGTTACAGAACAATTATTACTAGATAATACTACATTACGAATTCAATTCATTATAACATTATTGGTATGCTAGTCGCTACGTAACATTTGCGTCTCAATGTTGTTGCTAACTGATAAATCAATGTAGCCAATTGAACTGGTCTGGTCAATGGTACGCTGACCAATTGGGTGTACAATTGTCGCTGTGACGATTGACTTTCTTGTCGCTTACTGTAATAGATAATATTGATGTCGCCTATATTTAATGATGTTTTATTTGAAAATTATAATGTAGGCGCTATTTAATTGGGATATATTTAATTTAAGTACTAGCAAATTTTTAAAACTTGCCAAGTTAGGATTTTTTGTTATTCGTCCTATATTGCTTTATATTTCTAATATATTACAGAGCAGATAACTTTGCGAGATAATTTAAATTAAGTCCAAAAACAAAACAAAATGCGTAGCTGATATATTGAAATAATTCAAAGAGTCTTAGAGCGTACCATCAACAAATTTCACAAACCACAACGTCTATTGGATCTGAAAAAAATCAAGATAGGAACGCAATACTCTTAACATCAACATTCACGGTTCATACTATTTACGATTTAATAAAACTTACACAGTAAGTGCACCAAGCATTCAAGATTTAAAAAAAAGTAATCCTCTTATAAATCTCGTTAAGAAAATCTCGTCAGTGTAGCGTTGTTTTTATTTCTCTTTCGATGCAAAAACAAACAGATTTACAAGTGCACAGATATCAGTTACCTACTTGTTATAACTTTTATGGAACAAGTAATTCAAGTGTTGTATCTAGGGACTTCCGTCTGTTCGCTCATTAGAGTCGGAGCGAGACGGGAGGGATAAATAAAACAGTCCTGTCAAGACCACGTATAACTCACTGGAACGTCTCAGACCAAATTAATATTAACGAAAACAATTAACCAATTAAAAAACATTGAAAATATTATAAAATCTGTCAAAATAAAAATAAAAAAAAAAATAATGTTAAACATATCATAAATAAAGTAATAAATCATTTTAAATATCTTGAAATGGGATAATTGTTATACAAAGTGTAATTATCTTTATACGTGATGTTTAAATATTCTACGGTCCTTATTTGGATGGTTCCTTATAAAAAATCATTACCATTCTCTAACACTCAGATGCAAGCAAAACTTAGCTATTCATTTCCTGAAATAACTTTCATTGCCATATAATAATTTTTCCTGAATATCCAAAAGAGTGCAACCAATTATCACAGACTCGTCAGAAGCGAAGTATTTTAGTTTTAACCTCGTTTCCGTAATTCTAAATTAACAGCTCAATGTCACTCGTGGTTATTATATTTAAATGTATAAATTATACAACAGAAGCATATCAATATAAATAACATTACCAAATGTTCTTAACAAGAACAATATTACAACAAAGAACAAAATGAGAACGATAAAAAGGCGAAGCTGACCTTTGTTCCACAAAGTACATATACAACACTACATACAGCACCATAGTTAATAATAAAATACATGCATTATATCAATTTAATTCTAAGCACGATTGGGATACTGTTTTAAGCCCATCAAAGCTCTTTAAAACGTGTCCCTACATAATATAATGAAATTTAATTTCATCATCAACTTTTGCAATATCAATGGCATTATGATCTAAACTTTTACCGTAAATTCCGTTTCCACAAACATCCCTATGAAGTTCCGGAAGCAACTCGACGTTTCGAAAATTAAGCATAATAAAAACTGAACCATTTATATCATAATCACTATGAATAGTAATCATTTAGTATTACAGAGGAAATTACGGTTTTAATACACACGGATATGTTATATATATAGTATATGGGGACAGTTAAGGGGAATATACACACGTAACGATTCCTTAGCAGAATTAAATACTGTCGTAAAACTTGGTGTGGGCGAACCCTTAACATTCACGAGCTCTTATAACCTCATTGACTCATTAAGTTGTATTTTACAAAGCTATTAAATTATAATCATTTCGTTTAGAAATTTATATCTACTTATATAATTATACTGCTTGCCTAGTTCTACAACTATTTACTGGGTATCAAGGCAATGAACAAGAGGTTGGCAATTGTTAACAATATTTTTATTATACCATTACCCTAACATGCACATTTCAATATGAATGCAAATCATGAAAACATATTTTTTTTCAATCATATTAACGTAGTATAAAATTAATATTTTATTTTCTATACAACATATTAAATGAAGAGAAAATTTTATTCTGAAATGAGTTCAGCATCCCTGATATGATCTGGTCTCATCACGAGTGTTTTGTAACGAAACGTGCAAATGCTCTTATTGAGCTCACGATCTGATTTCAATCTCGGAACTGAACTGTTGTTTTCTACTGAAAATCTAAAACGCATTTACCAAAATATACAGAATGAAAATTTTTTAGAGTTTTTTTATTGGGTCTGAGTAAATTAAAGAGACAAGAAACTACGATTACAAGTAATGGATGACAGGAAATAATATACAATAAACAGTATATACATTTTATGTTTATTATACAGCATTAACGTCTCATACATTAATGCGAATATATTAGAGTGAATTGATACTTCAGATACACATTAATACTAAGAATAAACATGAAATATAAAATTAATACGATGCTTTAATCATCCCTTTACGTCTTGACACTGAACTGTTTAATTCACAGATTATATTATACAATAATAATGTTGAAAAACAAAACACTTATATCAGATATCAGTATTCACTTATCACATATTCTTCGAAGTATCTAAGTATCCAAAATGAACTATAATCTTACCAATTACTATGTCAATAACTGAAAAAGAGGTTATTGATTTGTAAATGTAATAATAAAATGCTCTAGCCATAGCCATAGACAATATTTTTCTAATAATCGTCAAAAGACCCTTCACTATGACATCTCTATTAATCTATAACTAGTTTATATCTGATTTTATCGATATAAAGTTTCTTAAGTCCAACCCTAAAGATATATTAGAGTGTAAAGATTTGCAAACAATAAAAACAGACGAATAATTGATCATAAACATCAAGCAATTGTATTATTAATCGTAGATTAAATCAAGTGTTCAGAGTACACCCGTTACTTGCCGTTGTCGCTTATCTACTGTCATATTAAAGAACTTAAAGACGCGCTGTATCAAAGCTTAAGTTTCTCCTCATATACTCAGGGTATAATGTGATAAATATCAGCAAGAGCCCTGCAATAAACACTAGGTAATATTATTCTACATGTCTCATTAATTTTTTTTGTATTATAAATATGTCAATATTATTTCATTTTTATGTTTGAGTTAATTAATTTGTTTCATAGTTTACAATGCAGGAAATTAACCACAAATGAGTCATAGTTCAACGTTAGTTTTATAGTAAAACAGCTATTTGTTAGAAAAAAAATATATGAAATTAAATACAAAATATAGTTTAATTTCATCTTCACAAGAACTTCTGAATCGTCAAAAAAAATTATATGAGTGTAGTCAGTTAGTAAAGCAACCGCCGGTTTGTTGTATTTTTCTTTATAGAAGAGTATACAAGAAACTCAAAAATTGCTCTTTTGCTCTTTTATATAGTTTTTACAATTTAAAACATAAAAATTGCGTTATAACTGTCCCGCAAAAGAGCTAAAGAAATTCATTCAGCGTATATATTTTATTTAATGTAAAACATTGTACGTGGAACTTAAAAAAATATTAATACGCTTACGCGCTAAGTGATGTGTATAAAAAGATATTTTTGAAGCTACCAACAGGTGATGTGTATCTCATTTTGATAGTTGTAGTCTATATTCTGGTTTAGTTGTGATTTTTTGAGTACATTTAAAGCCTTAACATACGTTTTATATATATTTAAACTATTCCTTCTGCTCTAGGTACCGTGTGATGGCACGCGTTACAAATTCGTGAGTCTCCATCTGTTACTGTGACTAACAAACTCACACAATGCTTATAATGCTCAATTAATTTATAATACATTAAACATTGTCTGAATTTAACTGAAATGGTTAAAGATTTAGAGATAGGGAGGTGAAATTATGCACACGCGTCGCGACTTTGTGTGTCGGAGTGGGAAACTTGTTTTTTTTATAAAAAAGTGAACGTTAGCCGGACTTTGCACTGATTACTGGCGTAACTGTTTCATTTTTATGGCAACACTCGGCCCTTGTAAGTTTTCTTAGAACGAGATAAGTGTAACGCGGTTTAAAGTAACGTTTGCATACGGTGTTTTTTTTTAATTTCATTTGCATGTAAATTAAAATATTATCTTTCTAAACGTATCGTTATAATTTAATTCATTTCCTGCTTGAATCATATAAAAGCTGTTCAATAATTCATATTTTTTAACTCAAATATAATGTTAATACATAAATATTTTTTAAATTCCTTAGTGAATATATAGAGATCCTTAGTAAATAAATGGATAGCTAACCAAAACAATGAGTGACAAGATCTCATATTAACATATTCCCTTTGGTCCTTTGGAAACAGACTAATAAGTTTTCTCATAGCAATGTTAATAATGAATCAATTAAATGTTCAGTTTTAGTTTAAAATTAAAACAGAAATAAAAAAAAATTGGTAACTAAAGATTCCAGATCTGTGTATATATTTATATAGATGCAAAAACGAAAAAAACGAGTTTTAATGTATATAAAAACTATTAAATATCAATGTAAATTACACGAATCTTTTCTTAGTATTCAGTTGTGTTACACAAATGGAATCATATTGTAATTTTTTTCTTAATACAGGTGTAGGTAATGATTGGACATCAAGCAAATTACCCAAATTTCCTCAATAACACCACAATAATTGATATTGATAACTTAATAAATGCGTGTTCCGCGGTTAATGATAGCTAAGAAAATAATTCGTTGCGATTACTGTTATTAATCATAAAAGGATGTGGGGACTTCGAAAGTGTGGCAATGTTTACCAAAAAGTTACAGCCACTATTACTTTCAGCTTTAAGTTCAGTTCAATTCAATTAACTATGTTAATTTAACTGCTATTACAAGAATTAGTCACGAACTAAATGATGACCTGTTAGATTAAATCAAATATCATTCGATTATTTGTTTAACGAAGTTTTAGATGTCTTTCATGATAATTCCTAATTCTTTTCAGTTATAATACGTCAAATGAAGAAGTTATATTTCTTTGTTAATTTCGCACGCTTATCTCATGATGGAAGATTTTAACGTAATTGTTTAAGAGTAACAATAAACCATTACGCGCTATATTCGTCAAACCCGACATTTTACAACGCCCATTACATCTTACAAAAGGAACTAATAAAAAATTATTGTTATCTCCCTCAATCTTATTAAAAGGGCGTCGAATACATCAATATTTACAACTTTATTACAACCCGAGTGCTTGTTATAAAACGTACAATCTTTTCGAACATTTTCTTATTAAAAGTGCAATGTAATTTACAGCATTACAAAAACATGACCTCACATCCTAGGGACCTAGAAGCTTTGGGTTCAGCAAAATTTTTTTTGCAAACGTAACGACATTACAATCAATTTTATCAGCATATCCGAAACATAAAATATTAATAAAATTTTATTTATAGACTTAAACGCGTTATTGATATAAAATAAAAAGCCGAAAAATCGACGAATCCATCTCAAAAGGTCAGAAAAGGAAAGCGCGCCGCGGGCGAGAACGGGTATGCTCATATGTGGCAGAACAGAAGTCTTTATAAATCAACCGCTTCATTAAATTTTAGTCCCTATAATTTGAGTGGAAGTGACTTTTTGAAAAGTTGCGAATGCTCACGCAATTCTGTGTCACAACCAAAAGTACACTATTAAAGCATAATCATTAACAGTATAGCTCAATAAGACATAGGTAAATAGCTTAAGCGATTTTTAAATGATTCAGAAGCAAATGCAAAGTAATTTAAAACGTGATAGATTTAACACCATCTCTTGAAATAAAACCTTATATGGCCCGTTGTGATACATACGTAAATGAGTTTTTATATGTTATATATTTGTTTCATAGTATTTACATCGTATGTTTAACAACACAATATTCGAATAATATCACAAAGACTTTTAGACTGAAATTCATTTCGTGTCCGGAGCCGTGGCATTGGAATTCAATTACTTCGCTCGAAGACAGATGATTAACTGATCACTTAATATGATTCCGTTGATATATATCAGAATACTTTCCAGAAATCTCCGTCATCAGACACGCTAATAAATCAAATTTAATTAAACCTACCAGAGTAATATGAGATTATAATCCTGGCATAAATAATGTACTTTAAGTTTTTATATTAATAATCTTAGCTAGTGCACATTTATTTCAGTATTCATTTATATGTAATTGAGTGTACTACATTCTCGCATTAAAATGAGTTGTGTAATTACCTTCAACGAGGTATGAGGATAACATTAAAATATATTCCAATGTAAAATTCATCGTATATATTTGCATTAACCAGCAACTTCCAAAAACTGAACAATGTTTTAACTTGTTTTACTCTCGTTACAGACTTGGCCGCTTTACGACAACTTCTGGAGAGCGAAACGGGAGGCACAACCTGTCCGAGTTGTAACATGCCCTTTGATAAGGGTAAAAAGAGAAAGTTAATTGACACATGCGGACATGAGCGTTGCTATTCCTGTATGTTCAGAAACGAAGCCTGCCCAATTTGTGCAAGAAAAAGTCAGGGAAGACGTCCAGTTATGGAGAGATATACCCCTTCTCCACAGCGACAAGTGGATCATGAATGGCAATCACCGATGCGACTACCGAAACCACCGAAGCCTTCGAGTCTCGCTCAAAGCTGCCCCACACCCCCTCATACGAGAAGAAGATTCTTCCTTAGTCCTAAATCCTTGCGCAGTCCATTCGGCCAGCGAAGCCGCCATTCTCACGAAAACCACGTGCCTCTATCAGGTGAGATAATTTTATTTTGCATATCTGGTATCGAGTAGCCGAAGGCTGCAAGCGTTGCGTAAATGTGCACGCAACGCACTTTACCCCATTGACACTTTAGTCCTACTTGTTTTCATTCACCTCTCACTTTTGTGAACATTGAAGATTCCATTCCAAACAAATCACTGTGCGACGCTGTGCCCACGCATTCCCGCCGGATGTACGTAGGGGTTAGCAAAGGACCGGTTGTACCTAGCGTACTTATTATATTATTCTAGGTACAGATCAGACTTTCGTAACACTACCCGCGCAGACAGCAGGCCGGCGGACATTATCTGGATATCTGTTACATTTTCTAATTCCATTAATTACATAATTCCGGTCCCCGTCGAAATATAAAGCGGTCAGATTACAGTTGCGTTCTCTAATAAATTACTAGTTTCAATACAACATAACACTTGCTCCGTAGCTACTGTACGATAGATCTGTCTGTAAACAACATTTATGATTAATGTTAAAATTATTGCAACAATTTATTAATTGCTTTAATACAAATATAAAAGCTTCAATGATAGTATAATGTGCTGTTGATTCGGTAACATCATTATACAAATAGCGATGATTTACCAGGGTTACCAGAAGAAGGTCCTAGGAACGCAGCCTGGACGAGCTTGGTGTTTAATAAGATAAGATCGTTGTGGTCAGCGCAGTCCTCAGTGCCTCAAGGACTCAACCAATTGACAGGCACGGAAACACAATGTATGTGAATGTGGATCGAAAATTAATGCTACTAAGACTGTCAAAACAGATAACATTCAAGTCACTATTCGGTCCAAATACAGTCAATTATTCCGATAGTTTTAATGGTAGCCTGTTGTTTTAATAAATACAATCGTAATGCACATTCAAGGTTCTAATTCCGGACTGTATAAATACCAAGCGAATATTCGATCCACATTCTCTTCAGGCCGATGTGGCTCGGTTGAATTTTTGCACATCTTTTTGCCTGCCAGCCGCCAGTACGGCAATTTGATGCACAGCTTTATAAGAACCGGTTTCTGTATTTTTGTTTTGCATCTGTGTTTAACTTTGTTATTTTTAAGCTTCTATCTTCATCTCGATGCTAATATATTCATCAAGTATGAATTCGTACGTCTCGTCTTTGGTGAATGTTATAAAAAATATATAAACCACAAAAATCACTAATACTTACCATGTTTAACATAAAGCCGCCAAATTGAATTAAATTTTGCTGGCACTAACAGTCTTATTTATTAATTAGATGTGATAAAGATACGATCTACACGCGTGAACCTTGACATTAAAGTATAGTTTCAATAATTTCACATTAAGTCTCGAATTAATTCTTTGTTAATGAAAGTGTTGAATAAATCAAAGCATATTTAAGGAAACATTCGCTTATAATATGTTTATGCAATTAAAATCTAGGATAGAGCTGCGGTCGAAATGCCTTATTTGAGATACTTGCGTAACTCGAAACCATATTTGGAATTTACGTCAAATTTATCTCTAAGAGGATCAGTTCTGTGTACGTGCGTTTGCATTTCTGGACACTGCTTCATTCTTCTTATAGTAAACAACATTACCATAACACTTGGTAATTATAATTTATGATGGGCTTTAAACTTATTGTTATTATATAATGTAACTTACACATTTACACTTCAACGGCTCATGATTACATTTAATTATTACTATAGAGCAAATGAAATAACACTTTACTGTTTTTGAGATAACTAATGTTTTATTTCTTCTATGTAAACTACTAACAATCTAGAGTTTACAGAATTCACGAAGCTAGTTAACTATAATTTTTAACACATAAGAATAATTTTCATATCGTTTGTTAAATTTACAAAACATTCTACTGGGACGTGAAAACACAGTTTGATTATATTGTTTTTAATAATTTAATTAACAAGGAAAGTAAAATGAATGATTTCACGATTGACATATCTGTAATAAATATTATAACAATGAGATAATCTACAAGCTGTCGGTCAATATAGGACTGTGGGCGAAGGCTACGGATTATATTGAGTAGGCTTTGTCATTTGGATTATATAGAACAAGGTGAAAGACGCCTTCATTAAGTTACGAAATGTAAATACGCTACTCATATTAGAAAATGAATTATTTTTGGAACTATTGCGATTGTATATTTTTATAACTGTCATAGAAAATGTTTAAAAAAATCTATTTATTCTAAATAAAATTCATATCACTTCTCCTTATTTTGTTCGGTCATAAATCCAAGTTCTGATTATTGATCAATGATATCGCATTATCAATACCGTTTAGTGCATTATTCAATATCAGATATAGCGATAATAATACGATAAAACATTGAAACATCTATTAGTTTTTGAACTTTATTTGATATCGTATTAAATTCGTAAGTAAAACATTATTACTAACGCCTATTTAAAATAAACCCTCTGAATCATCAATATAGACACGTAAAGTCGTAATTTGACGTTTATTACATAATATATCAAGTGTTAATATAATCTTCTCTTTGTAACGGTACGTTAAAAGTCGAAGGTTAAAGAATAATAGCGAGCAAGACATCAAAACGAGATTGTACTGCGTCATTCAGAAAAACGTGCGACTAATCACATGTTATAAGAGTTGGCGGATATATAACAAAAAATAACGTTCAACGGTAACAAGTCACTTTGGTGCCATGAACGTTGTTTGTTTGATTCTTAAAACGCTATCGCTTATGACTTAAAGATGGCACATTATGAAACATCTTTTTAGTAAGCGTCGCGTTATGACCGACGTGCTTAGACCTCGTAACCCGTGAAATTGTAGTGACCAGATATTGTTCGACTCACTAAAGGATGATTTAATTTTAAAAAATATTGATAGATTAAAAAGGTAGAAAAAAAATGACATAATTTAGCGCTGAAACAAAGAATCCATATGTATCTTGACGAGTGAAAAAAAGACATGATTCAAATTTCCATTTATAAATAGTTTAAATAAATTCTGTAATTAATAGATCAGAAAAATCCAAAACATTTTTTTAAACGTGTCTAATGAATATATTAGGTACAATATCACTAAAGTAATGATAGATTTTCATGGCTTTATCAAGTCACGGTTAAGCACGGAACCTAAAGCACCGAAATTACAAGAAAGAAAGGAATTATTCGTTTGAATTACGCTTTGTTATTGAACTTTTAATATACACTACAAGCCCTTTCCATCTGCCAATCAAAACTGAATGACCTTTCCAAACTTATCCATAATAAACCTTGACAGGATCCATGTGATTTGACTTACAACAGAGTCGTTTGAGAGGCAGTTCTTAAGATATCGTATAACCTAAGAATAACATCGTTCTTGAATTTTATTCTACTTGCAACATATTAGTTACATTTGATATATGGACGAGTTAATATTAATAGTTTTTCCTTCAATATTGTCTTCATTTAAAATAGAAACAGACAGATATCATTTTAATAAATAGATCAAAGTATACATTACGATAACTCTGTTTAAATTCCATTTCATAATTCTAGGTCAGTAGTTATTTACTGCTGTGTGTATAATATTATTTTAATTACAATCATTTTATATGCCGATTCCCATACAAACAATGGATACAAAGCAATCTAATTTCTACAACCACAAAACCATAAATAGGCAAATAAATTTAAATCATCACAAGTTTCACAGGTTAACGTCAATTTTGTATTAAAATTAATATACCGTTTTCACATAAGGCTGTATATAATGTGATTTTATGAGTCCGCCACACTTTCTAACCATAAACGTAAAACGACACAACTATGACACGAAGATAATCATCCGACAATCCATTAGCGAGACATCAAAAAACATATCCTATAATATTTTCCAAGCAGACAGTTTGAATGGTTTACGAGTATAGTTAAATTCAGTCCTAGGACCAGCTTGGAGTACACCTGCCGGTCACGAACGACCTGACCCACATAAAATATTTATTTAAATAATATCATTAACATTATACGCTTGAAACGAACGCTTATCACTTTACATTAACGTGTTTATCAATCTGTTAACTAAATAGCTGTACATAGGTTTGCTTTAATAAATTATCTTGATAGTATTTACCAGGTACAAGATGTCTCCACAGATAATTTAGATTATTATCAGTGAAATTTTAATCTTATTAGCTTATAAAGAGGAATGGTCTAAGCTTCCCTTCTCGGTGACGCCGTAACAGCCATTAGGGCTAACAGCAAGACTAATCGAAACAAAGGTTTGAGCTTGGACGTTATAGGGCTATTGAGTGACTCGACTCAAATAACATACTAGAAAAAAGGACTTGAAATCACGTTTGTATATCACGCAATAATATAAATTACTATCAAATTTTTTATATTTTTATAAGACAGCAGAAGCAATCCCTTTCGCTCAGAACGGCGTCTCATGTTTACTTCACTCGGGCCAATTGCATTCAGTTCAAATTATGAGCAAACATACAAATGAATGAACCGATTCAATGAAGTTTAAAACAATACAACGAATGTCAGGAGAGTAAAAAAAATAGTTTTTAAGATGTCTTGAAAGAAGAATGGTAAATACAATTTTGTATTTAATATATTTGAACAAAATGAAAACCGTGTGCACGTTTATAGACCGACTTTCTCTCGAAATGTCTGGATTCAAGAGGAAATGTATCACAATGGCGGCAGTGACCACCGTTGTGAGGCTACCAAACTATGCTGAACGTCGATAAATTAATTATATAATTTCTAATTTTTGAATAATGAAATAATCAAGTAAACAATGTAATTGACATCTGTTTTAATGTAGGTTCTTGATTAATTTGATATCTCTTATATATTAAATTTCTAAAGTTCGGAAAGCTTTGCTTTTATGTAACACATTAAAATGTTACGAGTTATAATCCGTTCCCGCTACATCCCGCTTGTCAAACCGCTTCGTCAGTGGCCTGAGCGTATCATATTAAAATCGCGTAACCAAGCGGGTTCCCACGGGCAGGTGCGACTCAACTTACACCGCAAACTCAAAGACATCCTTTTTTGTATTGGATGTTGCATCTCATATATTTAATGTACACAAATTTGATTTATTTTTTCGGACAATTTGATCCAAAAATATATGACCACGTAATGATGATGATACTTGATTTGTTACTTGTGTTCTCTAATTTATAATGACACACTTAAAATAATTACGAACTGTAAAAACGAAACAACGCACTCGGTAAGGTAACAATTTTTTTTTTTTGTATGAAATAAGAGTGTATTGGATATTTCTTGCAATTTAAATGTATTATAATTTCTCATTAAATGAATAAACGAATTGCTAACTTTTAAAAAGATAATTTTTAAATGCTACATGAATATTTTTATATACTAATTTCTCTATATTATACCCAAGTCTCTGTGAAAAAAATCTAAAACTATTTTAAAGGTTCAAGTTGTGGCTTTAATTCGTATATCTATTTTTTTTCTGCAGAACATTTTCATAAGTGTTTAAAACATTAAATATTCTGTGTGATGTTATTTAAAGTATTCAAAAGTGCTGTTAAATCTATCTAAACCTGTCAAATATATTGTGCTCAATGTAAAAAAAATAACAGTTCTTAAAATAAATTGGCCGTCTACAAAATAACTGCCATACTTAATAACAAAGCGGAAATCATCATATATCATGAAAACATTAGTTTTTTACAATTTATTGGACCTTTAATTCCAATATGGCGTTGCCCATGGGAAATATTTCTTACTTCATAATTTCCGAACAATTACATTTCACATACAATAAGTTCCATAGCTAAACATAATATGAAGAATATTAAAACGTTGTGGGAATTTCGAAAAGTTTTCTTTGATTTCAAATAGGTGAGAAGATTATATGTGGTACAAAAAAAGCACAGAAACTCATTATTCTAGTAAGTGTACGAGTGCAAATATTTGTATTTTAAAATCTTTGTGTGAAAAGATTACCAAATTTTAGTTCAAGCGAATATTTAAATCACTGCACAATCAAAGTGTATGCACATTATTATGTGGTGCATGTTTTATGTTTTTTTTTTTTTTGCTAATTTTATACTTTGTATATAAATATTAAGCATGATTTTGTATATTTTATGTTTTTTGTTCTTGGTATTTTTCTATTCACCTTCGAATTAAGTAGCATTGATATATTTGTTACGATTTTAAGGTGTGATTGTGGGTTTAATTAAGGCAATGTAGCATGGAGTGTGCATGGATGGTTGGTGAAAACTTTCGTTAACATAATCTTTTTTACAGATGACGAAGGAGGTCATATCAAACAAGGTTACGAGACAAGACGTCAAAATGACTTGTACATGCGGTTGGGATTACTTCTTGGAGAGCGACGTGGATCCAGGAACAAATCCCGGGACAGTTGCACATCTCTGGCCTCATTGGACGCTCATACTCTAGCCTCTCACAATACCAGTCCAGTAAGCTATATTTAAATTAATGAAAAAAAAACTGTAATAATCTTTACGAAAAATCTTCTTATCAGTCCTAAAAAACGGTCACATCACGAACTGGAAATACAAGAATGAAATTGTTATGAGCTCTAAGACTTTCGCGAGCATTCATTTCAATGAAACTATTATTTTTGGAATACTACGCGTATATCACATATCGTCTGCCCGTGATCACGGTTGCCGCAAAGTAACCGAAACGTCGGAAGTATGTAGTTTTTAAAGCGGTTTTATCTTTCAGGTGTCAACATTAACTGGATCGTCAGAAGTGGATGCTGCGACACCACTTGGTAGGGATTCTTTAGGATCACTAGCCTCAATGTCACTCTCTGCCGCCAGCAATTGTTCATCATCAAGTCCAGGGAGCAGACGGCATTCTGTTAACAGTGAGCAATCAAATATACTTAGAATAAAAACATAAAACAATAATAATATATAATTTATAATGTGTGTATGATCATCCAACAGCCTTGCAAAATGGACGAGAAGAATTGACACGGATGTCAAGTGGATTCTTTAAGAACAGAAAAACAGCAGCACGGAGATCAGCTCGTGTCAACAGCAAACAGTCGTCATCTTCGTCAGAAATAAAGAAAGGTAACATTTAAGCGCAATTGTATTTACCCTGTTTATATTTACAAATAGTTTGTTATTTATCTCTTTGGCGCTTTGTTTGAATGCGAGAAATAATCATTCTAACTGTTAAACTCACCTTAAAAATTGTTATGTACCAAAACTAGACTTAATGTACAATTTTTACTGATTATAAATAATGTTTCTTTATATAACAGTTCATCCAACTCCGCAACTGACATTGAGACCACTATTCTTCGAAGTGCCGGCAACCAATAACGACACTTGCTTTTCTGGACGACACTGGCTTATGAGAGACATGGAAAAAGCTTTGGAATCTTCTTCACCTGGTAACAATTTTTTCAATAAAAACAAAACAATTTTTTCTTCCGCCAAAATGTAGAGATGATAAAACATACATTTTTATTGCAGGTATAATGATATCAGGCTGTCCAGGTACAGGCAAAACTGCTTTAATACTTCAGCTGGTCGAATATTCATGTTTCGGCCGCAAAAGGAATTATCAGTATCAAGAATTACGAGAGCAGTCAGATATTAGAGAAATGCTGCCAGAAGAAATAGCAGCAGGCATGATCACACAACTAGCATCACAAGTTGTTGCTTATCATTTCTGCCAAGTAAGGACACAAAAATATGTTTTTAAATAAACATATTGTATCACACTATAGGAAGAATATTTTTTATACAATATTTGTTCTTTTCTTTTACAGGCAGACAACAACAGCACTTGCCTTGTTGGCGAATTTGTACATTCCCTGGCCGCCCAACTATGTCAAGCACCAAGACTACAGGCATATAGAGAATACTTACTTAGCGAACCACATTTGCTGTCCTGCCTTTCATTAAAAGAATGTATAGCCGATCCAGACTTAGCCTTTATGAGAGGCATTATAGAACCTCTTATAATATTAAGAAGAAATGGAAGTATAGATTCAAGTAATAGTATTATACTTGTTGATGGGCTCTGTGAAGCTGAATATCACCGACCCGATCACGGTTATACTGTCGCTTCATTTCTTATAAGACATGTACCAGAAATGCCAGCATGGCTTAAAGTTGTAGCCACCATAAGAAGTCAATTTCTGGAACTAACAAAGCAACTACCATACACAAGGTTCAGTCTAAATGAATGTGACAATGTCCAAAAAGATTTATTGGAATATTTTAATGCTAGGGTACAAGCAGCCCCAATTATAGAAACAAATATTAAAAGTTCCACGGGGAAATCCGAAGGAGTTCATAATTCTGTCCTGAAGTTTGCCCAATATGTTATTCATCTCAGTCAAGGGTCATTCCTGTTTCTAAAATTAATTTTAGACCTTCTTGAACGCAGTCATATAGTCGTAAAGTCGACTAACTACAAAGTTGTGCCAATTTCGTTAGCTCAAATATTTTTGCTGCAATTCAATTTAAGATTCCCCACGGTACAATCTTTTGAAAAAGTAACCCACATTTTAAGTGTTTGTCTAGCAGCACTGTATCCTCTCACCTTGGTAGAGATTTATTACTCTGTAAATTCTCTTCTTGTCGACACTTACTTGCCGTGGGAAGAATTTTGTCACAGATTTGAAAGCCTATCCGATTTCTTGGTGAAAAGAATCGATAATACTTACATGTTCTTCCACCCATCATTCAGAGAATGGTTAATACGACGCGATGATAATGAGAGTCCAAAATTTCTATGTGACCTGCGGGCTGGTCACTGCGGTATTGCTTTTAGACTTGCTAGAGTGCAAGCGCCTCTAGACCCAGAAAAGTCTATGGAACTCGGACACCACATTTTAAAAGCTCATATGTACAGAAATATGGGACCAGCACAGTTAGGACTATGTCCGAGAGATTTACAAGCAATGATGGTAGCGTCGAGCTCTTCGAATGTAGGCGAAGCAGTAGCTAATTTACGTAACGTATATACTCCAAATGTAAAAGTATCGCGTCTCATGCTGCTGGCTGGTGGATCACCTAATCAAATTACTGATTGTCTTGGAAATGCTCCTCTATTATGTATGTATGCATATCAAGGAATTATATCAATGGTTGGATTACTGATTGAATTTGGAGCTGATTTAGAAATGACAAACTCGCAAGGATGTTCAGCTTTATCATTAGCTTGTCAGAGAGGTCACACCGATGTTGCCAGGATGTTGATAGCATCAGGTAAGTTTATATTGTCTATCTGTACTGTTTCTCGTAATAATTACATAAATTTATGAATGTTTTATCATTTAAGGCGCATCTTTAAGTCACACTGATACAGCCGAACAAACACCTCTCGTCCACGCAGCAAAGAATGGTCATAGAGATACAGTAATTTACCTACTGGGTTGTCAAACTGGTAAAGACGATCGAAACTCAATAGAAATAGACGAAGGCAACATTGAACAACTAGTTCCCGGATCAAGACATGCTCTGATAGCGGCAGCTCAAAACGGTCATTTGGATATTGTCGAGTATCTTCTAGATACAGCTGAATTAATCGTGAGTAACATATTTCATATAACAACGAACTTTAATAAATCAACAATTAATTTATTTTGACATTTTTTTCCGTAGCCCGACGGTATTTGTCCAGTAACAGGTGAGACAGCACTGACAGCTGCTTGCTCTACTGGTAACGCTGCCATCGCTGATGCTCTGCTGATTCGCGGAGCTACGCCATACTCATTAAATGCCAGACAAATGTCACCTTTGGCCCTAGCAGCTAAAAATGGCAGAACAGCATTAGTTTTACGACTCCTGGATTCTGGAGCTGATGTTATGGGGTCGAGTGGGAAAATACCATTAATTTTAGCAGCTGCGGAGGGTCATTCAGATGTTGTTGAAATGCTTTTAGGTCATGGTAGGTCATCATATATTACATTATATTAATTATTGATACGATGATTATGTTAGCATTTGATTATTTATTTGGTTCAAATAATATTCTAGGAGCTGATCCCAATGCTGTGGATGGTGATGGCATATCTGCTTTAGGTTGGGCAAGTCTGAGATCTAGAATACCCACAGTAGTAATGCTTTTAGACAAAGGAGCAAATATAGGTAAATATTGAGAATATCTACCCAAAATAATATTACACATAAAATAACACTTTAGAAGTACCCCTTAGTGGCAACCGCCACATGAATTAAACTAAAAGTGAAGCTTGAAAGAATAGAAAAATGGATGTTTGTTGTTCTTTGACTTTTTTCAGAAAAATTTAGAAATAATATTTATATAGCCCTAAAGTTGGAAAATTCGGAAGTAGTTAAAAAAACTTTGTGCACAAATTTATATCAATCAAAATATTACAAGAGAAATTATACCTAAACCAATTTTAAATTTAGTTCGGTATATTTTTTATGCTTGCCGCTCTATCTGAGTTCAGAAAAGCGTTACAAGTAGACATTTCTCTCATCTTATTTTCTGATTCCTTAGTATTGCGACTTTTTCTATGTGGTAGCTTATGTAACATATTATTTGTATCCTCTTCAGAGCAAGCTGACAGTAGCGGCCGTACACCGTTAGGACTAGCTTGCGGTGGACCTGCGGAGTTAGCGGAACTTCTTTTAGAACGTGGCGCATCACTAGAACGTGGAGACCACAGCGGCTTACGACCATTAGATCGCGCCATCGGACAGAGGAATGTACCGGTAAGTTTGTGGGAACTAAATTGGATAGTGAAGTTATTAGATAACTCATTTCGCTTAGACATGTACATGGTGAGAGAATATTGACCCAAAACAACTTTAAAAGATTAATTTATGCAATATAATCTATAACTAGCATCTCCTTGAGCCATATACATAAAAATATAATCACAAGATATCTTTAGTGCTGTATATTGATAGAATATTGATTGATTCACAGGTATCCTTTATTTGTCATACCATTAACAGGAGTACTGATTAAAATTTTCGACAAACGAAAAATTTAAATAATGATTTATATAATAAAATTGATTCCTCAAAGTCTATGTTTATTGAAATTTAACTATCTGTATCAACAACACTTGGCGACTAAAAACGTTGTTGTTCCTTATTGTTATTTCATTTTCTAAACCTGTATCTTACTAAAAAGTTATTAATGTTAAAAATTTTATCTGCAGATCGTAAATTGCTTTCTACGGAAAGGAGCGAAACTCGGTCCAACGACATGGGTAATGGCGTCAGGAAAACCAGAATTTATGTGAGTATTACAATTACCTAACAAACCAGATTAATTTTGATAAAAATGTATGTACATTCACCAAAAATATACAAATATTTGAACATCAACACAAAGTTTTATTGAAAAACATTATATTATTTACAGGCTCATCCTACTTAACAAACTTCTGGAAGACGGTAACATTTTATACCGCAAGAACAGACCGTCTGAAGCTGCTCATAGATATCAATACGCCCTCAAGAAGATCTCTCCCCTCATCAGCGATGACGTCACCAACGCCCAGGAACACTTGAACGTTTTCGTGCAGCTTAAAACCAATCTGCTGCTAAATTTATCGAGATGCAAACGAAAACTTAATGTAGGTTTTAATACAATTACATATTTTGTCATTTAATCTAACCAGTTTCTAAATATTTTATCTAATTTCAGGAACCATCGGAGGCTTTGGATTTAGCCGCCCGCGCGTCCGTGTTACGTCCGAACGCTTTCGAATGTTCCTACGCCATGGCGAGAGCGATACTTGCTCTGAACAAACCATCAGATGCTCTTCCTCATGCTAGACGAGCTTTACTCCTCGCTCCACAGACAGATCTATCAGCCATGAGAACCTTGAAAGCCCTTCAACAAGAAATTCTGACGCGTATTAATGCCGGTACACAAAGTTTAAACGGTGACACACGATCTTTAAGAAATTTTGACAGCATTAGTCTTAACATGCCTTAAATCATTGTTAACTCTGTTTGTTGTTTATAGTATTACTGCATGCTATATGCATATATTATATATTGTGAACTATAGATGATTTATACAAATTACTATATTAATATTGAACTAAGTTCAAGATTATCTGTTACTACAACAAAAAAAAACAGCAAGTTTTTGCTATTATGAATATAATTATATACATTTAAGATCAATTGTCTTGATATTGGCTTTATGTTCCTGTATTTAATAATCGCGTCAACTGTTTCGTTGTGTCTATCCGTGGCCTTATTATGACTATTGTTTTCAACGAAACTACTTAAATTTTCATAATTATTTATAGCTTTAGTTACTTAACGTGGAAGATTAAGATTTTTTAATAAGTATTATTGAAAACTTGGAAAAAAAAATCATTTTTTCAAGGTGTTCGTTACTTGTGTGTCATGCCAGATCAGAGGTTGACAAAATGGTGGATCAAAACGTTTTAAAAATGTCGTATTCTTTTATATCTTATTTGTTTTGTGTAAATGTATGGTCTTATTATAAGTAGAAAGTTCGGTTAGTGCGTAAATGGTTGTTTGATTTTATAATTTCATCAACGCTTAGATTTAATAAGCCATGTATACACATATCTTGTGGTCCACAATTTGTAAATAATTATATTTCTTTGTACTCCTGTAAAGATCACTCACTCGAATATATATCGCTTGCCATTTATAATGCATTCTTCATAATTTTGCCATATAATCTAAATTATTGCAATTTTGTTATTGTTTTTTTTTTTTTGAGTTAAACTCATTTTTGCCCATTCTCTTGCTAATTTTATTTATTACAGTAAGACTAAAGTTTAATGAAAACGTATAAGTGTGGTTTTAAAGTTTAGCGTGTTTTAATTATTTATTGATTTGTCGAAATTTAAATTTAAAAAAAAAATCATTGTATACTCTCTAATATTCGACCATAAAAACTAAATATTGCGTGTTTATTGCAAAAGATTTGAAAGATTATAAAAGACTGAATGCAACACACATATATTTAAAAATGTTTTTGTAATATAATTTTAAGTAATATAATAGTTTCTGTGACAGTATAATTAATATAAATACACATTTTGCTTCAAAAATATTTTTTATTTTAACATTAAAATAACCTTAAAATTAATGAACCAATTGATTTTAAATAATCTTACAGTTTAATACTACTTACTACATAATAGAAGGAATTAATTTACCGTACGGCGTCAGTGTTGACATATCAAAAAAGTAATACTTAATTTATATCTAAATAGTGCTTGCAACATTGTTAACTTGTCAATGTCTAACCGCGAAAGACGCCGTCATTGTGTAAAGAAAATAATGTCGAACTGTTAATAGTTGTATGGACGGGATATAATAAGAACTTTGGTGTGACATCAATAACTTTAACCGGTGGTATGTTATTACTGGACAGGATGCCGAAGTCATACAGTGGTGTCAGTTTGGTTTTCTGCGCACTAACTTTAGCCATATAATTTGTTGACAGATAGTAATTTTTATTATGATTCAATATTTCGTCAATTTTGTCTCGGGCGATTTTATCTGTTATCATATTCTTCATTTCCGTAAATATTTTGTCGCATTTTTTTGTTTTTTTGCGGTTCTGTGTCGGACACGTCTGAAAAATATACATTTAAAATTACTTGAAATGAATATTTTACACCTTTACACTGTTTCGATCAAATGATACTAAGTTTGTCGTGTGCCTACAACGCGTTTTTTTTAGACGAGATGAAATTGACCTTGTCTGCTTAAGATCACTGTTGCTGTAAAGGAGCCGAAACGTTGGGATTATGTGGTTATAAAATTAAAAAAAAACGCGTAGTATCCGAAAAACTTAGTCTCATTTAAATTAGTACAAGCGAAAACTTAAAAATCATTACTATTTCGATCTTTGAGGTCATTGAAATATTTTTTTATCTTACATACTTATCATATTACTTACTAATAATATCGAGTCAATCACGTTTAATAGCTTCTTAGGAGAACTGCAGTGATCTTTGTAATAGGGCGTGTTGATAAAGGAGCTGGTATAAAGATCGTAAATGGATGCTGCGAGTCTCTCGCTATATGATCTCATCTTATCCTTCATCTTAAAGTAATCTATGAATCCGTATTTATTTAAAACACCCATCTTGTTCATCAAACAGTTAGCAGATACTGTTGATTCCTTGCACTGAAATTGTTATAATTTTTTTAACATATAATTAAAAGTATTAAAAAAATATAAAAATTCCTATATTTTTGTGCATTTTTTACAAATTTATTGAGATATTGAATTATGTTGCTGATTAGTTAAAACTACCCTACATATTCTATTGTAACCCCAATGCAGTCAACGCGGGCCAACACAGAGCTGGAAGCTCGAGCATATTAGTAACGATGAAAATTTTTCTTGTCGTAGCTGTCGTATCGCTGTATTTCGTTGGGATAAGAAGAATGAATCTTTGCAAAATGACCCTATTTACTTTTCCATATTAAACCCTTCATTCTTGATCTTTGCTAAATGCAGTTTTTTTAAGGCGATATATCCAGAATTTCAGCTTGAGCTATGGCTATTTCCATTTAAAGCCGATTGACTTATCGCCTTTTAACTCAAAAAACTTACGTTAACTCCTGGACCCCAGCCATGATCCACACTCTGAGGGAGCACGTACTCTATCTTGAAGATGGAACTAACGCCGCAGGCATCAAGAATATCTCTCCGGACTAGGTCGGGTATGTTGCAAAATTGACGGCGGTTTTTCTTAAAATTAAGAATAATATTTACAAGACCTACAGTTTGTATCAAAATAGTAAAAAATAATAATTCAGCTTCATTAACGTTTTATTTTAAAGTCTCCTTTAAGAGCTTGAAAAGTTTTAAGTTTCATATTCTATGTTCAAAACATATAAAGGCAATCTAAATACAGATTAAAAAAAATATTTAAAAGTAACGATTTTTTTATTAAGATTCGAAATAACTAATTCTGTAAATATAATGTTTGTTACCGGTCCATATTTTGAGGAGCTTATGTGACAAATGACGCCTTCCTTGCTATTTGTGGAATTTCTGAAATATAAAAAAATATCCCAAAAATTTTTAAAGCATAAGAATCATGAAATGAGTAAATGGCTTAGAAACAAGTGGAACCTACTTGCACTGATCCTCTCTGGTTTCGTGCGGACAATTCTGAAAAAGGTTATACAAATTTTTATTTTTATACAGCGTCAGTAAACCTATTGATAAGGAAAAAATACTACAAAATGTATACGTTTAATATCTGAAATCATATAAAAAGAACGTTTAACTATAGACAACATCATATATTTGATTTAAAACCTTTTTATCCTCAAGATACTAAAATTTTCATCAGAAAAGAATAAATAAGAATAAAACTTAGATTTTTCGAATTTACTACGCGTTTATAATTATTTTTAACAACACACTCCCGAGGTTCCGGTTACTTAGCGGCAACCGTGATCACGACAGACGAGATAAAAAAAACGAGTTTTTTTACATCTCATCGTCATTGAAACGGGAGTATGTATATCCTATATAGTATGTCCTACCTCTGACAGAACGTCCAAAGTGCAGCTCAGGATGCCATTAATCTCACAATCACTCTCATATCCAATGAGCGGTTTCCGCAGACAACTGGCCAAAACTCTCTCCTTGGCTCTATTCCACAGCGGTTCCCTATTCGTCATATTGTCCAACAGTTTTACAAATTTGTCCACATCTACTTCTCCTGACTTAGTAATTCCCAATCGATCAAAAATACACTGCTGGTTTTCACACTAGAATATTAAAAAACCTTATAGAAGCTACACAGACAGCTTTCTGAATATTTTGAAGTCTAAGTCTAGTTAAGTGTTCTTATTGAATAGGTATGCCGTATGCAGGCTCAACAGCAAAAGCAATGTAACAAAATATCGTAATTAATATATACAGCATCTCACTCGCAGATTAACATTTTCTTATGCGCAATTAATTTCAATTATTTAATGCAAATTGTTGTTAACACTAAATTGTACTTATAGCATGAGAGACTACGATTTTTACGATCAAAATATAAATAACTTGATCATTTGCTCCCTATTTGTTTTTACATTTCTAGTAGTTCAAATCGCAGATAGCTAACAAACAAGATTAACTGCACATCTCACACGGAATTATTCTTGGCTTGCTCAATAGAGGAAAATATCAAAATTTTGTGAATGATGCAACAAGTGTAGACTGACGCAACAAAAACACGCAAGGGCTTGTATTAATCACATAATTAGTAAACGACGTGTAGGTTTAATGGTTAATGAACTCACAGTTATTGGCACCACTTTAACGTCCATATCTCTCAAGGACGAGGCGGTGCTGGTGGGTACATCGCTATTTAATATTGTAAGTCTGTTCTTCACATCCCATTTAAGCTGAAAACCGCATTCAGACTTCCAGGACGGCTCTATAAAGCCGCTCACATCGCAGCAGTCTAACGGATCTTCAGACTGAAAAAATACATAACCTGCTCTAGCCATAAACACTGTACGATAAAAAAAAAACAAAATAGTTTTTGAATTTGGAATCTGTCATTGTTCGTTAAATGTGTTCAGTATGCAGAGTAGTTATAATATATACATACTGACTACTCCCTTCCACGACAAGTCCGACGATGATCCAAATCCGTCAATTCCTAAAGAAATATTATCAGCAAAAGGCCAAGACGAAAACTAACTCAAGCAAACATTGACGTCACTTAATGTCCATTGTCAGGATAGGTTGCACAAAACCCGTAAATCTACCATGAGACAGTGATCACAGCACACTTAGCGTTTTCGAACCGAATATGGAGAATAAACAGTTTTTAATTCACAAATCGTCGGACATAATACAATTAATGTAAGTATATGAAGATATTTGAGACCAGAAACATGGACTAAAATTTATCCCTACAAAATATCAATGGTGAATAATCAAAACGAGTTGTTTGTGTGTAAGCAATAACAAAGACTCACCTCATCTCCAGCTACTTCATTAAGGTTCTCATCATGTATGAACTCATTGGATATTTCGCTCGTAGACGTGATCGGACTCTGTCGATATAAAAACAAAATGTTATGCACAGACCAACAACGAGTCTGATGCTATTAAGTGCGTAAAAAAATTAGTTTTTCCGCCTACAGTTGTATGAAATTCGACATTTGCTTCTTTTTGTTGCACTCCGTGAACGTTATAGTGAACGAATCTTTCGAAACCACATTCTTTGAGCATATCCTCTTCAAATATATCTGGTACGTCACAACATGTTGTATGGTAATACTGAAAATAACAATGAAAACATTTTAATGACCAAAAGATAACAAATTTTTCAAAAAGATAAATTATTAATGATTTTTCAGAAATATTAGATTAAAATATAAATCTTATTAAATCTTATAACTCATTTGTTGAAGTTTTTAACATTATGCAAATAACATTAACCGTACAGCAAATATAGCAAGGAGTTTACATCTATCACAACGAAGCGGTACGGAAACTATACATAACTCACGTTTCGCAAAAACGCCGGAGGACGCCTGTCTAATTTCAAATTCTGCTCTAAGTTCTCGTAACGGCTGCAAATGAATCATCTTTCGAATTAAAACATCGTCCTATAAAATGCTAAAAATAAAATATAAGTTGTTTGTAACATACCTAAGTTGTTAGACAACCTTATTCCTGCAATTTTAAATTTCACAGCGAAAGTAAATGCGCGGTTAAAATTTTATACCATCATACCCTTGTTTTGTGTGACATAACATTAGGACACATAGGTTTGGAAATATATCTCGTGATTTGACACAAATCCCTTTGTTTTAATATTTATATTTAACATACCTCTGTGAAAACATGTAATTGTATCCCGCAAGGGATGACAGTGGAGTGCAAGAATCCGTCGTCAAACTATTAATTGGGCAGTTCTGGAAAGACACAGAATCATCTTAATAATAGAATAATCATTAGAAACCTACAAAAACTAAAAAAAAATTCTCTTCAGTGTTTCTTTTTGTAGACCAAAAAAAGGTTATGAATAAACCTGTATAATATATTTTTTTACTTTTATCGTAATTACCATTACTGCTTGATCCATGACACAAAACATAATTGCCTGTCCCGGGCAAGTGTTAGTGTATTTTCTAGATCGCTTCCCATAACAGACTTCTAGCGCTGAATCCACGACATTCTGCCAACTTTCCGGAAAACGGTTTTTCAAAATTAATCCATAATGCTCTTTCGGTGGCAGCGAGTCCGTTAAATTTAACTTTTTATTAAAACAACTCCATTCACGACACTAGAAGTAGAAAGACATATATTTTTTTACTATGTCTTATTAAAATTGTTATTTTATAACATTGGCTTAATTGAAATACAACAATAAAAAAAGATTGATTGTATAATGCGATTGTGTCTACAAGTTACTAGCTGCGTTGAATAAGATCAGACGATGAGTAATAACAAAGGATTTTTATCTGTGTCTTAATAAAGATAATAATGTCTTAATAAAGATAATATTAAAAATCAGTTTCTCAACACATCTTGCTTAAAGTGTTTTTTTAATAACGTAAAACAAGATTTTAATACAATAACACAAAGTGTAAGAGTGGTATTTTATACTGTGTCTGTGCGTACAACTCGTCATTTAAATCAAATTAAAATTATGAGTAAACTAATGAGTTCCAAAAAAAAATCATATTGATTAATAAATATAATGTTAATCATACCAGTCTCGAGTTTCCCATATAAGACCTCCCGAAGCCAGCCTGCGCTGTGACCTTGATCAAACAATACGGAATACATATATTAATACATACCTACTTGAATGTTTTTATTCAGTAATGTAAACAAAACATTATCTATAAGGATAAGCGATGAGAACCCAGTTGAGGTCGTGTTCAGTGTTTGCAATCATGGACCCAGTCAACTTTGACACTTTATATGATTATTGCAAAATAAATTTAATTTGATATAAAAAAGTCAATTAAAAAAGTACTGCAAAATGAAAACAATTAAAATTTTCAATTATAAGTTCATTAGAAATAATTATAATTAAGTTATGAGAAATTATTACAGTTTCAAACGCAAATTTTAAATAAACTTACAACTTGTAATATAACACAGAACCACAAAAGGCGCATGTTCACTCTCACGACTCGATAACAACTGACTTAAGTTGTTAATTGTTGATGATAAACTAATTGATCTGAGCCTGAGGGGTTATCGTATGGTCTTTTGTACTGGTTTTAAATGAAGTAACGTAATTTTTTTTTATATTATTTGAGACATTAAACGATTTAAGTGACGATGACCTTTGTGAAGGAGGCATGAGGGAAATATAATACAAAGAAATACCTTGTAATGATAGTAGATTCATGTTAACATATAAATCTACTTTAATACTATGGTTATGACAGAAAACTAACGCTCTTACTTAAGTTGTTCTAGTTTATACACTTTTTCTTTAAGTTTATTCACCGTCCATTCTCGCTAAATACAGCCAATAATTTACATCAATTTATACTTTTAAATTTTGATTTTAAAATTAATCATCAAACATTACTCATTTCTCAAACCTGTTTTCATTCTAATTGTAAGTCCCAACCCTATATAGTGACGCAATATTTTAATTTATTACAATGTCAACTATTATCTGTGTCACAGCATCTAGAATAAAACAGTAAATTTTCAAACCGGTTATTTCTGTCCTAACGTAATTCTTTGTTTATCTGCAAGGCTGAAAAGATTTTCACCGCATCGTATAGTTTTCTTCAGTATCTTTAGTCCAAGTTATATACGGAGCATTAGCAGTATCTCATTCATAAATTTCGCACTCTATATTTACGTAGGTTATAAACGAGAAACTGGAAAAACTTCGTACGGAGTATAACGATGGAAAATTAGAATAAGCGTACAGGGATTGCTTTAGAAGGTCGCTTGGTTCCCAGTTTCTTGCAACTAGGTATTATGTAAAATTAAAGAAATATTTGTCATATTTAAACTAAGGTAAACTTCAGTTCACTATGAAATTTATTATATAGTTTTGAAAAATATTTTTAAAATGATTTTCATCAAAACAAAAAAAATATAAAACAGCTAAAACAAAATTATAATTTCAATACTTGCATATTATTTTCGTATCGACGGTATTTTTGTTGATTTATCAAAAGCGCCATCTAGTTACATTTAGAGGAACTACGAAACATTGACGGAAGAATGCTTTTAAAATTCAATCTGAAATGTCTAAAAAGAAATCAAAATACAATTAATTTCAGACGGTTAATATTCTTAAAATTTTTTTTGGGGTAGAAATTTCAAATAAATACATATACTTTGTTAATTGATATAAACAAAATGTTAAGGAAATAAAACGCCAGTAATTGTCTAACATAATTTATTTAAAATCCATAACTTAAATAATACACAAGCTACAAGCGTGCATCGACCTCACGTGTCGTTGCAACTTACAAGTGCTGCAACCCATGGTGCGAGGAGAACCTGGAAACGGACATCCCTGTGTTACAATATGGTCACTTGCAAACATTCTGAATAACAGCATATTTAAAATAAATTCCTGGACATACGACATTCAATAGTTTTTTTACCAGAGATTTTTTTTTATATATTTAAACTGGAAGAAATATTTTTTGTACGACAATTATTACTCATACTTGTTGTATTTTATTAGATGAAATTACTATTAAGTTGAGTAAAGTATTTTTGTTAGTATAGTAACTTTTAAAATCCAGTACCTATGTACCTCTATAGGTACATCAGGTTTATTCATAATTAAAAGTTGTTACAGAATGTTACCGACTGTTCAGTGACTACACATGAGATATCTATCTCAAGGTACACATGAGATATCTACGGACAGATAGATCTACGGATCACCAAGTTTAAATAAGGACTATGCAACTTATTAAAAAAAACTAATACAAAATAAAAATCAACATTTTATATATACTTGTATGTATGTATTTCAAATATACATCTTCATATTGATGTAAAACAATTCACATCCCAAAATTTTAATAACACTTATTTGTTCATACTATGAATGTTTTTCTTGATACTTCATACAAAAGAAAATTAATGTTGTAATTAATGATGTAACTTGTGCGTTATGATGTAACTTATATATATATATATCTATATATAAGTTATATATATATATATATATATATCTATTAACAATTCTAGAAACAGATTATCTATTTATTACCTAATGATCCATCCCGCTCATAGGAAAGCTCCAAAGCCAAATGCCCTTTTGATGCTATTGAAATAATAGCGTTTCCAATTTTCCCTCGTCTGATCAATTTCTTGGGCGGGTACCAGATCCTGTTTGAGAGTTACGAGGGTGTGATCGTCCTGGAATCATCAAAGGTATGTAGTGTGAATTTTGTTCCTTTTAATATGATGATGTGCTTTTAAATAACATTATAAGAAGCGTTGTGAATCAAAAACTTAAATTTTTTAGCTTGAAAACATTATAATAGTTTATATGTTTCATATTTAATAAGAGATTCATTTTCTTATAAGAAAAACTCCCATTTAAATATTGTTTATTTTCCCTAACATAGTTACATAACTTTTGCCAACATAAATAATGCATGGGATGAAATAGTTCGCTGTGCGTATATTTTAAATTGATTCGGTGACGGAATGTTCTACTGAATACGTATTTTCTCTTACAATTTAAAATAATTTGCTTTAAATTTCATAATAAAATAAATGTAACAATATCGGAGACACTTATTTTGTAGACTGTAAATTTAAATTTTTGTTATATATAACATAGTTTAGAATACAAATGATACAAACCTTTTCTTCCATAGTGAATGTAACTTCCGAGAAATGATGATCCGGCCACTGCTTATATCTCCAGAGCTGTACAATCTTCTTGCCGGGAACTAATTCTCTGAATTCACCACTGACGTTGCCTCCAAACAACGAAAATTTACCACCCTTCTCCGCCTCCATCTTGACGTGACCCTGAGTAAATGCTGTGACCATTTCGATTCGAGTCATAGCATCGTAAAATTCATTTGCCCGGCATTGAAAGCTCTCCGTCAATTCAATGCTTTTTGTATCTAGTTTGCAGCCGATTTGCTGTTTATTATTCGACAGAACGGGTTCCATACTGATTTTCTTATTAAAACCGCTAGTTATGGTGGAAACGTTGTCAGGCTTGATTGGAGCCTCTCCTTTCTTCGGCAGGATGAGACCTTTCGAGAATTCCTCCTTCAGGCTTCTGATGTATTCCGACAGCTGTTTTCTGATCTGGTCTTTACCAACATTGTGCATGAATGCTTTAACTCTCTGAGCTTCATCTCCACTACCCTTGATGGTAACAGTCATCTGTTGCAAGAGTAACGGGAATGTAATAAATAAATTAATAGTTCAACTTATATTTGATTCACTTATAAGTTTATTATCATAGAATATTTTTGCATATTATTACAATTTTAGTAATTAAAACAATCCTTATTCAACTATTGCCCATATTACTAGGTTTCTTATTAGAAAACAGTATAAATTTCATTAATTCATAAATAATATAAATGCATTAGCATTACAGAATCATCATTAAAGCTGACATGTAATTATTACAATTTGTTTAATTTTTACATATTAAGGACAAATTTGATATACTAATACAAATACACACATTCACACTTCGGTTTTATGTGCGAATTTTCTTCTAGAAGTTTTATTTAATAAATTTGTAATGTGAATGGATTGGAATTATTCTACTTACGTCAACTTCGCTGACATCATTCTCTTCAGATAAATTTGGGATATGAACTTCCCCCTTGATTTTCTCCGCCGCACCGGCCAAGACGCCTTCCCATTTCAATTTAATGTCCCATTCGTAAAAGAATATTAATTTACCTTTCCTATTGTTCGCGGTTGCCTCACCGTCTATACTTTCGACATTTGTTATCTTACAATCTATACCATTTTGGGCTATTTTTAAATTATTTAGTAATTCTTTCAAACGGTCCTTCGACCATGGACCAGCATTTTTTTCAGTCCAATGCCAGTTATTTACGTTAGTCGCATCTGGACGCTCTTCTACAATCCACCGAGGATCTCCTTCTCCCCACTTGGCCATTGGTCTTTGTCAAAATCCAACACGAGGTATGAAATGATGTGCGTTTTTCAAGCACCACCTCAAATAGAATTACTTCAAGGTTTTCAGCTGTCACAAAATACGTAGCTATCTGCTGTTTTGAACCTTAGAATGCCGCTTAACATAAACAATCAATATCGTTAATTTGAAACAAAAGTTGTGTTAAATTGTCGTAATAAAACTATCGACTATTCACTGCTATTTTGCACTATTCGAGAAACGTCGCGCACACTATGAATTCAATGGCAGTTTGACTGACATTAACTGTGTTACCCGGTTTAAGTATTTGAAATATCCCCAATTTGCTGAAGTAAGGGTAGATTATTAACATATAAGCAGGACTATAACAAGTTAAATTTTATATTAGGACACTTTTAATAGCGTGCCAAACGTTAAATTATTATAACTCTTTCACAGCACGTTGCGTCAGTCTATTTTTCTCATTAAATCCTCAATAAATATATATATAACGTAAATTAGATCAAAGAGAGAATTCACATAAATTAGTGGAGTTTTCAGTCATCTGGTAACATTGTTGTAACTTATGTAAGTTTCTAGAAAACTGTCTACTGTACAGACTAAAAATCCGGAAGCCATAAAAACGTTCTGTTTTACGTTTGAACATTGTTGTATTATTTAACTTGCTAAGTCCATTGTTGCTAATAAGTAACTTACTTTATAATCTATATGATTTCCTAACATTTAATACATCAAATTCAATAAAAGGATGAATATCTTTATGAACCACATTTTTTAAGTTTCATTATATTGCAATAACAATAGCTAACATAGTTTTCTGTTTTTTATAAAGGTTAAATAAATATCGCCCCTCAAGACATCATTTATAATCTCATAATGGAAAAGATATTTTCTAAACGACAACTTAAGTACTTCAGTGACTTAGAGATTTTGTTAAGCGTAAAGTAATCAAACCGTAGACTTGAATTTTTATTAATTTTTTTTTTATTTTAAAATCACATTATTAAAAAAAAATTAATATAGTTCATAAAAAAAATTTGGTCTTTTTAAAATGAATATTGTTCTTAATTCAATTATATACATACAAAAATTCTTGGCTAAAGTAATTGGCCAAGCTTTCCTACATTTCGCATAAATGATATTGACATGACATAAGATCCAAATATTATTTTTTTAAATATAAAAATAAACCTACTGTTTCAGACCGTTTAATATATCTTGATATCGAAATAAATCTAATATTTTCGGATCTATTTAGTTGCTGCAAAGTAACCGAAATGTCGGAAGTATGTTGTTAAAATTATTGAAATCGTGTAGTAAATCCGAAATAATTAGTTTTATTTCAATGAATACTTGCGAAAGTCTTAGATCTCATCATCTTGATATTATGTTGCAACAATCAACACTAGTATTTAAAGGATCAGCAAATGAAGTAATTTTAATACATTTAAAAATGAAATATAGCGAAATATAACAAATTTCTACTTCCGTATATATATTTTAAGTTTGCCTCGCCACACTGCATACGACATACGGAACGTTAGCAGTTTGCATACATAAACCTTCGCAAATTATAGTATTAACGTGAATGACAAACGTTAAACGTTTCGTATGTACCTAGTGCGACAATGTAAACTAAGTGTAAGTATACTGAATGTTGTATGCTTTACTCGATTATAATTTTAAAAAAGGAGATTAATGCAATCATGTATTTATAACTTTGTTTGTCGTTTCAACCAAATTGCTCCGACCGTGATCACGAACTAACTTTTAAAGTGACTTCCATTCATTCAGCCTCGTATTACGTTTTTCGCAAAATAACGCAACCCTAACCGTAACCATATTTGTGTTACTCGACTACGAATTAAAATTAGGTTTTGTGTTGCGGATCAAAGGATATTAAAAGACAATTTTAATCACTCTTCTAAATTGTTTATAGTTATTCTATAGATTCACGTACCTCAGCTGCAATGACGGGTCATTGAACGGATTTATGGTCAAAGACTGAATGACTGAAACCAGTAATTAATAAGGTAATCGCAGTATCCACTATAGCCCCGTTTAATGGAAAGTGCAAATAGAATAACTTCTTAAGATGGACCCGATCTTGTCACTTCTTTGACGTATGCTAAAAATGAGAGGGTCAGCTCACACCTGGAGCTTATTCACATTTTGGAACACGTTTCAGTCATCCACCAAATATCCGTTCTTATTCAGTAACTCCTGAATATAAACTTGTTCGGACTAGATGTGTTTGGGGTCATTGTGGTCTTTGGATCTGTTATTTAATTACATTATCCCCCATTCAGATGATTGGAATGCCGAAGAGACGTCAAGCGAAGATCCCTATGTATACAAGGAGGTAGGAATCCATCTGCACACGCTATTTCATTTTTATCCATGAATGACAACGATCCATCCGCCTCCTCCCTCTTCTTCATTGGATATGTGAATTTCATCTTTGAGCAAATGGTATTCAGGTAACATATATATTAATCCAGAGTTTCGCTTCTGCTACCACAATACAATTTCCATTTCCATTTCCACAAACATTTTCCATAATTTAACGGTCCCGACGTTTGTATGTTATCTTCGAAATAATCCATCCAAAGATTTGCAAGTTCAGATGCTACACGAGTTCTCATTGAGATGCCATCTACCTGAAAGTCTGAGAAGAGATAGTGGTTACTCTTCGAATAATGTCGCAGAAGATCTCATTCATCAGCAACTTAGTTTTTCTTTCACTAAGTCTAAATACTTTTTAATTGTAACGTTGCTGTAAAGCGCCTTAATGTCGGAACTCACCACTGTGTCTCGTGGTTACAATTTTATCTGGATGAAGAGACTCGAGCCTTTTACAGAAGACGCCTTTCTTTCCAGAAATATCTTCGATACTGACGCGACATTTCTTGCCAAAGCATAAGTAGGAGAGGCCATTATACTTAAGATGGGTCGCAAACTCACGTTGAACGTTATGTTTTTGGTACGTTGATAGAATTTTTGGTATTGTGATCTCTTTTATATAATCTGTGTTACTCATCTTCTGTGAAGAGATCTTGCTGTGTTGTATTTGTATTTTTCTATTAAAAATCTATGTTTATTACACGCTCTACACATAATTATAATATAATAAAACAAAGGTTAATTACGTTTAAAGTCAGCAATTTTCACGTAGTAAAACCTTCATAGATTGTATAACTATATAGCTGTTGATATTGGGATCGGTTTAATTAAAAAAAAATTGCATCATAAGTTTATGGTCATGAAATTAATACATTGATTATCTCAAAGAACGAAAGTTGATGAATAAAGAAATTCAATCTTATTACAAATCTTATTTTTCCTTTTTTATGCTACTGAATTATGAGAGATTACATAACGACATTATAATTATAACCTTACTAAGAGTCTCAAAGTTAACACGGTCGGTTTTCAGTTTCTGAAACTCATAACTATTTATATTTAGTTTGATGTTGTCGATGCTAGCTAGTGCCTTGTGGTAAGCTTTCTGGTAAAAGTAACTTTACATTTAGCCTGCCTTACATAATAAAAAAATACACAAGGAAACAAATACATTTCCTTGAACATAATCGAACCATAACAATTTAATTTAAAAAAAATTACTCAAACGATTATGAATATTTGTATTATTAATAACGGCGGCTGGCGGTTTCCATAAAAATATATTGAATTTTACTTTTAAAATTAAAAAATTAATAATAAATGAACTTTTCATTCATGGACATCAAATTTGATTGTCTTATTTGTATTTTACGATACCTTTTTATCATCATTCGTTACAATACATCTTGTATACTTAGTTGTTATTATGCGGAGTCCGTATCAATTATTATTTCAATACAAGTAATTCGGCAGAACATGTTATCTGTGCGAGTGAGATAACTAAACGGTCTACATACATTCCAGTTTATATTCCGACAGCGTACGAATCGCACGCGCATCCAACAATGTTCTCATTAAACCGAGTTGGCAGTAAGGTTGGCAGTAAGGTGGGTAATATAACATTATTTTATATATAAAAGTTTCTCGTGTTATATTGTTATGTTAATGGGATTGCGGTTGCAGATTTTAAAGCAATGGCGAACGCCGGCAGCCGCTGTTTCACAGACGCAAAAGAATTTCAGCTCCGAAGCTCCGAGACCACTTTCGGTATTGACAGAGGATGAATTGGCCATGAAGGACACAAGTAATTGATTTAAAATTTTGTTATTATCAAGAAAAGCACTAACGAATGATAATAATTTTAAAACGTTAGGCTTGATCATTAACCGCTTTTGTAATTTTGTCATTAGATCTTTATTAGATACTATAATAATCTCTAAAGAGTCTTATTTACAGAGAAACTATCTACTGTCTATAATAATTAACAGTAAGTAATACAAAATATACATATATTTTTGTATTTCGAGATACGATTTTGTTTACAAGACCGTTATTACATAATAGTACAGAAAATGGTTTGGATTGTAAACCTGTTTTTGTTGTTAATACTTGTGTACGACTGTTCTTTGCTAAAACGATAAAATTGTTGAATATCTAACAAGATAAATTAAAGTCAATAACTTAAAGTAATTAGTGCTGACATACCACCTTAAACAAATAGTAAATAATAAATACAATACATTTTAACATTTTTCCAAAAAAAATATTATAACATGTCAAAAGTCTACTTTAAAAAAAAAAAAAAAAACACGTAAAAATTTTCTCAATTCTCACCAGTTACTTATAATCGACGTAGGAATTAAAGATTATTGTCATAATTGAAAATAAAACATTATACAAACAATAACCTTAATTTTACACCAAATAACACGTGGCATTACGATGTGGCATATAGACATTTACAAAGCAATTAAAACTATTATTTTTTTGTTTCATTACGTTCAATAATATTGGCACAAACAAGTGTCACTTTAACTATATAAATTGAATTTGAAAATGTCGCTTATTTATTGACATTTAGCAGTCAAATGAAGTACTGATTATTGACAGTGACGTAATCTTAAACACAATTTTTTTGTGTACTGCTATCACTAAACATAAAACAAGCCTTGTGTAAGAATTAATGTAGATAACTTCATTTTGTTTATTTAAGATTATATTACTATGATGTTAAATGCCTCTATTTTTTTTTTCTAAGAAATTTAATCTTTTTCATTTGTATGCACTGTAGGCTGTAATTTAGAACTAGGTTGTGGTCAACGGTTTGCCGGTTTGAAATTTAATATACACAGGAAAATTGTATTGGAAACTAAAAAATTTCCTGAATTTCAAGAGAAAAGTAAATTAAAATTTTACGGCTAATGAAGATTAGTAAAGAACATAATATATTATATCATGTATGTTATAGCTCATAAATGTTACAGTTCTTAGCACAAGACTTGCATCGTTTCACATACGTGAGCTATATCCCATAATGATTAATGTATTACAGAATCGTTTGATGTTGGGACAGGATAGTTTCGGATATAAAAATTAGAGAAGAATATATTTTATACAGTTCACTTATCAGTGCTTCAGTCATACACTATCAGCGCTGCCAACATAAGCAGTCCTTTTTAACTGACCTTTGAAAACGAATACTGAAGATAGTGTAAATTTAATGAAATTAATAAACAAATAACATTGTTATAATTTTTACAAACATAATTACAGATATTACATAAAATTTTGGATAGACTTTTAGTCAGATAAAAAGTAGACAATAGTAAACTATTTTTTTTTTACTGAATTGAAGTTTTACCCTTATGCCTGTGTAAACTCCTTTTGAAACGTATTAACTGAAATTTGAAATATGTTTATAATTTATTGTTTCAAGGCGGTTGGTAACGGAAAATAGAAATAATTCCATTTTGAGACGATATGCAAAGCAATGATAAGATTACGCCTCAAATACATTTTAAAGTGACAGACGGTACTTATCAGAATTACGTTGGAACGTCTTCCAAATAACAAACAATATAGTAGTATGAACATTTGGAAATTAATTTATTACTAAAATATTTAAATTTTATTGACAACTGATGCTTTTGAATCATTTTAATGTCTTTACGTAATTTTCTAAACAACTTTTTCCGGCAATTATTTCTGTGTTGTCATAACAGAATTATTTATTTTATCTCTTGTTTTAAAAATATTTGAAAATCAATTATAATTACGTTTATTTCATTATATTTTTTAAAAATTTTAAGTTTGCGAAACCCTTTAACTTTATTTATAATATGCATTCTTAATAATTTAGTGTTGCTAGTAACAATTGTTTTATAAATATATTTTTTTAATACAAAAGATTATTTTGACGAGACTAGTATAATAAATAATTTTCTTTTCTGTTATTGTATAAATGAAGAATAGATTATTCTTTTCGTATTCTATTTATACAAAGATAGTTGATTTTTTATATTTAAATTGTAATTTTATTCCAGTAAGGAAACTAGCTACGGAACAAATAGCGCCATTAGTTAAAAAGATGGAAGACGAACACAAAATTGACGAAACCGTCAGACAAATGCTCTTCGATAATGGGGTAAGTGAAAAATGGAAAAATGATTCTCTGTTTAGACTTATATACCTCTGTATCCTCTATAAATTAACTGATACAGTCAATAATCCTATTTGAAAAAGTTAAGTTAGTTAGTAGTTTGTTATTTAGAATAGGGCCTTAATGCCATCTAAAAACAATTAACAAATAACTAAGAATTATATATTAGAACGACCTTTTAACTACACCCAACATAGTACCTACATTTGTTAAGGTATCAGTGATAAAACACCGTGTTTAAATCACCAGTTAATGGGCATTGAGACGCCAGTGGAGTACAGCGGGTCGGGTTGCGGGTTCCTGACCATGATGTTGGTTGTTGAGGAACTGTCGAGGGTGGACCCAGCTGTGGCAGCGTACGTCGACATTCACAACACACTCGTAAATTCGCTATTCATGAAATTGGGCACCGAAGAACAGAAGAAGAAATATTTGACTAACCTCTGCACCAAATACGTGAGTTATGACTAGTTTAAAAGTATATTAACGATATAATAAATTATAAAGTAAAGCAAGTATATTAATGTTACGTTGTTGAATGAGAATCGGGTTTCGCGCTGTTTAATGTGACGATGCAAGTTTGCGGCGTACTGAGGTACTATCGATTTAAGTGTATAGAAAATTAATAGAGAATAAAAAAAGGCATCTTCTATTAAAGTGATTTTTTTATTACGTATACGTTTTTTGTCACTTGTAACACCGGCGAAGTCAATCCCGCTAAATTCATGGCAAAAGATAATGCTTAGTGTCAAGGATTTAAACAAATATTGTGCTGAGTTTTAAAAATATTTTATAAATTTATGCTTATTCTAGTCTATTTCATTCCTGATACCGAATTATCATTTCCATTATCGAATCATTACATTAAGATAAAAAAAAACACTTATTAAAGCATACGAAAATTTTTTAAGCTTACAAGAAAAAAATGTTTTCCCTTCAACTTGATTTCATTATACCAGAAACTATTTAAAAAAAATATATTTTTTTTTACGTATATGACATTGTTTATTATAATTTATTAAATATTGTTTAAAAATATCTGAATTCATTATCGTAAAATGTATGTCTATATAATGACATGTCATTATTACAATCAAATTTTATTTGAACAGGTTGCCAAAATTTTTAAATTACAATTATTTGTGGTTATTTTAATGATTAATTAAAGGATAATAAGGAATGTGAAGCAATACATATTTATAAAAAATTAACTAAAATAATATAAAATGTTTTATTGATCGTTACAAAAAATAATTAATTTACAATATCTATTTTAATATTTCACTTCGAGTTACAATAAGTTATCACTATAATTTTTTTTGAGTTTCATTCAGAAATGACGTGATTGGACAATAGAGTTTAATTTTTTTTTTTATTTACAGGCTGGCAGTTTTTGTCTGACGGAACCTACATCGGGTTCTGATGCCTTCTCCCTTAAAACCGTTGCGAAGAAGGACGGCAAGGATTACGTCATTAATGGATCCAAAATGTGGATATCAAATTCCGATGTCGCCGGAGTATTTCTGGTCATGGCGAACGCTGATCCCTCAAAAGTAAGTAATTTTATAATATCGTCTATTGATAACTAAAAGGAACTTTCAATTTTGCTACAAATTTAAAAAAATCTCGTAAGGTTCGGTTGGCAAATGAAATAATTCTCAGTCCGTATATGTATTTTAAAATTTTCTATCAGTTGTATTATCTTCTCGTCGATATTAAATAAATTATTGTTATTATTGAAATTATTACGTGAGCTGTCATCCATTATCGTAATATGACCCACAAACGTCATTATCAAGTGACGCAACATTATCTATATTATTCGTTTTCGCATGTTTATTTTTTTTCGTATTTTATACGGTATTTAATAAATAACGATGTGTTTATAATTTAATTTTATATTTTACTTCCAGGCGATATTTCGTATGACCGAACTTTTGTAAGAAATGACTTGAATTTTTGTTTTTGTATTATGCTCGCAGCTAGACAATTGCATTACTATACATTTTTCGTATTATATATTTGAAATGGTATTAAACTCTTTTCTTCCTTACTGAAGACGGTATGTTTATATTGAGATAATGCTTGGATATATTTTCCTTACGTAATACGTTAAAGAATATTTGTTTGAAAAGATAAGAATTTATTTATTGCTTTATAGTTTAAAACATAAAGCTGGTTGTAGACAGAACATATAAATCTAGAAAATGTAAATAAATAACTGTAAGGTGTATTTATATCAATTGACGAGAAAAATAATATAAGAAATTCTCTTTAATATAAAAACCTATCCGATAATATTAAGTACAATAATAATCGTTCTGGTTTCATATTATTCTCCGAATTATATAAGGTGGCAACCGGAGGTTCCAGGAAAACTACGAAACATACTTATATGTATATTATAATAAAAATTACATATTAAAACTTATAACCTATACCTAAGACTACACGATTGCCCCGATGTTAGGATAGCAATGCCATTCCATAGCTTGTGTGGCATCAGGAATCTTCTGGTTCACACGGCTTGGTGTTGGTTCCGCGGAGTCAGCGGCGTCACTCGTTATATAATATTTTATCTATACAATGATGTTACCCCGGCGATGTCAATTTATTTTATAATATGTAGCGCGTACGTAACACCTCCACCCGCAAATCGGCAACCATTTTCCACTCAGTAAAATGTTGCCGCCTGGTTCCATGGATCCAGATTCTTAGCTTCTTTTTGTTTTTTCAAGTGTTTACTTTATCAGATTGGTTACAGAATATTTTATTTTTAAAACTTCGGGCTTTCTGCCACTATTACACCGAATGCTATTGTGGTTACTTAGGAGAATTAATTAATAGGATAATTTAGAGGAATAGGTAATATGACACAAGTAGGTATAGGGTAAAAAGTTTTAATTAAATATTACCATGCTTAATAATCTATTCATTTAATGAGAATAAAAAAGTTTAATTAAGAAAAAAGGATAAAATCAAAAGGAAAAAATCATTTATCTTTTAAATTTTTGCAAATATAGTATATCTCATTTACTTATTACTACTTTAAACCTTAAATTTGCTCGATGCAATTTCAAAGGAATCGAGGATCTTATAACTAGGGAAAGAAGTAACACAAGAGCGATTCTGGTGTACTTACTTAATTTTAGTCGTAGTCTTCCTAGGTCGATGTGTGACGAGCTCCAGCAGCCATCCTTACTCCATAATGTTCTGAACTTCCGATAAGGCTTGAAAGCTTCGTCAGTCAGACGGTCTTCGATTTTAGAAAATCCTAAATCTAACTAACGTCGGAAATCCTACCGACTGCGCCAATTATATAAGGTGGCAACCGGAGGTTCCAGGAAAACTACGAAACATACTTATATGTATATTATAATAAAAATTACATATTAAAACTTATAACCTATACCTAAGACTACACGATTGCCCCGATGTTAGGATAGCAATGCCATTCCATAGCTTGTGTGGCATCAGGAATCTTCTGGTTCACACGGCTTGGTGTTGGTTCCGCGGAGTCAGCGGCGTCACTCGTTATATAATATTTTATCTATACAATGATGTTACCCCGGCGATGTCAATTTATTTTATAATATGTAGCGCGTACGTAACATCCGTGATATTGTTTGTATACAAATATGATTCAGTACAAATAAATATATTTGTCAATAGATGACATATGTTGTTGAAAGACAATGTTTATTTACCAACAACTTTGATATTAGTGTCATAGGAAAATATTGTTTATGAGCTTCTGAAGAACTGACGTCAAATCAGGATCTGTCATTCATTCGTATTTGATCGATTTGAATCGAGTTCTTTTTTACACTACACACGTCGACTCGTGTACATCACTATATTCCAGATATCGATAATATTTCCATTCAATATAACTCACAGTTAACGCAAATAAAACCTAGCATAATATTTGTAATCTATAACCGGGGCATAACAATATTATAGCTACAATAGTTTTTGTGTATCAAATTTACAATTTAAGTTGCGGTTATAGTGAAACAGATTAAAAATGGAAGATATCTGTGGTAAATTACAAATGTGCAAAATAATATATATTCTTTTATATCCAGTCCGTTTACGTATTGCTAAGATTGTCAAAATAATTATATTTAACTTTAATTAAGACTGACGTTATAAAACTTTGCATAATTGTTATTGTATTATAACGCAAATGTATTATCAAAAAATTCTAGGGTTACAAAGGCATAACCTGTTTCATAGTAGAGCGCGAGGCCCCTGGTTTAAGTGTAGCGAAGCCGGAGAACAAGCTCGGTATCAGGGCGTCCGGCACCTGTATGGTCCACTTCGATAATGTCAGGGTACCAGAGGAAAATATCTTGGGAGAGTACGGACACGGGTAAGGTTCACTTTGAGTATACACGCGTGTAATCTACACACTATTTATAATTTATTCCATTGATAATTCCTACACACGTGTCAGTATGAAAATTAAAACAGACAAATATGTGGTTATTTGACGACAATACTCGTAGTAGATGATACACTAATAACGTTAAGGTTATCATTATTTTCTTTTACATTTTTTTTTTACAATATCTATAAACATCCTTACTATAAGTTATGCCAAACATAACAATGACAGTTTAAACGTCTCCAATCGTTAGCGTCGTAAGCATTCGTGTCACAAATTGTGAAGTTATATATGTAGTCTTACTCAATATATTTGTTTCATTTGAAGTGTAAAATAATAAGTGAATACTTTATAATTATTAATACTCCTAGGTATAAATACGCGGCGGGCTTCTTAAACGAGGGCCGCATCGGAATCGCATCACAAATGATCGGCCTCAGCCAGGGCTGCATGGACGCGACCATACCTTACACACTCGAGAGGAAACAGTTCGGGAAGAAGATATACGACTTCCAGGTATAAAGAATAAAGCTATTTGTATACATATGTATATGTAATTAAGTAAAGTTACATACGCCACATAGAAATATATACTTTAACAAGCTGAAAATAAGATATAATTTACAATTTTAAATTCATCATAAAATTTTAGATACATTAGGTACCTTTAAACCTGAAATAATAAAAGCAAAAAAGCGTGAGAAGACGCGGGTTATAGTTACATGAAATACATAGAGACGGCTGAATATCATGTGCCTGTGCTTGGTATTTGCTCCAACAAAAACCACAATTAAAAAAAAATATTTTATTTATTGTATGGGGTTTTCCAATAGGGACGCTTGAACTTTGACAGCTGATTGCGGCCATGTTGTTTGAGTGACAGCTGTCAAATGCAGTGTGTTATATTCATTCCGTCCTCCCAAACCACCATGGCAGGTTACAGTGTCGAGCAGCACGTGCAAATCATAAAATTGTTTTATGAAAATGGGTCTTCAGTTCGAGCAACGTTCCGCGCACTTCGCCCGTTTTACGGTCGCGATGATCGTCCTGCCGAGTCGACTATCCGTCGATTGGTGGACAAATTCGAGTCAACCGGGTCAGTTAACAATCAGCCGGTTCCCGTGCGTCAACGTAACGCGAGATCTGCCGAGAATATCGCCGCTGTGCGCGACAGTGTCCTCGAAAACCCGCGGCAGTCAATTCCGCGTCGCGCACAGGAACTCGGCCTTTCGCAGACGACAACTTGGCGAATTTTGCGTTGTGACTTGAGCCTGCACCCGTACAAGATCCAGCTGACCCAAGAGCTCAAGGTTAATGACCATAGACAGCGCCGTGTGTTCGCTGACTGGGCATTAGAGCAGTTGGAAGTTGAAGCCGATTTTGGCAAAAAAATCATCTTCAGCGACGAGGCGCATTTTTGGATGAATGGCTATGTCAACAAGCAAAATTGCCGTATTTGGGACGAGACCAATCCACACGAGGTTCACCAAGTGGCAATGCACCCGCAGAAAGTGACTGTTTGGTGCGGATTTTGGGCCGGAGGCGTGATTGGTCCGTATTTTTTCGAAAACGATAATGGTGTGGCCGTCACCGTCAATGGTGAGCGATACCGGTCGATGATAACCAACTTCTTTTGGCCTGAAATCGAGAATATGGATCTGGACAACATGTGGTTTCAACAGGACGGCGCTACGTGCCACACAGCACACGCTACGATGGAAGTTCTGCACGAGCAATTTCTGGACATGGTCATCTCGCGCGGAGGCGACGTGAACTGGCCACCGAGATCGTGCGATTTGACCCCGCTGGACTTTTTCTTGTGGGGTTTTCTTAAGTCGCAGGTCTATGCCAACAAGCCGCAAACCACCGATGCCCTCAAAGTCAACATACGCCACGCCATCGATCAAATACAGCCCGATTTGTGCGCCAGAGTCATCGAAAATTGGACCTTTCGTGTGCGCGCCACCAACCGAAGCCGTGGCGGTCATTTGAATGATGTCATATTCCATACATAATGGGGTCGATAGACCTTCTAAATAAAAAAAAAATTTCGCAAATATCTTTCCTACATGTATTTTTTTTGCATTTCAAAGATCAAGCGCCCTTAATGGAAAACCCTATATAACGCTTTGTATGTGCATATTGTCATAGGTTGTCTAATATCTACCTTCCGCCTTTTTGTCTTTTGAATTTCGCGGCTATGTACAAAGCTTTACAAAGCTCGTATCTGACAATACTATTCATCATTTGAAAGGACTCGACATAACCTACAAAACGCTATGCGTGATCACTGATTAGTTAGGATATTGTGACAGTTATAGACTAGAAAATGGAGTTCACTAACGCCGAAAATCGCGCTATTTTTCCTTCGTTAAAGGCAAATCCGCTAGAGAAACGTCCCGTGAGATCAATGGTGTTTTAGGGGACTGTACTCTATCACTTCATTCTATCGGAGGAATGGTTTCGAAGATTCAGAGCCTGTGAAAACGACACAGTGGTTAAGCCAGCCGGCGGAAATCCTGTGACTACGAAAACCGATCAAATCATGGACCATATAGTCCAGAGGTAGCGACAAGTGATTACCCTTGCAATTACCACTTCTTGTCCATTGCGGATACCCTTGGCGGTGTAAAGCTGAACGAAAAAGAGGCTTGTGAAAAGTGGATATCATAGGTCTACGCAAACAAGGAAGGGGGCTTTTAAGGGATTATGAAGTTGCCGTCTAGATGGAAACAGATTATCAAACAAAACGCTGCATGTCTGGACTAAGTCCGGTCACTGTAACACTTTTTATAAAAAAAAGCGGAAGGAAGATATTTGTCATCTCACTATATATTTAAATGAAACCAATATTTTTCGGATATACTACGCGTGCTTTATTTCTGGTTAAAACTACAAACTCCCGACGTTTCGGTTACTTTTCAGCAACCGGGATCACGGGCAGACGAGATGTGAATATGTAGTTTTAACCAAAAATAAAGAACGCGTAGTATATCCGAAAAATATTAGTTTCATTTAAACGAATTAATCTCGCGAATGTCTTAGATCTCATAACCCAGTATATATGTAACCTTTAGTATATATATTAAAGTCATCAAAACTATTCACCAGGGTATCAGCTACCAGATCGCACACCTTCAGACTCAGCTGGAGGCGGCTCGTCTCCTCACATACAACGCTGCCAGGCTCAAGGAAAACGGAATGGACTTCGTCAAAGAAGCCGCTATGGCAAAATACTTTGCTTCAGGTGATAATTACTAGAATAATATACAATACTGTCGTAAGTTCATATTACAGTTTTCAATTGTTTAATAAAACATATACAAACTGTGATTGGAAATATGTCTCGTAAGAGAAAAATTTCATGTTCACAAAATTATTTTATCCGCATATCTGTTAGTCCGGGATTATGTCAAAAAAAACCTATTTCCAGAAATACACAAGAAATATTTTGGGTTGTAACTTGTACGACCACTTCGAAACGGCAAATCGCAAACGCTTAAAAAATAGTTCCAGAAATGTGATATTTATTGAAATATAAAATAGATTCCATATCGGTATGTTTAATGTATCTTTGTGGAACATACCAAACTTGTTATAAATTAGTTCTCTTTTAAGTCTAGTTATTTTATCTAGACAAGTTTATTGTGCACCTCTAAAGGCTCTTATACATCAAACATATGTATAATATATTTATTGCACCTCAGCCCGCATATATAAATGAAATAAAATAATATATTTAACCACATCCTCCATATATAAATAAAATAAAATCTTTCATATATTTTCTTAACTTCACCTTATGAAAAGGCCACTTTTTTGTAAACATGATTTATTTATCATAAAACATTGCAGCAGTAGCGTGCACGGAGATTTGGGGTAGGGTAAACAGAATGTTTGAAAAAAAAACAAACAATATTCATCATAATTTCCTCCTCTAAACCATTGATAATAATGAGATCTTTCGCAATTATGATTTAAATGAAACTAATATTTTGGGATCACTACGCGTAATTTATTATTTTAACGGGCAGACGAGATGTCTGCCGTGATCACGGTTGCTACAAAGTAACGAAACCTCGGGAGTATGTAGTTTTTAAAAATAATAAAATACGCGAAGTGATCCGAAAATATTAGTTTCATATAAACATTGTTAAAATTCGCGCATAAAGTGACAGCAGCCCGATCATAACGAGCATCTATATATTTTATGAATCTCTCAACTACCTCTGAGCCACGCAAGTAACTTAAAACGATTACGATTACTTCATCACCGCTTTATAAAGGTTATTTAAATCGGAATATTCAGTGGAGATCCAAACATTCTTATTATTATTATTATTTGAAAACAACAAACAAGGAAAACACAATAACTTATCTGTGTGTACACAACCTGCTAGCTAATTAAAACTATCATTATACTTTTTATTAAAACGATTAACATTACCTTATTTTTAGTTCACTCTCAACTGGACACACACCTTCCCTTTGTAATTATTTTAATTGTATCATGAAATTACAAGAAACAACGACAAATTCAAAACTCAAACGGCAATTGAAAATTTCCTCGTAATTAATTTCGTTAAACACATCACCAGTTATTATTTTCCATAATTCGTTTATAAATTAATTCACTATTTACTAATTAGCTACTTAAAACTTATTCACTTGCGCTTAGAAAGACAAATGACAATATTCAATTATAACAAAATGGCGAAAAAATATATGAACAGTTTACCGACCAATCAGACTCGCCTTTCATTTCAGACAATTAACGGACTTTCAACGACATTTTAAACTATAAAAAGGATGCAGTGCTTCTCGAATACAACACATGCATAGGTTTTTGCACACACATTATTCTCATAGAAGACGAGATTTGTAGATCGTCCTTGAGAATTTTTGTATGGAAAATAAGCACCCAGTAGTTGTGCCTACCGCCGCTCTAGCTGCATAGCGGCGCTAGCAGTTAGCAGCGGCCGATCGAAAATATTTCGTTTTTCATTGATAGACGGCACTTTTAACAAATAGTGAATCAAATATCATTTTAAATGTCTATAAACATTTGTATTTCGTAATGTATGATTAAAAGTATGCAAGTAAGAATTAAACAATATAGGTTAAGTTGTTATATGCGTAGGGTATGCAGTGCTTTTTTGCACCTATGGTGTGCACGCCACTGCATTGCAGTAATCTTTATATTCTATATAACCAAAGATCAATTAAATAAATGCTTTTTTTTTTTACAGAAATCGCTCAAACCCTGACATCGAAATGCATAGACTTCATGGGAGGTGTCGGCTTCACTCGTGACTTTCCTCAGGAGAAGTTCTTCAGGGATGCAAAAATTGGAACAATCTATGAAGGCACCAGTAATATGCAGCTACAGACTATAGCCAAGCTCATTGAAAGACAGTACACACAATAATGTAAAGAATGTATTAAGTTGAACTTGAAGCATAATATTCAAATAACTGGTATAACAGATGCCATTGAAGTATGACAAATTGAATTTATTTACTTCAAATTTGTAAATAAAACAATATATATATACCTACATATTATTTTATTTTCAACAATAACAGCTTTTCACTATAACTATCCTAATCTGTTTCATAAATCATTTGGGGTCATGGGGTAGTTTAAATCCAACCATCCTGGCGGTATCCTCAACCGTCCTTTCCCCCTTTCCCTTGAATTCGGCATTAATTTCCTTGTATTTTCTTGAATAATGTAAATAGTTGTAATAGGTCTTCGCCTTGAAGTGCATCTCGTCAGCTGCTTTACACAGTTGTTGATCAGTTGTCTGGTATTTACGATATTGGTCCAATATATATCTCACCATTTGGTTCTCGGACAACTTTTTATTTGAACTTTGATGTCTTAATTCTGACAGAAGCTGCCTTAATGTAACTAGGGCTGGTTTTGTAGTGATTGTTGCCATTATGAGACCTTCAACAAATTTATAAGGTTAATTTGTCAATCATTTCAGATGTTATGAACTCTTCAATGTTTTTATAATCTGGTTTATCGTTTGCAATCCAGAAGTTAGATGGAACTGACTCCAGTTTCTCTTTAGGGAAGTAGTGTATGGATGTGTCATTAAAGATATCTTTGTACACAAAACTATTTTCTAAAGTAACTTCCAATGATAACGGATGTATTTTGGTTATACAAGGCACTATTTGTTTTAACACTCTACTAGGTTGATTGTCAATGAGTGATGAGAAGCTATTGCAAATAAGGATGCAATGATCCAAATTCAGCCCCCAATTACTCCACAGAAAGTTATTAGTAAGTTGTTTGGGACAGTGTGGGAAGTAAGCTAAGGTAACACCTTTCTTACTTATTATATAATTTCCTTCGGTATTTTCAACAATTACAGATAAGCTTAACTTATTTAGAAGTGTACATTCGTTTGTATAAAATATTGGATCATGAACAAATACGTCATGTGGGTTGAATTTTTGCTTCAAACATAATAATAGAGCGAGTTGGTATCGGGAAATATTACATTCGCTAATATGTCCGAGACCAAAACAGACGATTTCTACTATATTTTTATCACCAGCAATTTCACTTACTTTCTGTACGACGTCCTTTAAATATTGAGATTCCTTTAGCTCTTCAATTGCAATTTCAATACGTCTGGAAACAAAAATGATTTATTAACAACAACACAAAGTTAGGTTAGTTTCTACGTATATATATTAAAAGTAACCTTTGTAAGACCTACCTTCTAGATTTTTCAATATCTATTTTTATATCTTGTTTCTTAAAATCTTTTGTTGGCACGATTACTTTTGATTTCACTGAATTTTTCGATTTTACAATTTGAAAACCATCGCTGTCAAATTCTAGCTTTGACATTTTAAGGATTTACAGAGTAACAGAATAACTTATATAGTAAGAACAAAATCAAAAAATATTTAAATTAAACCGACCTGATATTATTTTTTATCATATTATATCGATTTTCAGTTTAATAAAATTCTATTTATTAAAACATTACGAAGTTGATTTATATATAATATATCTATTTCATCCTATAAAATAGATAAACTCAAAACTATTCAAATGACCTGACAGCCAAATAAGTACTCCTAACACTAAGGTGTAAGCTTTATGTACGCTAAAAGGTAAATATCGTCGGCTAGACGCACTGAGAGTGCAATATAATAATGGATTCAGAGTTTTGTTGGCACTTGGACGCTTCCGTAGCGCGTCCACCATGTTCGCTGAGGCGGGTACAGGTGACTTCTTGTCTATAATAAGAAATAGAACCGCAACTCTACTTAACAGAATGCGATCAAGTACCAACAGGATTCTGAAAATGTTCAGTGCCAAGCTGGCCGAGCCTGCGCTTTAGCACTTTGTCACCGTGTTGGTGAGGCAGGTTAGGCTAAGCAAATAATCTTTTTTTTTCCTTTCTTATGTTAATTTTTTTTGTCTTATTATCATCATTTATTATACCAACATAGTTGTAAGGGTACTTTTTTTTTGTAACTAACAAATGGACTGTAAATTGTCTGAAATAAACAAATTATTATTATTGTTATTTAGTAAGAGATGGTAAAACGTTGACATTTGGTAAAGTTATGTATTTGTATATTGTTGTCTTATTAAGTTTAATAAAAAATGCACTTAGATAAAGGTGAATGGGTTTAAATATGTACCGTTCGTAACAATGTAACTCTAAATAAATGATTGATCAGACATATTAAGAAACGAATTCATTTTCTATTAAATTGATTCGAATAATATTATCTGTTATTTCAATGTCCAAGGGAATGTCAGATGTAGTTTTTATATTTTTTTCGTTAGAATATTAAAATCTCATTAATTTGAAATTAATATTAAGAGCCCAAGGATTTATTATTATTACTTTTGTAATATATATGTAATTAGAATATGTTTGTCTGCTAGTTCTACTTTCTAGGTACAGAAAAAAACACTGGATGAACAAGATTTATCACGGCTATCTTTATCAACATTTAGAAGCAAAATGGAAAAAATGCATTTAATTTTCATGGTAAGTACTAGTCCGGTAAATTTAGACATTGGAGGTACATAAATTTACAACCAGCTGAAAAGAATTAAAATGGTTCGATTCAAAATTATAAATAAATAAATACTTTGACTTACAATGTAGGACTATTTCAAGGACTGTTGTTTATCTCCAATAATATTTAATATTGTAATTAATATTTTAGTGGATAAACTAATAACTAACGATAAAAAAAAATGTGTTTTCGGTTCAAGTTTAATAATAAATACACAGAATCCATCTTAGCCATCGCTGACGATATCGCAACACTGACACGTAACCCCAAACACTGTCGCGCTGTCCGCTGATTCGTCAGCTTTATTCCGGAACAGCTATAATTTTGGGATAAATTTAAAATGACCATCTGGGTTCTATAAACACCTAAGAGTTTCCAAGAGACACATCCTGAGGAAATCCCATGATGTCCTGGTTACATCACTCCCAAAAGACAAAGAAGCACTAGAGCTAGAATGAAGACTACAATTCCATAAACAGTTTATGATAGGAGAACAAAGTAATAGAGAAGGGTTAGGAACAAGTAGGAAGGCCAAAGATACGGATATATTAAAGTCTTTTACTCGACAAGACGAGAGTTCTAAATATAAGATCTATGTAATGAGACAGAAATGCACAACGAGTGGTGACACATAGATTTTTGCACTCCATTACCAGTAAAATGGTGTAGTTTGATTCATGAATAGTCGCCAGCACTACTAAAATGGGATGTAGGGTACTCCTGGACAGCGGCCCATAGTCACGATAGGGTTTTAGAAATCATACGTGAAGCAGTTTGACATTCGGTAGCCAGAGCGTAAACAGAAAAAACCGCAAACAAGATATCATTAGGTTTTGTGAAAAAAGGCACTAGGGCCATAAAATAAAAAGTCAAACCTTACTTTATCATTAAACCGCTTCGGTTTGGACTATAATGATGCATATGTTTAAAAAGCAATATAAAATCCCAGATGATATATGTGCGTCGGCATCCAGACCAGACATATTTTTATATTCGCGAATTTTAAAAGCGCGTTATGACCATGCCATCAAGGTTAACAAGTATTACGAGGTCACTAAGAATAGGTTCGTTGTAAATTTCTACGCGGTAGAAGTAGGATCACGAGATATAACATCTAAATTTCTCTACAGCCTAGTAAGGGACTGGAGCCTGTCCAGAACTAACTTCAGGCATGTGTGTGCAGCAGCATGTGCGTCGAAGGCAGCCCTAGTAGGGTAGTAGTAGCCCTAGTAGTTTCAACTTTGGTTAGGTATAGAGAGGAGCTTGGACGGTGGAGGTGAACGTTTAACGCGCGTTAGATAGGGGCCCCGTAAACGTACACCTGGGTCTCATGTCCAAGGCACTGCTGTAGCTCCTCTTCGCATTGAACGCGATGGACCCGGCACACGCACGGTGAATCAATGGAATGCTGAGAGGTTTCGCCTCAAAAGATCTCCGTCTGTAAACCTGTATGGAAAAAAAAATAAATCAAAAAAACTGTTAATTTAGATTTTCAGCAAAATTTTCAATTTTTTATATTTTTGTTGGCCATCTCGGAACAATTGCATCATAATCGGTACATACATTCAACTATTTATAATGCAACAATAAGATCATCTCTAGTTTAAGCATTACCGTTAATAGTCTCGCTACTGGCTGTAACAGTACTTCCAAAAGGAATTGTGGCAGCCGATCGCTGCTAAAATTCACGAAAACTGCATAGCCCTTAAAGCGAACTAATAATCTATCACAACTGAAATTTTTCCTCTATAATTCATTATTACTTTTAACTTCACTACGAGCCCGATCTTCGGATAATTACTTAATAATTATATTTTATTAAGAATTCTGTAACTGAATGGTCCCTATCAGTCCATATGTCATCAGACGATATTATATTTACGTACCAAATATTTATGAATACCAAACGCTTTTCACTTATTAAGTGTCCCCAATTGATGGATTGCAAGGATCAACATGATTTACGATCGCCTAACCCTTTTTTCAGCAATGTGTACCTCACACTACTACTTTATTTGATTTTCAATAAATTAATAATTACTGAATTTCTAAAAAATCTACGACAGCTCACGTCCCAACTTAAAGAAGTATTTTCGACGTATCTGTACAGAAAAAACACTTTAAACTTTGATGTCCTCACTAGGCTAGCACACACTGGATCGTGGACATCGATTAATTTTTAGCAGACAGGATTCAGTAAATTATTACTATGCTTGTAAGTGAAGTGTAGGAGTTGTGAGTGTGTATGTGCGTGTGTGCGAGTGTATGATTCTATATTTACGTAAACGAAATGAGACTCACCATTGCTATAATTTAGTTTTTTATTTGAGTATTTTTATAGTGTTCGGAATCAGCCTAAGACCATTTATTAATAAATTTGTGATAATTATTTTTACTTCTCTATATGAAAGATTCCTTAGGACGCAAATCTTATTAATTTTGTTGTTGATATAAGGAGAGAGAAAAGGAGAAAATCGTGCGGCAAACGCGGTTTTTACTGAAATACTTGGTACCTTGTGTCTGCGTTTTGTTCAATTTTTGTATACGGGGGAAATTAGTACAATTTTGTGAGTGGCTAATACAGCTTGCAAGTAGAAGTATCTTAACTAATTCTATTCTGAAATAACTTGCTTTATCATATACATCGATATTAAAGAAGTTACTTTGAGTTCTTGTCGTATGAAATAAGAACCTAAGCACTAAGTTGAGACCCTTTTAGCATTAACTGAACTCGATTTATAACAATTTGGCATTATCAAAGTATTACCTCCTAAGTCTTTGTCTGTAATAACAACACATGTTTTGACATATACATACCTCGTCGAGTGATAATTCAACTTACCTAATGAACTGAATTACCACTAAGACGATTTAAGACGGCATTCGAAGGCTCAAGCTCGTTTTAAGGGCGTCAGATGCTCCCAGGAATAGTATTTTAAAACACCTACCGGTATCCAAATAGATGTGCTTTATAAAATATCATTTACCCTCATTTTTATACAGATCAATTGGATGCGATATTATCTGAACTTTTTTTAAACGATTTTGTTCTGTTCCTGTTGGATTATATTTCTTTGCAACGTGACTTAGTTTATCGCATCTGAAAAATTCCGTTTTCGGATATGTTACATTTTTTAGCAAACAGTCACGTTTCTCGCAGCGGCAACAAATTCTTATGCAAGTGGTTATTTGATACCTCAAATATTTTTTCACTATTCCATTTAGAGGGTTCGTAGGAATCGAAAGCTGTCAAAAATCTTTCATACAATTCGTTAGGTAATCCTTATACAATACTGGATACCGAAACTCAATTACTTAACAGAGATACCATTTTGAATTATCAATCTACGAGGTACATTCCAAAATATCTGTTGTAATTACAGATAAAGACTTGGGTGATAATAATAGTTTAATAATACCATACTGTTATACTTTGAGATGACTTAACGATAAAAGGATCTCGTCTTAGTGCTTAGATACTTATTACAGACAACTACAAGCTGGCTTCTCTTGGAAATATTTGGTCGTAGGTTCTGATAAAATATTCTTTCTTGCCAACAATTCATATTATAATAAAGAGGCATACTCATATACGTGGGAAAGCTCTATCATTGTTTACCATCCTTCCCATAAATATTCATAAGACCGTAACCTATTTATTCTGTTTCTAGCTGGCCATTGAAACGTTAATTTTAAAATAAGTGTTTTAATTTTATCGTTCCAACAATAAAATATACCCAAATGTTCAATTTTGTTTATATATACATATATATAATATTTTTATTTAAACCACGACTGTCTCAATAAATTTTTCGGTCTTTTGTAATTTCTCTTTTTAATTGATAGTTTTTACTTCCTGATCATTATTTAAATATTTTTTAACTGTTTCACTAACTTTCATATTATTCTAAGGATTAGTTAATCCCTTTTGAACGTACGTATCTTTGTTGTCCTCCGGGACTCTTTATTTTCGTTTCGCAAGTAATACCACCCCTAATTATAAATAAAATGTTTCAGCTGTGGTTTGAAAATAATAATTCTTACTGCACAACTTATTCTAAATCATTGTTTATTCCATATTTTAACAATACAAGAAAATAAATTAAACTATTTTTTTTTAATAATTCTCTTCTTTCCTTTTTTCACCATTTCAAGATGTATCACACCAATTACTCAACAATTCAGCATCAGCAAGCTCGCCCCCCAAGTCTTAGTCAATACAGCTCCTCTTTATTCGTTTATACAATTATTTAATTTCAAGATTCTTTTTTATTTCTTACAAAACTGTTATATATATTATTTACAATGTCAAATATTTTTTAATGAATACCAAAATAACAAATATTATATAGGTATATATAGAATCTTTTTATTATAGATTAAATAAATCAAGTACGGAGGAGACTCTATACATCAGAAAAAGATCACAAAAAAAAAAACAAATATTTGAAATTTACCTTTATTATGCAATAGTCTCAACCAGTCTGACAACTACTTTTCATAGTCATGGCAATAAAAACGTCAAATTGATGCAAATTGATTATTTCATTAAACTTTCTACAACTTCTAATTTAATTTCATTTCATTTACCTTATACACAGCGGCATATCTGTGTACTCATTTACATAACTAATTATTTTTCAATGAGTTCCTTACGATGCGACGTCTGCGGTATTTTCTTCCAATTACTACAACATTATGTAAACTAATTCACTTCCCTTTCTATTCTTGATTATTCAATTGTAGGATATCTTATCTTAGTCTAAAAATCAAAAGCTCAAATCGTAAGGCGAACAGAACGACTACAATATTATTGATTCATGAGCCGTAAAATACTTAACATTCTAACATTGCGAGTCAAGTTCATCTAAATCATTAAAAATTTTGAACATCAATTCTGATCAAAAAGAAGAAGCTTCGGGGAAACTCTTGTTTAAATATGGTGTTCTATCAACTAGCTATCACAACCTGGCCTTGCCTTAAAAACATGATAGGAATGGAATGGATAGAGGTGCTACTTTCGATAGCTAATTTCTGTAAATGAAGCGTCGATTTTACTATTGAGATAAACTCTTATAGGAACATCTGCTTCTTGAGATTGGACTCAAATCTGCGGTAAATGGAAGAAATTATAGTAAAATACCTAATAACAATCGGGAATCAGAATTACATTTAAGTCTTTCTTCAAGAATTATTAGCAAAACAAAAGGATTCATGCTTTAAAAGTGTTACAAGGAAATGGTAGTCTGATAAACGGGCTCATTTGCTTATGAAAAAAGATCTATATTAAAAATTATTAAGAGGGAATTTTAGAAAACAAAGAGGATTTTTACCTAGGATCTTCGCATCATGTGAAATATTGATTCCTATAAAGGGGATTATAGTGTCAATAACGGCGTGCTTTGCGCTTGAGTAGCTATCATAGGCTATAGTAGAGTTCGTTGCATGTTATAAAAGGATACTATCTGGAAAGCTAAAACTTGCTCTCGCCAATGGTAGGTAGTTGCAAGGATTGTCTTCCGAGTGGCTATGGTGAGGATAAGGTAAGAAGATCGGCAATTTTCCCTTAAAAGAGATAGCGCTACAGTCTGTGATAAAGCTAACAGTCTACACAAAGTGAATGTCGCATCTATATGATATTTTTTACAATCAGGCGTCTTTCCAGAGGAGTTTAAGGAATGAAAATTGCCCATATGATTTTCTTAGTTACCATTAGTTCAATAACATAATAAACATAGAAACATGTTGAGTGGGAATTATAATTCATCTCACTTAGGAGTTATTTGAGACTTAGCATCTGATTACAGGTAATGAGTCTGAGAGCAACAGGATTTATTTAGAAGGTACAAATTCCGTTTCGACTGCATAGAGTCATTGGAAATATTATTAAGAGATGACGTCTTAACAACGTTCAATCAATAACATTGAAGGAAACGCTATTTTATAAATAAAAATCAAAATGAAAACAAGAAAAAATATAAAAATCGTAGTCCGAAAATACATAAATTCAACATAAAGCAGAAAATTCAAACACACTTATGAAATTTACAAATCCATAATGCAATAAATTTTTAATTATTTATGTAGCGTATACTAGCTTTCATTTAGAGTTCAAATTTCTATATCAATTATATCCAGAAACTAAAAAATAAAGTTTCAAGAAAAAGATTATTCGTAGTTTCAAGTAACAGTACTTCGACAATTTCGACCTGATAACCTAATAAGTAACAAATTCCCACACAAAATACGTCCTTGATCAGGTATTTGGGTTAGGAAAATTACTTACTGACATGGAGGGCAGTCACCGTGGTGCATACCTAAAGCCCATTGTCCGTTTTATATGGTGTTACAATCAACATCCTGTATAGTATTCTAATCACGATCGTATGTATTCCATGCCGTGAAGCGGTCACCTCACATATTGTACACAGTGGACTTCCAGACGCAGGACGTTTCTAAGCGACGAAACATCTTCTATAATATAATACAGATTTCAAAAGAAACGCTTTCTAAATACAATACAGACATAAAGTATGGAGTAAATTATTCAGAAAGCAGTTATTAAAGTGCGGCCTTTTTATGTAATTATTATAATGCTGGCTCATTTGTTTTTGTATATTTAGTTTAAGTACGTCCGTCGAGCGCGGCTATCGTCTCTCGTTTCGTTGAGTGCAATATAGTTTGCGTGTTTTGTTAGGGAGAGTTATGGAACGTTATGTGCTCAACCGGCGTTCTAAACGTCGAAAAAGTTGTGATGGTCTACTGGCGAGATGGAGGAGGAAATATATCAGCGGAGTACTCAACAAGCACTCATGGCTAAGCAGTGGATACGATCTCAACGTAAGTTATTTACAGTAATTGAAACTAAATAATATATACGGGTTTTAATAATGTGGATGCTATTTGGATGCGAATGCGTTTTACCTACATAACAAGGATTTCGTAATGCAAGGTTCTACGTAATGTTATCTTTGTTTGTATGCGTGAGATATACGCGAAACACATACGTGAATGTGTTAACAAATAGAGAATAGTCGAAAAATTATTTGCTAACATTTATTTCACAAACATAATTAATGAGTTTATAAACATTTTAATTCCTTGATTAATAGAAAATTTTATTTGCTTTTTTAGTATGAATTAACTGAATAATAACTAAATGTAGAATCATATTAGCCTTCTATGTACCTATATAAATTGCATCTAATGTTGTGAAAGGTAATATTTCCTCATACACCACAGCATCTATGGACCGTTTTTGTCTGTCTGTCATAATATGCTGTTAGCCCTAATGACTTTGACAGTGTCACTTTAGGAAGCCATAGGGAATTAAAAGAAATTACGATAATGACATAATCTTGCTCAAGAAACATCTTATTAAATTGAAAAAATATATATTTGATATATTATAGATAAATATATAAATTTGTAAAGTCAAGAGCAAAGTGGAGCGCCATATTCCGAATATAACAGGTTCGATTCCTGCTCTTGTCGATAATTTTTTTATTCTATATCTTCTAATTTAAATTAATGCTTAAACTCAATATTATTATTGTATCAAAAACATAATTAAGTAGACAAATTTAAAATTCCTGAGTTCAATTTGCTTATTTGTTATTTTTTTGACCTAACAAATAATAACATTAGAATAGGCACAGTAACGATCTACATTAAGGGCAAATAAGTCCACACTTACATATAATTTAATACTTACAAAGCAATCACAAAATCTATAAGAAAACTTATCATAAAAATCTTTCACGCAAGCAAATCAGCGTGCTTAGCCATAATAGAATGCACTAGAAATTAAGTTGTCTTGAAAGTTGATAACAAAATCGTTGCATTTCATCATTATAATATCTATTGACTAAAATTTCTGTTTAATTTATCGATATCAAAACTAATTTAATATTCCGAACAGTCGCGGCTTTCACCGATGCTATCGTCCAATTTCGGTGTTGTACCTCTGTTAGCTGGTGCGTGATAAAACGCTTCCTTATTTATATAATTTGCATGAAAGCACATCTGAAGATACTCTAAAGATATCTGTGGTATCACAATTACGTCATATATCTGGTTTGATGTTATCGAACAGGTCGCAAAATATTTTCTGTCTTGTTTCTCACTTTAGGCTTCAACTAAATATGAGTAGATCCCACAGACAGTATAAAACGCAAAAGAAATCTCAGAAATAACGAATATGCAGGAATTTTTGATGGATTTTTTTTTGGGTTTCATCTGTGTAACTCACTTTGATAACTTACAAAGGTTTAACTAAACAAGAGGCCTTTCGTTGGATAATTTTCATTTAAACATCTAAGCCACAAATACTTGAGATGTGCCATAATTACTTTTACTTAGATCACAAGCCAGTTACCGGCTATTTGTGTATCTTCTCTGTGTAACCATCTACAAATAGCAACTATTTAAGGTTGAAATAAGTCACTAAGATCCGCCAGCAGAAATAAATCAAGCTCTGTTAAGAATTTAGAACGTCCAATCTAGAGTCAGGACTATTAATAACAGAGGATACATTTATTTGTGCTATAAGATTATATTTAACTTTTGATATAAAATAATATCGTCAATTAAATTAATCAAATAAAAGTCATTATTGAACACGGTTCGGCCAAAAAATATTTTACCGAATAAACAAATTATCGATTCTACTTCCACCATGTCGGTCACTTTTACCTTATATTATCTCTGGTCATTGATCGTTCAGTCTGATAAGATAACACTCATGCTATCATACTGCATATTTTCACGGAAAACTATATAGAGTGTTATGGAACTTTTACACGTATTCTGGATCAAAAGTAATGAACTCTAATATCAATGTTATAAGTATCAAACTTGAACAAAACTATAAACAATATTCATCCAAGACAATTTCGATCGATTATTATTTATTATATAATGCCTGAAATTTTACTATGTATGTTTTAACAGTGTTGTATAATTGAATTTTAACTATTCTAACTACAAACATTTCTCATCGCAAATTACGCTAAAGGAAACTCATTTAATAACCGCTTATCAAGTTAAAGGGCTTTATGCTGTTACGGGCATATCTGAAATTGTTTACAAATACATTAAATTAACTGTTATAAAATGTAAAAATCTAATCAAGATTCTAGCAAGTGTCACAGGTATATTGCACTGTACGTAGGTCACGTGGCCATTAAATTTTGCGACTGCCGGACGATTTCATACCTTGATTTCAAAGCAATAAAGCACAATATAATGGTCACAATTAATATATTGCAACAGCAACTATCAACCATGTTTTATACTTATAAACATTTTACTAGTTTGGTAGCTTAGTTCGCCACACGATGTTAGAAGGTGAACTTCTTGGATAAAAACGAATTAATTTATATATTTTAAAATCCATTATTTATTCAGAAGAAAAAAAGTGCAATAAGCGATCCGTGAGACAACTATTTAGACCGAAAAAACCGTGGCCATGACATTCGAATGACAAAGAACTTTGTGAACAATAAAAACAAGTGAATTAGTTGTAATATTAAATATAATTATATAAAGGAGGTCGAAGTTGACATCATGCCCCAGATTTTCTTCAAAAAAGTGATGGTGGTACGAGACGGTAGTAATTTCGAGGTAAGTTACTTTCACTTTTAGTTCTAGGAACAATCAATCTCATAGCGTTCATTTCATCAATACAATACTTGGATACGTAGTAAGCTAGAAATATCATCACGATTTGCGCTAACTGAGACCAATTAAAGATTATCATCCAAAAAATTTTACTGGACTGACGTCAAATGTTACGTAAATAGTAGTATTTATTAGGCGGGTATTTGAGACGCGTAACTCCTAATTTTTTTTTGCTCTGAGTAAGTAATTTTTGAAATGCATTCTGCAATTATCGTATTTATTTCAGAATAGACATGTAATGATAACTAAATATAAATACGGATTCCAATCTATTCTCAATTATTGTATTTGTATTTACATTTTTTACGTATAAATACGTAAATTTTTTTGCCCCAAAGAATTTACGAATGAGCCATCAGTGTACAATGATGTAATATAATCAAACAGTTAATATTTTTAAGGCTCGATTATTATATTACAAAATTACAACCTGTCTGCGGTATAAAAATGTATTTTAGTAAGCATTTATCTCTGTTCCTCTCTGTTTTTCATTTAAAATGTCTCTGTAACAACTTGAGCGTTTTTCATTTATAACATTAGGGTATGATCTCGAATATGCAAAAATCTCTTGAAGAAAACACGTTAAAAATTAGGTAAAATCATGTTATAAGAACCGTAAATTACGAGGTCCGATTAAAATAATTATCTATAACTTCTATCTAACACATTACACCAATTAATTTTATATTTAGAGTACTAGCCCAAAAAACACAACTTCTTTGCAATTAACTCCTAAATTTATATTTTATAATCTTGTTTCTTTCTTAAAGATGTAAAGATAGCCTACATATAAGTAGAAAAAAATCTAATTCGTGCTGATTTCAAAATCTAGATTCAAAATATTAATTGCTTTCATATTGTATACATATAACTTTCATGAATTAAATAACTGTATCATGTATAAAACACGAACTCTGTTAGTCTTCATTGTAGTAATTTTAACTAAGAGTAGATTATTTAAAAATGTATATTTCATTTTTAATACTTCCAACTAACATGTATTTACTGAAGAATTAGGATATTTGACATCTGTCGGTGACGATATCTGTATGTGACGTTGTAGTTCACAAACAGATCTCGATGCAGTTCCTTTCATATTAAAGTCAATTTTCTCGCCGTGGTTTATATTTATGTTTGATTAATATCTGTCTAGCAATGTGAAAGAATCAGCTCTTTACCAAAATTTTGAAAGTAATTTTTGACCTATGTATACTTGTTAAATACCTTATGCGTGGCAGGAAATTTTTAAATGAAAATAATACCCGGGGGGGAAGTTTAAATGTAAATAAAATGTTCACAATAAATGAATACATTTTGCAACAAAATAGTCGCAAATCTGGTTACTCTTATAAGGAACGACATCCTGTTGTAAAGCTTCCTTCTTACTCAATAGTGTCATAACGTCGGAAATGTAGCCAATTGAATCTAGTAATAGAACAGATTTTGAGATATAAATGTTTATTGGATAAATCGTTTAATTTCTATAATATATACAAGACATAGACATATTAAACCGAAATTTTTATTATTTCTTTCATTTATTAATATTTATGCTCTTAAATTTTTCTATCATATGAGATAAGTTATTGTTTTTTTTTTTAATAATAACCTTATAGATACATTAAACTAATATTTTCGGATTATATTACGCGTATGTTGTTATTGTACAAAACTACATACTCCCAATACTTTCGGTTACTTTTCAGCAACCGTGATCACGGACAGACGAGATGTGAATGAAAGTCGGGGGTCTGAATATGAAAAATATTAGTTTAATTTAAATTAATACTCGCGAAAGTTTTAGATCTCATTCTTACAGACACATAATAAATACAAAGACACATTAAAGTAATTTAAATTATAAAGCACGTCGTCTTATCTACTTTGAATATTATTGAAGAATCATAACTATTTTAACATGTACCTACTTCATTTGTAGCATAAAATAAAACATTATCCTCAACGAGTCATCAAATACCTATCTATGATTTCTCGTGTATACTTAGCCTTACTAGAAAAAGTCCCAAACTTACAAAGAATTTAATTTATATCAGAGTTTTTCTATGTTTCTTTACTATCCTTGGAGTTTAATTGCTTTATGTATTCTATGATGGTTTAATAATAATCATCATATCGTTATCGTCACGTTATATAATTACTCACAAGTTACTGATTCGTTATTTAACTTTAATTTGTACCAATACACATAGTTATCGATACATCTGTCAATTTAATCACAAAAACTGTAGTCCTAGTAGAAGTTCACATTCCACACTTAAAACTCACAGTTTCTTGTTTTTTATTGAGGCCGTAACATCGAAACGCCAATTGTTTCAGTGTCCCCTAAAAATATTTATCACAATTACAACGCTTCAGGGGATATTGGATATTTGGTGGTATCAGTATAAACACTAAGAATTGTATTTCCACTGAAAAATAGACACATATACTAATTTCTGTTATATACACTTCAGTAATAGCAGAGCTTTCATTGTTGGCAAAATCAGATAAGGTATTATTTGCGTGTTAGAATGTTTGAGTGTATGTGTGTGTGTATGTGTGTGTGTGCGTGTGTGTGTGTGCGTGTGCTGGTGTATGTATCAATACTTGAACAAATGGCGCCTATTTGATTATGAAACAATGAGTCAAATAAACTCAGGTGGTTGATTGACAACGATATTTGTGCGTGAGAATGATATAACGTATCTAGTTGACCTCGTCGATACTTTTATAGCTTGAAATACGCGACGCACAAATCTAGCTCATAATGTATAACATTAAGGCAGTGTTTAGAAAATCAATTAATTTACCTAGTGTACTGAGAGAAATTCAATATTGTTTTATGCGTAAGTCAAGGATGAAATGCACATATTATTCATATACAAACTATAAAAGAAATCGAAACGAGCACATTTTGACTATACCTAATACCATTGAAGAATATCAAAACGGTAGATACAGCGACATCTGTCGTACATATTCCGAACTAAGCTTCCATTGGTACATTGGAACGATTTTCATTGGACTTTACTATAAATAAAATTATATATTTTCAACATCCACTTTTTATAGCTCGATAATTGACAAAATTATACCGATTGAAAGAAATATGTCCATAAGTTAAAGGAAATCCAAGTCAAATCAACTTCCTGCATTGAAGATAGGCAAATGAATGTTTCGAATATTGTCATTCGCTTGACAAAAATACATAACTTATTGAAAACAAATTAAAGGAATAGTGAATTTAATGACAGCTAATAAAAGATTGTTTTGAGGCAAATTTTAAATAAAAGAAAAAAAAACAAGATTTTTTTTTTGGTAAAATCTTTTCTGTTCACCTATTCTCTATCCCCTAAGAGTATTACTAAACGACTATTCAAAAAAACATTGACATACTGAACAACGCGAACCTATATTTGGTAGACGACAGACGTCGTTCACCTAACGGGATAATGTAGTCTTACCCTAAGTTTTCATATCTCACTACATACGGAGAGTTAACAGTATTACATTCATAAATCATTGAGGATTATAGAATTTAAGTAGGGTTTTTTTCAATAACAAGAAACACTTCGTATGTATTGTGACGATGTAGACCTTTAGTAAGCATGTTTTTTCAACTGTATATAAAAACGGGATGCTTTCCTTATAAGAACATAACATTTCAAGTAAATCCATTTATAACAGATTCAGTTACGCAACGGTTTTAATTTTTTTTTCTCGTCTTCACCATCATAACACAAAATCACCGACAAACAGACAAACTTTGTAAAATCTTTATAATATAAGCAAATTTTGGTTTGATTAAAAAAGAAAAAAATTTATAAATAAATATTCCTAAATTTAAATGTGTCATAAAATCTCACTGTATGAAAACTACAAGTTTGAATCATTTTCGATTCATATCGCAACAGTCCTACTATTTCTAACTAAATTAATCAGTTAGTTGAGTAAACTGGCAATACTAGTTATAACGGCGCTATGCCTACAGCAAGTTTGAAACGTCACACTACATACGAACAGTTTGCCTTCCAATATCTACGTTAATACTATAACGTGTAAAAATGTATGAATGAAAAATTTTTCACGCTCCGTATGTAGTGAGACATGCAAAATTGTGTTAAGCATACTGATTCCGTTTTCAATACAATGTATGTGTTAAAATGTAAAAATAAAATCAGTTGTCCTCAATATTATGTTTTATAGTGAAATAAACCTAACAGAAACTAGATATTGCGACTATTATGATGACGAAGTCAAATGGAAGTCCAACGTTGTGATAAGAGATGGCGCTAGTAGTATTAAACTTACAAATAACTACTTAGAGACGCTTAAATTAGATCTACCCGAGGTTTTTCACTTCTAACTAAAGGCCGAAAATATGAGTTCACTATTTATATATATAGATAAATATATATATATAAAGCAATAATTTCTTCCGTCCACGAATAGGTACATAATATGTACTACATATATTTCCCTTGTAGGTAGGTGGTACATATATACCCCTTGCAAGATTAGCCTATGACCTTGTTTGAAAGGTTTGGTATGTGCAAAAAAAACAAATAACTGAACACGAAATACTTATACAAATGCTCTATTTCTTAGAACTTTAGTAACTTTATATTGAATAAAGACTTAGCTATGCTGTACTCCGGTAAAGTGTGTAAGAATGAAAACTTACTAAACTTATGCCATGGTAACAAAACTATAGAAGTCTGTTATTATATTTATGTAGATTTAAATTAAAAATAATAAGTTATTTAAAGAGTAAATTAAATTACGAATACGTAATTTTTATTATTAAATAATTTCACATTACAATAGCAACCAATAATAAGGTGATTTAAATGTTATTGTGGAGGTGATACGTTTCAATGTATATAAATTCGTTTTATTTACAGTTTCAGTATTCTATAGTCTGTAGTAATTTTGATACGAATCGCACATTGAAGTTTAATTAAAATTTTTATCCAAATATTTTCGTATAAGTACGTTAATTCAATAGAAGATATTAAATTAAAAAAATATATATACATATTTATTATTATTGAGATGTGTAATTTTAATATTCTTTTATAATTTACATTGATCTTTAACTTATTATAAATATAATATATATAATAAATAGTGAATCTAATCCAACGCTTATTTCTATATACTTATATATTTTAAGTTCCATTATATTACCCACATTCGAGAGATCTCCCTACCGCGTTTGTATTTCACGAGACATTTAATGCGTTAATAATTAATTAAGACGCGTCATGTACGAGTGAAAACAAAACTTTCACATTGAAATCCGTTCTGTTGAACAACACATGGTTATAAATTATTTTTTTAGACAATATTACATTTAAGAGATACAATTTACAATACTAAATAAGGAGATATTATAATTTCTTTCGTATTTTCATTCTACAATATTAATTCAAATGTCAATATGTATATGCACGGCTAGTATCCTATGTGTTAATTTAATTAGCCTATGAATGTACCCTCACCATCGTTCGGAGTCGTGACGAAGAGAACTCATGATACTGATCGCAACAAATTGAACTGGCTATGGTTATGACATTGAAAATTAAATTTGTTATGTTCATAGACTTATGGATAATAGATGTTCTCGATACATAACATTTTTTTATCGATAATATATGTTCAATATATATAATGTTTATTTAAAACAGTCATGTAATAGCTTGTTACGTTGTCGATAACTTTCCTTTGTAACACTGTTTACTTTTATAACAAGTAAACATTAAGAAGAGAAATTCAGGGCCATTGTTCAATTATCATATACATTTTATTAAACATACTTTCTGATTCCTTGTCAAACACAGTGCTCATTCGAGATATGTATACATACATATAACAAATACTCAAATAGAAATTTCTATAACTAGTATTTGTGTGCGTATATGTGGGGATTTATAAATTGAAAAAAAATGCACGAAATAGTACGATCATTGACCTTACATCTTCCTCAAGACTTCAAGGACATCAATATTTACGATATCAAAAATGTAATTTGACAATATTTGTCTGCTGATTATTTAGACTTATGAATCTCTGAAACGGCTGGACTGATTTCGTCGGGACTTTCACTCCTATTCAGGGTATGTTATTATAGATCATTTAGGCTAATATTTTACACACTTCAAAAATGAGGAAGTTTTCAATTTAACTATATGGGTTTTAGGCTAAAACTCCTTCAATTATTGTCTGATTTTTTTTATCGAACGGTCAATGACCTGAGGTAGTGCCATTATAACGAAGTTAGGATCCTGTAAAAGGGTCCATGGAAATCAAAATAAACCTTGAAGAAAGACGATGATGGGTAACTCATAGGTTATTCTTTACTGTGCAAGCAAAGCCGCTGGCAAAACTTTGTATTACTCTAGACACAACAGGCGTCTTTCAAACTTAGAGAACGTCCTTAAAGTGGTTGCAACATTGTTTCATTGAACGATGGCTTTATAACGGAATTCCTATATTTTACTGACAACATTTTAAAACTAAATGGCAATTATAAATATAAATATAGAGCATACATTTGCAATGTAACCAAACAGACATATTCTTATCGTAAATCCATTGTATTGCAAAAAAAATATTTTAGTATAGCAACATTGTTATAAAAGATTACGAATAAATTACGTGGTCATATAAAAAAAATACGTCCTTAAAATTTAAACAACAGAATAAAGAAAATCAGTAAATAGTAGGTTTACCACAAGTTTGCAACTACACGAAACATACATAGTTTTTGACGTTCCTCATTCAATAACCCACGTTAATTATAACGTGACGAGATTTATGAATGAAAAATTTTGAACGCTCCGTGTGTTGACTAACGATTTAAACTTATCCTAAGCACACAGAACTCTATTTATCAAATATCTGTTGCAGAAATTAAATGACATTTTTATAACCACTTTCACAACTACACGGCTAAAATAGGGACATTGAAACGATCGTACCAATATCATTACTTAAAATATATAATGTACGTATAAATTATAACTGTATGTGAATACAAACGAGATCATTCGTTGACATAGACACTGAGATCACAATACACCTAACTGTTCTAACTTGCAGGCTTTACCAACATTCTGATATAACATTCGATAGAATGAAATTAAACTTCTACAAGATGATTTTGTTTTAAAACTATCTAAATGTTTATAAACCCTGCATATAATGTCACGCTCTGTCATGCTGAGGTGATCGCTGATAGGCCTTGCTCCGTTTCCTACACAACCTCATCTAGATTGTCATGGACTGGAAATATGAAAGGAATTCATTTTTCTGTCAATGTTAACAGGTTCGCTCGACCTAGAACGTCCAGCGGGCCTAATTCAATACGTTTATACAATTTTGTTTGAAAATAACAAACATACTTGTTTAAATTGTGAGGAAAATTTATTACTTCATAAAAAAAAAATATCTGTACCACAAACCATTTTGTGGCACGAAACCCTTAAACCAACACATAATATAAGGCTTAGAAACACTTTTAATTTACTATACCGTTAAATTAAGGTAAAAGTAATATGTCTTTCTTGTTTAACTTCCTATAGTTTCAATTGACGTAACCAGTCAAAACGAGTCCCTTTAGGAAGTATTTTAACTGACGGTAGAAAGTTATCTTAGTTCCAAAGCGAGACATTTTAATATACACTATCAAGTAAACTACTTTACCGGTAAATGGTAATAGTTACTACACTTTTCAATACGTATATATAATCAACGATAATAAATAAATAAAAAACTGATGTTTTGGAATATACAAAGTAATTATATAAGAAATAGTTTGCATTCGGAGTGTTAACAAAATTATAACTCTAAACATGTTAAAGAAATAGATTCAAAACTTACTCAAGGACAAATCATTAACGGGTTTGTAGACAGTATTATTAAGTACAAAATTCACTCGAATCACCCATAATCACTATTGCAAGATGCACTGGGTTTATCGACCTCATTACCTATAAAATAATAACAGTCTAATCTCACAACACAAGCCTTGAATTCTCAACCGACCACACCGCAGTATATTTTCGCGCGTTATCCAAGTGCGACGTTTGTATAGCGGCCATCTTGTTGTGACAGTTAAAAAAAGTGTAGTGTTGATAATCGTGTTACATTTTTAATGGATTAATATATTAAATTTATATTTATATTTATCATATAAGGTAGGTTTTTAAAAAAAAAATCATATAGCAATATTATCTCAACATATTTTGTGTGTTTTTTTTTATGTGGCTTACTGCCAAAGTTGAAGTTATAGTATGTAATTCTATTGTATTAATATTGAATGCGCATTGTTGTATTGTTGTTGTACTTAATTTATTGATACAATTTTCCTGGTACATATTAGAATTTAACTTTAATATTTTTTAAGGATGGAAAATGTTTCTTATGCTATGTCATGTAGATCATAAAAATAGGTTTCATTTATCGGGTATTAATTATTTTAAAATATTAAATCTTGCAGTTTCTTATAATATTTTAAATAAAAATCTTTTTAATTTCAAACTTAAAACATAAATTTAAGGCGACAAAATAATCTTAGATATTAAATAAATTCACAAGCAATATTCTAGATACAATTAATTTATTTTAAAATGTAATTTTAATATATTTAGAATTCTTAACGTAGTTAAACAAACAATTTTCAAATCATCTTAAATATTTATATTCTGTACTTTAAAAAAAAATTAAACGCATTGGAATAAAACGAGGTTACTCTTAAAAGTGAATAGCAATATTATATGTTGCAAATAAATTTCCGTCCTTCGTTATTTTGTAGTTATGGTCTCTGCACATGATATCAATTACATTTATTCACAGTAACTTTATATAAATATTACAAGGTTTTTATTAAACAAATATAGGTAACTTAGTTTATACTAGAAGCCAAAGAAGACATACCTTGCAACCGATGTTACATAAAGAAGGCTTTATAGGTATATAAATATTAAATATTAATAAAATTTTGAGTTTCTGCTTGTATCATTCAAATAGCCGTTTTTTTTTTTACTAAATGTATATTGACGTTAACACAGTACGTATTGAAAGAATTAGGTGTTTTAGAACCTTAGTCTGTCTGTTTGTTCCCAGTATTCTCTGAAATGTCTGGATCAATTTTGACAGAACTTCCACGTGTAGATAACTGATATACCGAGGACTAATTTAGGATAATTTTAATTTAGAAACCTTTTTTTTTTGTATGAACACATTTTTAAATAATCCGCGCCTAAAAAGTTTGAAACAGTTTTCTAGTAGATTATAAAAAGTTTTATTATGTTCTATACTGTTATCTGTATTCTGTATGTTAACTCACAGTTATTTCTTTGAACCGCGATTATTGTTAATTTCTCACGGAACGTTATTACGTATAACGTTATGGTTAACAGTTTTATTTTCACGTTATATAATTATTTAATGATCCAATTTGTAGTATATCTTAAATTTTATTTTTATTTTGTTAAAAATAACTCTCTCTATTTCTTGAAATTTAAAACTCTTGTATGTATTTAAATATTTTATACAATAAAAAAAATACGCAACAAATTTTAAAACGACTTTTTGATGGAAAGTGCAATTAACGAACTCTCAAGATATCTTTGTAATATGATTATAATGTAACACAAAATTCATAAAAATCAACATATTTTTTTTTTTTTGTTATCTTATAGCCAATATCCAAAATATTGTTCGGCTTAAGAATTATAAATGTAAGGTTATTGTCTGTTAGAAAAGCTAGACCTCATATTATCAACACAAATTAACACTTATATAACCTTCTTTCACCTCTAAAAACTGTCATTGAAAATAATGTTTATTTAATAGATATTTTATTTATACACGTTATATAATTACAATAACATAATCCGAATGAATTTTCATTAATATAATAGTTATTATTATTCATAACAATATAATTATTTCTTAAAATCTATTCGAAAACAATAGTTTTTTGTTGCTGTATTAAATAATTAATGAAACATTTAATGATGAACTGCAAAATAATGAAAGTGTTTGCAATATATGTTTCGATATAACTACGTCAAAATAAAATTGCAAGTTCAAAAAATCTAGCTCACGGTGGTATGGCGACACAGACGACTGTAATTGTGTATATTAAATTAACACATAAGTGTCGTATATTCAAACACATGCGTGTTATCTACTAGCCATTCCATTCAAAATAATAATATAATATTTATATTAATAAACTTTATTGTGTTAAAAAATTGTAGCATTTTAATTTCTGGCATAATTTCTGTGTGCAATAAGCCTTTGAGTTGCTCACATTAAAAAAAAATGCATCTAACCTTCCGGTAAAAAAAGCACGAATTAAAATCAAATATAGGTAGTTTGTTTACAATGAGTTTTAAATAAACAATGGTAGAGCGGTTCCGTTGCATCAGTATGGAAATATTGCTTTCATAATACAATTTGCTAGACATCTTGCGTGTTGCAAGTTGCATGTGATTAATACAAAATGGCTGCCATAAAAGTATTTGTATTCTCAAATTGGCGAAGAGTATTATTTCCTTTACTGAATCATTTCACATTTAAGTATATCTTGTACAAAGAATGAAAATTGTGGAAAATTTACACAGCCATTATCTTTTTGTGTCAGATAAATATAAAAATAATAATCTACATCTCAATTCTTCTGTATCTAACAAGTACTATTCGATCTGATAACTAAAGTCCTATATTTTTGTTACAAATTATAAATTGTATGTAACGAGGAAACAGAAGTTGTAATAGAGTGATGGCAACACTAGTAATTACTAGTAATTGTATTTTTTTTATATTTCTTGCATAAAGAGACGAAACCTCTTAGAATTCAATGGATTCACCAAGAGGGTGAGGGTCCATCCCAACTAAATATAACTTAATACGTACTTTAAACTCCACAGTAAGTAGTATATATTTTTTAAATCAAATTAAATCCTTAACCAATTTATTGTAATGTACATCAATCCCTATTTATCAGTATATATAAACGCGAACGTGTGAAAATGATAACGCTTTTACTTGCGTCACTTTGATAATAAAAAACACCAAAACATTAGATATATTGACTAGAATAATATCCGAAGGCTGAATAAAGCTAAACCTTTGTCACGTTTAAAAAAAAAATAGCTCTTGAATGGATTTCATACTTTAATGAGACGTTCTAAGCTATGTAGGCTGAGTGAGCATTACGCCTAATGTTTCGACACATCGTTAAGGCTGTACCTACTAAGTCTCGTGTTAATTGAATTCGTATTATTAATTGTGCTATACATAAAGCCTTAATGATTTTCTCTCCTTATACAGAATGTATTGTTGTGTCATCATTGTGATAGTATACCTTGAAATCATTTTAAATCGTTCCTTGTATTTTTAAAAGCGAAGAGATAATGGGAAAATGTAAATTCTTGTATTTAAAAAGTTGATTAACGTCTCTTTAATCACAGTTTTAAGGTCTACTTAAAAAACATATAATATTTTGTAATTTCTATACTTAGGTAATTCTATGAATTCCATACTTGATATATCAAAATTAAATTCAACTACCAAATGCATTATATATTTATTTTGTTCTATAGATATATAAAATTTAATATCATGTAATATATACGTATTCACATATATATTCGTTTATAAAACATTCAAAATCTTTTAAGTTAAAAAACTTCTTCATATTATTAAGATGAAAGTTTTAATACTTTAAATGTTTAATTGTTATCTTAATTCGGAAACAAACAGTACAGTTTACAAACAAAGGAGAATGGAATGGAAATACATAAAAAATAAAATGGAAACTTTAAAAAAATATATAAAAAAAATTACACAATACATATACATATATACAAATTATTTATGACAAAAATATCCCCTTTTATATTTAAGAAACGTTATGAGTGTTAAGAAACAGCCTAACATTCTCACTTGAATAAAATTCTGTTCAATAATTGACAATAGAATAACCAGCTTAGAATCTTCATAACAGCTTGTAATGTGCCATTGTTTTTAATATTAGAACAATATTGAGCTAATATTGCAATTAGATGATGAAGAATTAAAAATTCGTCAACACGAACAGGACTCGAATCTGAAATCCCAAGCCTCTAATTACAATGCTTTAAGAATTAAACTAAATAGCCGTTTGATATTTATTATCATACATAATTAGATGAAATCATACGTACCAAAGTACTGTATAAGTAGATTTGATCCTATATTGATATAGGATTACATTTACAAAATACATTAACTCCCCGGTTACAGTTGCGGATTAGAAGGCAAGGTTAACCTGTTATTAAGATTATTTATAGGAAAATAACTATCTGTACACATTTTAATTAAACATGAATGTTATTTGACCTACACTTCAGAATCCTAGCGACCAAAGCCGTTCACCTATTAAGTCATAATAACGAGTATTGTGTTACCTAAACCATTGCTTTATTCGCTTTAGGTTGCGGTTAACAGAAAGTAACTAAGTTTTTTTCCTCCATATTCACCAAAATTATAATTTTAATTGTCTGATTAAGTCAAACGTAATATAAGCTTACCACAAACTGACATCGTCACTCTATTTCATGTTTTTAATTCAATGAACTGCGAGCGAAGATTTTGAACGTAAGACTGTTATCCGCAATACGTCGCCTGACAGAGCAAACTCGGTTTAAGCGTACCGTTATAAGAAATACGAAATAATTTATTAAAAGTGAACTCTTTTTTAATTCTACTATTTATATCTAAAAACATATCAATCTTGCTTAAACAGCATAACTTTTATGATATTCCGAGGATAGCATACAAAAACGTAGCTCTCAATCAATTTCCGTGATATTTATATCCAAATGAGTATTCAAATAGAATTTTAAGTTCGTCTTCAACTTACTCCCGACACCACTCTCTCGGACGCTAATGATGCCCGTCCAAAAATAATCCCCAGCCCTGCATAGCGTCTCGTTGCTCATGGAACGTCTTGATATGTTCCAAGTAATGCTTTAAAATATTTCTGTTCTGTTAAGTAATTATGAAATTTGATATATGAAAAACAAAATACAATAGACATTAAGCGGACATTGAAAAACGAATAAAAACTACATATTATGTATTTCCAACATTATTATTATAAATAAGATATTTTTAAAATTAATCAAATTAAAAGTTTCCTTAAAATCGACATACATTTAACATCATACAAAGTAAACTTCGTTGTCTTTTTGATTTTGTAATTGAACTAAATTTAACAGAACCGCTTCAAATATTTAGACGATGTGAAGATCAGAATGAGGTATCAAAGGGACGCCGCTAGCCAGTGATGATTCTAAAGAAAACAGATGGACACGAAAAGGAAGTTACTAATTAAGAGTAGTTACACTACAACCGCACTTCATGCTCTATTTATAAAGACTGTATAAAACCAGATAACTGATAGTAACTCGTTAGCCGTTTGTAGTAAACACGAGAGCTTTAAATAAATATGTTTTATGATGGTAATTAAAAATAAATGTCTCGTTTGAACATGTATACAGATTTTGTTATACTTAGTTGTGATCGCGTCACAAAATGTCTTGCCACAACTAAAAAGGAATATTGAATACTTCTTGCGATTATAATTAAAGACATTATTAAAGTTATTCACAAAAAAACATTAAAATAATTTGTACGTGTGATGAATATAACTTCGTTTCTTACAGAGGATTTTTGATACATTTTGAATTCAAACGTTTTATTGACATCTTTTAAAAGTTAAAAGAAATGAATATCTTTTGAATAGTAGACCCGATTTCAAACTATTTCATCATAATCTCAATTCTTTTACACATTAAACATTCTGCGTTAAAAACTGCTATTTTCCCAGATCATGAAAAACACTTGTTTAGGCTAAGGACTGTTATTTTTATATGAAACGAAATACTTTGATAGGGATGAAAATTTTTAAAGAAACATCCAGAAATTCTTCACCTTTTTTGTGTTCTCAGACACCGGATGTGCTTCGTTAGTTCTAAAGCCGTCACAAGTCATGAAGTTAATGGGGAATGTTTATAGTAAATCTCAAATCACCCAAAGCTTAGGAAAGTAGTATTTATTACGTCAATATAACGTTTTAATTTTTTTTATCGAATTAAATCAAAAACGATAACGTTTTAGGATTAAAAAGAATTTAAATATCCATTGAATTGATTCTAAAATCTGCCATTTACTGCTATACAGCGTATCCTTTAGGATTCACCAGTATACTATGACTTATGAGTTGAAATAAAACAACATTTAACTTTTGAGAATAAATTAAAAAAAAAACGAATCCTTGTCGTGAAATCGATTAAAATATTAAAAAAAAATACAGTAGCAAGTCACATAAAGACTTTGTATAAACAAAAAAAGAGTCCCTAAATTTATTTACGGCTCAAAGGACATGAATTAACATTCCATATAAAAACTGGGAGCGGTGTCCGTCGACGCGTGACTTCCTTGTAAGCTTCTCCCACGGTAAACACTTTCTTAGACATATTAATCAAAATTAATAACACACTACTTGCTTAATAGATGCTACGTTCGTTACAGACATTCACACAGATTAAAATATTTAATAGAAAACTGTGTCAGTCAGACGGTGATTATTGCAATGATAGTTATAAATCAAAATATATCTTCGCATTCATCGTAAGAATCGAGCTCATGTAGTTAAATTGTAAAGCTGTAAATGGTCCATTAGATTACAATAAGTGTAAGGAATTTAAGTTGTTCTACTTGATTGGTTTGAATTTTAATAAATACGGATTTTTGATTTTATATATAAAATTCTGTTATTTGTAATCTATTTTTTTTAACTTACTTTGTGAATATTAGTTTTTTAATCACCATTCTATTCACTTTTAATAAATAACTGTACATTCTACCAGATATCGTTATCTGACCACAATAATTTGATTAGGTATTTTAAGTTGAATACTGCAATACAAATGTCATTAGATTTGACATTTAGTGACAGCACACATTGAGGGATGTTCACCGATTGACGTATTATATGTGTGTGTCAGAAAAATGATTATAATTAAATAATTTAATGTATTTATAACACACTTTATATAATAAAACAGCTCTATATACTTCTACTCTATATAAACTCTGTTTGTGTTAAATTCCAACTCATTCGAGTCATCATAAAAGAAATCCCTACAAAGTTTACGCTTCACATACCTATTAACTATTATTAATTTGTTTTATATTTTTAGTTGTACCAGAAGTTTTTAATAGTCGATTCTATTGAAAATGCGGATTATCTGAATCACTCAATCTGATTTTGACAAAACAATCAATAGTACAAACAAATTATTTTGAAACAGATAGTTAAAGATATATTTTACCTTTGCAACAAATAAGGCTAACACGCTCTCAAGTTTAATCATATGTATAAGAAAATAAATTTACTCAAAATGGCTGACACACTTGTAAGATCAAATCTGTATACAGGTTGTTGCCCTGTACCTGTCTAACCAGTGATTCCGATAGACGAAGTCTCCTAACAAAATGTTCAACAAACATACCAACATGTTCCAGAATTATACATGTTTATGTGTGTTCAAACTTAATAAACCTTTACTCTCATAAAGATCTAACAGTTTGTTATGATAAGCACGATTTATGTTATAAGTATACATAAATGCACACTCAACTCAACTTCCGGTTTCTAAACTATATAATGTTAGAAGCGATAAGTAAGAACTAATATTGTATTACGTTAAAAAATGCGTTGAAAACTATCATAATGTTACCTTATTTAATAATGCTAACTTAAGCATCTTCATTCTCAACATTTCTTAAATAATAACTCATTATTTGCTCCTAATTGCGTACTTTATATTCCGTGTCATTTCCCCGGAATGGAATCGGCTCCTTTACCTGACATTACCATATTCTCGACTTGAATTTGTTACGAATACAACGAAATCAGTGAGACAGAGACTTGATTTATAACTAACACAAATGAACCACGCAACTGTCTACGTGTCAGTTAATTTGCAATTATAATTTGTTTGTGCAAAGGAAACTTTATGTAATCTTAAAAATTTCGTTGCGTAATATTCCTTTTTAAATTCTATGCGTGGAGATTTTTTGTTATATAAAAGTTTAAGGAATTTTTTTTTATGCTATGGCTAATGTCAACGTTTTTATTTGTTGGACGAGTTGTAATCTTGAGTACTGTGTGGAGGAAACACGAAGGAGTTTGTTTAAGGAATTTTATAAGCATCCGTTTTTTGGGACCACAAATCCATATAAATCAAATTGCATCAATTAAACACCTTTTCCCATGTGTTCAGAATTCATTAACTATTACTGTATCATGCAATTATTATTATTATTCAATAATTACCTAATACCGACTACCGACTTTCTCCGCGTTTATTGGTACATTACAGAGTTTTTGTACGTAAGAAAACAGAAGGCTTAGCTCGAGTTTGCATCAATACATTACATAGGAAGCCTTTCCTGTTTCTCATTCAATACTACCTTAGTACTATAATGTGTACTGTATAGAATAATGAATGATAAACTGTTACTGCTGCGTATTTAGTGACGATCCGTTCATACGGTCAGTCTGATCGCGCGACACATAATGCTTATATTGTTTTCTCTAACAACTTCATAACGAAATCGAACGTAGTAAGTCACTTAGAAATGATATCATAATACCTATATATATTTATTAGGTTATAACCTAAATACATCGCGTAGTTTTAACGTGATACAAAAACAAACTTCATTTATTTAGGTATATACAGATATGATACATTAAACAAAATTAAATTCAAATATCAATATCAATGTTAATGTTACTGAATCGAAATTAATGCAACTCATTCATTGAAACCAACAGCTAATTAGGATTCTGAATTGTATGCCGCGTGAATATTCAACGTTGAAATACGCGGAGAAAGTTTTAATATTTATGTATGTATATATTATACATGAACCTCGTAAACTCATAAATAATTATAAGAATATCTCAAATTCAGTATAGCAAAGCAGAATTTAAAAAAGAAGGAAAATATATACATATGCTGTACCTATTTAAATTTACCTATTAAAATGTAATAAATATATATACGTATTATAAAACAAAGTCCCCCGCGGCGTCTGTCTGTCTGTTCGCGATAAACGGAAAAACTACTGCACCGATTATCAAACAGTTATCACCACTCGATAGCATGCTTCTCGAGGAAAGTTTTAGTATATAATTTGTTAAGTTTTTGTATTTACTTGTGTGTACATTAACGATATTTGTTGAAGATGTCGGAAAAACATCAGCCGTCTGAGAGCTTTAAACGATAACGCTGCCAAAAGTCTTTGAGATATAACAAAATAATATATGGTGGAATTGTGTATCTTGTATAGGTCTACAGAAAAGTCCAGGTTGGCATATATCTATACTTTAAGGATAACATACTATAACCATTTTACAAATTACATACTAATTACTTTTAAAAATTGTCATTCCTAAAGCGTTTATTGGAAAGCTATTTACATAAATACGGTATGAAGTCTTATCAAAATAAATTACTTTATTTTCAAGCCTACATCACTATCTGTAAATTACTTTTTAAATCATTTAAATCAGGCATACCCATTTTAAAGTTATCATAATATATGTAAGTTAATATTTCTCAAACTTTAATAGGCTATTTTATATTTCTTGTAAAGCGCCCGTGCGAAGCCGGGGCTGGCACCTAGTTAGAATTATAATATAAAAGCCTGTACCAAGATCTGATCTTAACAAAAAATATCGATAGGAAAACGATAAGATATGTTAAATCTTATCATAAGTGGGTCAGTACAAATCACACGTCACATGTCATCGAGCAATACGTCGATGTAAGTCGTTCTTGCAGTACTTTCTCCTTTGTTCTCAGTACAATAAAAACTATGAGACATGAATCTCTATGTGTCATATTTATAAATATACTAGGATTTACAAATAGATCTCTTTTGTTCGACTAGAACCTACATTAAGAGTTATGAAATATGCATATGCTTTTCCTGCGACTTCGTTCGCAGAAACTACGGCATTAGGCTTAGAGAGTGTGTTTACTAAAACTGTGTGTTAAAACCACCCTTTATGGTCACCCTCCTATAGACATGTTTATAGCCTATGTCACAGGACTTAATATTTTATATAACTGGTACAATCCAAAATAATTATTTAAAAAAAATCTATGTAGCGGATGTCCATGGGCGACGGTACTACCTCCACCAGGTAGGCCGTCTGCTTGTTTGTCTCCTTTGTCATAAAAAAAAAGTGCTGATTAATGTTTAGCCTGTAGTGTTGTGAATCAACGAAATTACCGAAACTACCGATTATTTGGAAACATTTTTCTGATGTATGCATCATATATTAAGATCCATAAAGCTTCCTGGAAAAGTTTACTATCCCTTCCGTTAATATCCGTCATCCACTGATTCAATACTTGGTTTTATGCCAAGTGTGTTACGTTACTCATTCATACCACTTCAAAACAGCGTTGGTCTGGAGAAAAACGATCTAAAATGTACGTTACCTTTTATATTTATATATGTATATTTTCTATGATATGATACCACAGCTATATCCCTAAGTTTCGTCAATATAATCTACATACTATTTTCATAAGTAGGTGTAACCATAAAGCTGATCTCTCTGAACATTTATACAGCCAACCTTTTATATTTCAAATCGTAATATTAATTGCGAAACATATTTATAAAGTCTACTATTAAATAAATAATAAAATATTTCTTATAAGGTGAGTCCAGTTAAAATAAATTGACATTTAAACGTCAGTCAATTGTTGACAGATGTAGGATCCATCTGCCGGACTCGTGCCATAACTCGTTTAAAGTGGCGATTAATAATTTTTGAAGTATTTTATTACAATTCCACATATTTGCAAAATTTACTCCATATAATGGAAACTGCATAATTGACCCTATTTTTATTATACGTTTGTAATATTTTTAGCATTCAGGTTAATTTAAATAGATCTCGCATGAAAGAGAAATATACAAACACATTTTGATTGAATGGTAAACTAGTATAATTATACAATATTAATAATATTCTTTGAGTTTTTTGTTGTAGCGTTATTAATCATGGGCTTTATATTTTACAAGACTCATTATTATCGTCGGTGCTTCTGTGTTAAAACACCAATTAAAAATACACAACAAGCTCAATATTCGCGTTTCCCGTTAGCGCGACTTTTAACGCTAAATATAACACAGGTGATTGAACCCGTTATTTCGTCTATAAACAACACGAATATTTGTAAAATAGGTTTTTAGTTGTGTCAAAAATTTTGACATAAATTCATATTTGAAGTTTATCGTTACAAACTTGCCATTTCTGACCTCCTAACGGTTATAAAGTATAGTTAAAATGTAAATGTCTTCAGAAATATAAAAAATTGTCAATAAAATAGGGACTGATATTAATTTCATTTCTTAAATATAATGATATAATGTCGCAAGTGATTATGCAATTGAATTCCGTAGTGACTTTACGATATTTGACAGCCTTGCATCCACGGCCGATATTAATAAAAAAAAAATAAAATTGTAAATTACAACGTAACCTTAACTCAGTAGTTTATTATATTTATAAAATATAATTTTAGTTCTTGACGAAAGAGCTCGTATTTTATATTAATAAAAGTTGCCAGCAAAAAAATTATATATTTTCATCATAGGAAGTAAAATGCCAGAGTAATATTTTAACGGTTAACGTATTAACTGTGACCTACTTGGTATATGTGCAATTGGAGTGTTAATGTATGTTTGCTTGCGGTTACCTGGCACTATTTACCAAACTTGTTTTGGTAGAACGGAACTAAGAAGAAAGATTATTTAGTTAGAATGAGTCACTGAATTTAAAAATGAATGAATTTAGAAGTCTGAATGATATGATTTAATATTATAATTATAGTACGTCTGCGTGCAGTCTATATTGTTCATTACCCGGTCATTCACTCAATACCTTCATTCAATGTTTCAATTGTTATTTATGAGTCGACGGGACCCGCAGCGCAACAAACTGCCCGACCAAGCGTCCCTTGTAAATTGTAATTAATTAGAGACGACTTAAACAATTGCTAATAATTTAAAATGTTACAAACACAAAATTACTCGTAAAATTATTTAAAATTTGCTTACATCGACGTGATTAAAATCAAGAAAATATTAAAATAAATCGTAAAGAAAAAATATCGTTTTCACGCCAAAGGGAGGAATAATCTTAATTTCATATAATAATAATATTTAAAATAAACTTTCCCAGGAGATTTCCGTCGTCATCTCATGGCCCGTCTGCTCTCCACATGGTCACGCAGACGTCATTCAAAACAATTGTCACAAACAAGGTTTTCAATTCACAAGCACAAAAAGACACTTAATACGAGCAATTTTTAAAGTGAACTTTACAAATAACATTTCACGGAAAGTATTAAAATTTTTTACAAACAATCTATGTGTTGGTGTCAGATTTGTTAATTTTTTTGTCGAAAGCAAGTCAACTGGGTGCATTTAAAATTTATTAATCTTTTACTTTCAAGAACATACTATTATTGTACTAATTACATTTTCGCTTCAATCAGATACTCAGTATTTGTAAACATACATAAAAGAATACTTTACAATTGCCACTAAAATGTAGGGTTGCAAGGCAAAGAAAATAGTCTGAGTCTAAATTAAAAGTTATTTGTATTAGAAAAGAAAGTTCTCAGCAGGTACCGGACACATTGCAGGGAGAGGAACTTTAAGAGTGCCTGAGACTTGCGACCCAGGTGTAGAGTAAGGCTTGCTGTTTGATTTTATAGCCCTAGTGCCTTCTCTCATTAAACCTATTGTTCGCTCGTTTGTGGCTATTTCTTTTTACGCTCTAGCTACCGAAAGACTAACCGCTTCACGTATGATTTCTAGAACCGTAACGTGGCCACAAGAGTATTGACTTCTATCTAAGAGTACCCTACATTCCACCAGCAAACGCTTAGCAGTTCCAACCGCGTTCCCGCAGACATAACAAGTTATTTCGGTATCTTCACCCCACCTTACTAAATTACTCTTACCTATCTGGTAGAGTCGTTTGGAACGCATTGAGCTAACATTTTAGCAGTGCTGGTTATCAACCATGAATTAAAGTGCTCCATTTTAGTGCTAATTGCACTTAAATATCTTCTATGTCCAACCACTCGTTCTGCATATCTAAACTCATTGCATGGTTTTTATATTTAATATACGTGTCTTGAGCCTTTTTACTTGATCCTAACCCTACTCTGGTAGGTGATAGTATACTAATGGTAGGTAAAATTACGTAATTGTATACTGTATGGGAACGGAAAAGAAAATTTGGTATGTTAAAGACCAAAGAAATTCTGCTTTTACTTCCGCTATTTATATTCAATGTAAAAGTAATTATGTCCTAAAAGTTAAAAGTACAATTAATTAAGTGACGAGACTATCTGACTGTATGCTTCACACGTGTTAAGCCAAGCGTAACTTCCTATACTTGTAACGATATCAATACTAGCCGAATACAAATTGTTATACATCCTAATGTATATGTAATTTTATTGTAAAATCACTAATTGCTTTATTCAGCTTACAATCTAATGTAAAAAAAATACATTATATATGAAATCTTCAAAAATAATCTTCCCATAACAACATAGAGTGAAAACGACTGATATTTAAATCTAAGAAATCTTTAAAAAGCAACAGAATACAATAAACGTAAAATATAGACAAAAAAACTTTAAATTCGTCCAAGTTAGAGTTTAATTTACAGGATCAAACAAAGGTAAAAGTGTTTTAAATTTGATTGTACATTTGCAACAACTAGTAGACTGCTTCATTTGAACCGGCAGACCCGACAGAATTCACCAGAACGTTTAAGAAATCTATAATATTGCTTTGATATCTTAAACAAACGTCTGTCGTATGAGATAAAGCCAGCGTCTGTTTCTAAGCTAACGGTAAGCCAAACGTGATTCTCGATACAATCTCCTTAAGCGACCAATTGCTTTAAATAAAAAATATTTCCGCATTTATGGGTCTTAAATTCTTATCTTGTTTCAATTAATTGACTTTCAAATGTGTTGAAATTTGTACTACATTTCATACAAAGGAAATTAAAAATCATTTGTTATATTTAGACATTAATAAAAAAAAAATTTGATATAATATGTAGAACATAAATTAATGATGACTTACGAAATATATATATTTTTTTAATTCTCTACCTAATACAACACGACAGCTACGTTGTTTCAGCCAACACACTATATTTTATTATGGCAACATATTTTATATGACTAATAGACTACATCCTATTACAACCAATTAAGTCTGTAAAAAAATATATGTATATGCAAAAGCGTTGAATTATCAGCGGCAATGATAGTAATAATAATATTAAATCAACGTTCCAGGGGTTACCTTTTGGAGGGCATATCTAATGTAATAATGTCTGGTCATTCATAGATGTGGGAGTGGAAAGAGAGAAGCCATGTCCGACAGAGCGAGCGAGATTGCATTCCTATATAACACATATAATGCAACGACTGCCACTGCGCCTCTTATAACCTTACGACCTTAACATTATCCTCATAAAGCGTCACTAAAGGGCCAGCAATTTAAGCAATAAAATTACACAATAACCACAATAGTCATAATAATTTTGTGATTAAAATATCTATGTAATACTTTATTAATTTAATTCTTCTAATATAGAAATCATCTCAGGTAACACAAATATTTCATAAACCAGTTTTAAGTTTTAGGTGTCCATAGCTAGCCACTCTGCTAGCGGCGCCGCTCACTTGCGTACGCGCAGCGTTGGCGTGCGGACGTGTATATAATTACGGTGGCAACGTTCCCGTACACAAGACAACAAATAATTAAATGTGACGTCACCGCAACGAAATAAGTTCTCGTGAACCCGTGTCAGTGGAGTGTAGTGTAGTGGAGAAACGCCGAGGGTACTTTCACTGGTCTGAAAGTTTTTAAACATTCATTCGGAGCTTCTTATTATAAGGATACAAGGAATGCGGACGTAATAGAGGTGATTATTTAGGTCATTATTATCGTAACATAATATATAAATTTTTAGTAAAACACGAAGCTTTGAATAAACAAATAATTATGACTAAAAAGGTCTCAAATTAATTGCGTGTAATAATATGTACATACCAAGATTAAATGGCATTAATTACAAGTGAAACGCGAATGAAAGTTATATAAGCTGAGACGATCTCTGTGATAACAGATTTAATAAATGTATGAAAAACATATTAAAAATGTACATTACCATGCGATATCACGTTATTTCACACAACGGTGTAGTTCACGTGCCTCACGACACTCTAGCCTTAGTACGAGTTGGGATAGCAAACTTGATGCTGCAGGTTCCAAAGAAAAAACTCCACTTAAATTAATTTTATTGTATCGCTAAATTGCATTGATTCTGTCAAATTTTTTTTATTGTTCGATAAGTAATAAATGTTATACGATAAAATATGGTTGAAATGTGATAAAGGAGATTTATCTAACAAAAATATTATCAGCTGTCACGTATTGAATGGCACAGCAACACTTCTTAAATCAAACAATTCCCACTGACAGACGATCGATACATACAAACATACATTAAATAAATTCATATAAAAAACATACAATCTACATAATTCTTGAAAGCAAAAAATATATACTTAGAATTAACATCGAAATCGATATCATAAAGGCTTTGGTAAACAACGAAACCCATAATGTTTGCTTTATAATTTTCTACGTGCAAAGCGTGTGATATCGCTAACGAGAAGCTAATAACTATTGAATTATACATCAAAATGAAATCAGTTCCATATGAGGTATGCTTTGAGTCATATACAAACCAATAGCATTCTGTTTCTTATAGATTCAATACGTATATATGCGAGCCGTACAGATGTACGTTTGTTACTTATTTGCGTGGAAATTACTTAACGGATATTGTCTAAACTTTACGGTTATATAGTTTAGATATCAGAGTAAGGCATAAGCTGTAGTTTATCTAGAATTTTACTTCAATTACCGCAAGATCAAGTCGATTACAATATCTATTGTTTTGATACACTGTGCATGTCTCTTTATACTTAATTCCGAAGTCCACGCGAACGAAGTCGCAGGCAAAACCTAGCTTTTTATTAAAACACGATCGATACTGAGTCGCATGTATATATCGAAATAATTTTTTCTGAGTGTCCTCTTAAAATCACTCATCGAATCCGTGTCAAGATACTATTTAATTAAATAAACAAATATAATATTTTTCCAACCTATTAATCTAGTTTTTTTTTTACAATACAACGGAAAATATTAAATGACGTCATGACATTAACGTCAAGAATTCAACTTTATTGGTACATAAACATTTATACCGTTATCACATTTACCCCATGTTACGAAATTGTATGCTGTGTTTCAACACAAACGTTTCCTGTTTTAAAGATCACTTGTCCTAAGTTCAGTTTAGTTACAATCAATGAGAATAAAGGAATAATATGATAATACCAAACAAAGGGTGAACGGATTTATAACAAAGAAGTGTTGGTTTTTAAATTACGACATAATTTAGTTTCAATCAAAAATCTGTCTGAAATGAATCCAATAGGTACACTTGAACTAGGTTGTCCGTCTATTCTTATTTGTATATCATCGTACAATATAGTAACATAGGGTACTGAGTGAGAAACGGGAAACTGTTCGTATGTATTGCGTCGATGAACACTTGTGGTCAGCATACTGTTCACTTTATCGACCGTCGTGTGATTAAGTTACGAAGTTGATTCACAACGCATTAGATGAGATAATCGTACAATAAATGTCTGTTTTAATAGTCACAGATAAATATATTAAAATAATGGTTCATAAAATTAATTAAGATCATTTTAAGGTATAGATTTTATTTAATATCAGCTCTCTGTCTAAGGAATTTTATTAGATTAAGTATACAAAAAGATTGCAACGTAACAATACATACGGATGACGCCCGTTTTTCATATAATAACCTAAGTTAATAAAATATGCGATGTTTTATGAATGAAAAAGTGTAAACGCTAGGTGTGTAGTGTGACGATGAAAACTTATAGTAGGTATATACAACAAAGAATCGACAATCAATAAAGGTATCAATCAATAACTCTCAGTCTACGTTTCAGTCTAATTGACAAGTTAAAACTGGCATTTTTTAAACACGAACTCACAAAAGTTTCAAATATGTTAACTCTACCTTTCATAGCACTTATTTTGTTAATATTAAACAGTCCAAGTGTTGAGAATGTTACTTCGTTTGTAACGTGTGAAACTTTAAGCTTGGACATAAATAAATCACAAAGGGTCTGTTTTGTTAGCGACATGTGTCGTGAGGAACGCTCGGCGGAGCGTCGATTCGGTTTTTTTCTTGCGAGATCTATTCACAGTTTAGAAAGTCTTAAAAAATGTACATTTCCTTTTGATGTCGCAGAGAAAAAAAATCAGCAATTGTACAAAATCTCTGTGGTCTCACGTAAATAACTTTTGTTATTTAATTTCTAAAATATTTTATATATTTATAAGATTCCGGACCATTGTTAGCCGCCATTGTCCATTCACAAGGCCCTTAATGGTCGATGTATTGTTCGGAGCCACACAGAATCGCACGTTCGTTTTGCTTAAAACTAAGTTCAAGACCACCATATGATAATGTAGAATATATTGCATTGAAATTACTCTTATATAAAGATGGTTTTTGTTCGTTTTCGAATACTATTTCGGTAAACCGTTACGAATATGAAGTAACGTTTACTAAAGAAGACTTGTAAATAATATTTTCGGATGTACTATAGGGCTTTTAATTACTTTAAAACAAAATACTCCAGACGTTACTTTGCGGCAACACGTGAATTTTGATCTCTTCTCTTCTCGTCTCCTCGTAGTATATACGATAATATTAGTTTTATTTAAATGAATGCTTGTGAAAGTCTTCGATATCATTATAAAGAACACTTCATTAAGAAATAGGATTCGGTAATAAAATATTCTGTGTTTCGTAAGTCGTTTACGAGAGGATGTTAATAAAACGAGGATCTATATCGCATCCAGCTACAGAGGGGTCAGTAACATTAACTAACTAATTATAGTTTGAGCACATAAATAGCTCGCACTTTGGGTGCATATCTACTGTTATTTGTTGAATGTAATAAATCATTGTTTATTTAATCGTCATTGCGTAATAACGTTGTTAGTCGGAAATACGTCACCATAAAAAAATATTGATCACTCACAGGAAACTGTAAATTGACATCGATGACTAATTCATGACGGCTAAGTGAACCTGCGATAATACGGACAATATCGATGTTTCTTAGTCATCAAGCACTACATTTATCGATAAATTTCAATGAAAATTAAAATCTCCTAATCTTATCCGGTGATCTTGCTTGCAGCGTGCAATAACTTGGTAATAATTTATATATGATCATTAGTTATAATATGAATATAAAATAAAACAGATTAAAAAATACCTTGATTAAAAATAATCTTGGAAAGTAGAAAGAGACACTGACCTCTTTATTTTTGTCTACTTTAGTGCCATTTCTAAAAATACTTTTATATATATATATAATGAGATCTAAGATTTTCGAGAGTATTCATTTAAATGAAACTAGTATTATTCGGATTTACTACGCGGATTTTATTATTTAAAAACTACGTAATCCCGACGTTTCGGTTACTTTGCAGCAACCGTGATCACGGGCAGACGAGGTGTATATATATATTTTGAAATATCTTTATCATGTTACTTATTAATATATATTTTGGAGCAATATCGTGACAATCAAATCAACTTTTAATAAAGTTATCAAAGATTATATCACTAAACGGTTTCATAAGGTCCTCGGAGAGTTACACACAAAGACGTAAACCATAGATTCATAAAGTAATATATTTTAATAAATTAATCATTTAATTGCGTAAACTGGCAACACTATTTATGTATAAGCGGAGATATGCTTATTACAAGTTTCTCGTCCAATAATCAACGCAATACGTTAACGTGTAAAGATTTTTGAATGAAGAACCGTTAAAACTTCGTATGCAGCGTGATATATTCACATGCAGTAAGCATGTTGTTAATGATAAATAGTTACTATTTATTTGTAGAAAAAAAATCGTGACAACTGTTATGTCAGATGAATAAAGAAAACGTGTTTTTTCAAAGGAAACACAATCATTGTTACAGACTGATTCATTGTCGCAATGCTTAATGAAATAATTACAAAACAGTACTATTAATTTAAATTACTTCATTTAAATATAATTAACAAGTAATTTATTTGCATATGAAGAATCGTTTGAAATGACTCAAATACTGTTGTAATGTTAACTAACATCGAAATCCAATATATTTCTCACAATTTGTTCGTCTTTACAAAGCGAAGATTCCGTTAACTTGAAATATAAACCGTCTTATTTACTCCGAGATCTCTGTTTCATACTTATGAGAGATTATTTTGTAATTTTATATTTAGGAAGTGTACCTACATGTTTTATAAAATGTTATTCGTACTGATTGACATAATTGTGAACTTAATTTATTATTTATTAAATCTCCCTTAGATTAGTTATATCAAATTAAATATTAATAATTTCGAATATGCTTTGAACCTAAGTCTTCTATGATATCTAACGATTCACTTTAGCCAATTATCCATCGCTCCCTTACGCTACTATATTTATAATTATACTGTACAGAATCATTTCACAAACAATAATGTTCAAAGAATTGTGTAAAAATTATAAAATATATCTAAGGAATCTCAAACGAAATCGCAGCTTTATAAGAAAAAAAAAATACATTTTTAATGTCAGCCCGATCAGGTAGTTGTTATTAAAGACCTTGTCGCCAACTTTTTATTAAGTGACGTCATTTCGGCTCAAGTTTATAAATATTCAGCCTAAGTTTTTATATATCGTAGTTATAACCTTTGAATATGCACTCATTCGATTACTTAAAACGTTTATAAAATGTAAACCAATAACGCTAAGTCGATTATAATTTTTATTAGCTCTTAGTCAAATTCAATATCCGTAGCAATAATAGTGTGTATTTTTTTTTTTTATAATCTACAAACTGTAATTAAATGGCGCGGTTATTCGATTAAACGAGGTCCATGTTCTTAGACTACACCTGCCTAACAATGGCGTACGGTCATAACAATTGGAAGTCATTAAAGATTCAGATTGTTCTCTTTTATGAAACATACTTTATTAATTCGTAAATACATTATGTAATGGCCATGTTTATTATTTTAATTGAATTAAACGAATCGAATGGTAGAATATTTGCTTTCTTATTTTAAACTTTCTAAAGTTTCGTAACATTCGCCCAGCCATCGTTATATAACAAATAAAGGTCAAGCAACAATAACAATTGTAGATGAAATAACAAAAGATCTTAGTAGTTATATGAAATAAAAAAAAATAAGAGAAACAATATTTTTTTAATTTATTTAAAATTTAATCATGGATTTATAACGTTCCATATTTTTTATTTAAAGAATAAATTTCTTTAAAGAGGAATTGATGTGAATCATGATATTTTTCTGATAGACGGACATATTGGGAAAACAAAAAAGGTTTTATGAGTTCAGACGACTGAGGACGGTTCTTCGGCGACATGTTTACGTTATACAGAAAAAAAAACCCTTTTTATAATACCCGCAGCTAATAAAAAAGCTACTTCTACACTGATTTAGGGTTATAAAGATATTTTTGGATTTCCGTCTCTTACTTAACTTCTGTATTGATGATTCCTTATCCTTATATATAAAAAATAATGCTGCTACATTTTTTCCACGAATTCCTAGTTATTATAGAATATTCTTTTAATACGTTTTCAATGTTCGTTGTTAAAAAAACTAATTGGTCTCTTCTTACAAACGAAATCGTAAATAGGAAATGGCTTTTATATTTTTTAATTTCCACTTCTTTTGTAATAAACTTACCCTTAACTAAATGTATGTTATAGCAACACATACAACATATAGATGTACTATATGGAAATTAATGAAAAATATTGTTTTTTATTTGTTAAAACGTTTTACTATTATTAAAATTTATTTAAATTAAAAAAATGTTGTTGAAACTTTTTAATATATAAGATGAAAGAATACTACTTGTAGCACATGTTTTTTTTTAAATTCTACAGAATTTCCCATTTGTGTCAACTAATTTGCGGATTTCTTTAATTATAGAAAATCACTTTCGAAATTGACATATATATGAATGTCGTCCAAATTCGCAAAACTACATATTATAAACTAACTATATATGTTTTTATTAATATAAATAAGTATATCTGCCTTCCACACCAATCAATCAAACTGGAAAGTCTCATGAAAGCGATCTGTCAATGCAACTATATGTACACATGTTATACCGATCTTGCCATACCAAAGGTAAGAGAATTATTTTTCCAACCATAAATATGAAGGTTTCCCTTCAACAATCCGGTTTTTCCGCATAACATGAATGCATCCGGAGCAGAATTCAACTTGCATCTATATGAGAAATTAGAAATGTTTTGAAACACACCTCACCTCACGTGTCTTGAATAAAAATTAGGAAAAAAACTTACAATTCCAAATAATAAACGCTTTTACTTAAATCTATCCTGAGCGTTAAGAATTTTAACTTAACTTCATGCAGAACCATTTCTACATTCACTTATTTGAGAGCTATTATGAGTTTTGGCAGCTTGAACTCAATTATCAATTAATAAAATTATAAAGACTGCATTTAATTATGTATGAAATACCCTTTAACGATCGTTTTAAGTAACTTAACTAAAACCGCAATACCAAATGCACTAATTTTAGTCGAAAATCCATTAATGTATTCACTTAACCGTGTATGTAGTATTAGTGAGAAAAACTCCTAAAAAAACTATCATTCATACTGTACTATTGTTATGGATACCAAAACACAAATAACTAAAAAATTTTTTTATTCCTCAATTCATATTTTCGCCTCAAATAAGTATAACTTTGTTTTTTTTTTTTCACAGCAATTAAATAATAAAATAAGTATAATAAAGACATCCCGTCATTCAAAACGTAATACGTGTAATATTTAAGTTAGTTGGAATCTACATTAATTTGGATTGTTACTAAGGAGAAAGTAGACAGGCTCAAGCAATTATTCTTCGCCGAGAGAAATGTTGCCCTTACAAATAAAAAATATAATGACCACTTAAGAATATACTGAGTTTTTTACGTAGAATCATATTTGATGGGACATATCTTATTACATTTGAATGTGTTTTTTATAAATTGGTTTAATATCCGATGATTTTTCATGTTTTTTTTTTATGATATTCTCATAACAAACGTTAGTGTACCAATAACAATCTATTTTGAATTCGCGTAACATATTACAAAAGTAAACAGAAAGGTGTTAAAAACAAGCGTAGAGACGGACCGACATGTATATATTTTATATTAACCGCTTATTTTTGAAAGTCGAACATCATTTTAAGAATGTACACTTCTTGTATGATTAAAAAAAAAAAACACTGGCCAGGTTAGGTTTTAAATGTGCTGTATAGCAACTTTAAATGTTAAATTCTAAATTCAAAACCGGTTAAATGATTTCATCAAATTGCATATGATGTGATGGCATCACACATATTTGAATATATAATTTTTTCTGATTTTAATATTTCATAACTTAATTATATTTCTATTATTTAATAAATGAATATTAAACGCGTCGTGTGTGGGATGAATCTGAAACTTTAAGCCGCTTACTAAAAACCATGAACTGTTGACATTAAAAATGACATCATTTTCTTATGTCAATATCCTTTTTTAATCCAAAACAAGAATATTTTTAATATAAGGATCTTGTCAGACGCGGTCAGTGACAACAAAAATGATTTTATATTCTGTCATTATTTATTAATATTATAAAATATACTTATATTAAGGATTATGGTTATTTATATTTAATAAACTGACACGATGTCTTGAATTTAAATAAAAAATATGTACAAACGAATATTTTTTTATAATTATTCGGCTGTCTCAAATTGAAACATTTATCTCAATAGTATTATTAATAAAAACATTACCTTATTATCAATCAACATAAAAGCAGACTAAGCATACATTAATGTCATTGACCGAATTCATATAACATGTGTGATCTACTTTATCACAATGGCTTTTATGCCGGCTAAATTTCTCCGCCAATCCCAGGTGTGACGACCCAAATACCTTGGGCTCTTATAAATAATTTAACCATACAGTATTTAATTATATATATATTTTTTTATTAAAATTCATTTACTGTTATCCTTTGTAAATATGAAAGGAAATTTAACCGGTCAATATCGGCCCCTCCAACTTCGACCTCAAATGAATCGGGTTGTAAATCGTACACACTTTTATACTTTTCCGTCAATCTTTTTGTAATGCCGGCCAAGGATGTGGTGCGTTGACCTCCATACAACACAAAGAGCTATGTATGAGCGTCTACTTACATTTATACAATTATGTACAAACATAAACGACCTTGCAATAAATATTGTGGATATGTTACAATATATTCCGTACGGTAAAGCTGAAATGATTATTCTCGGCTAGTATACACGATTCTCGGTTGTGGCAAAAACAATATTAGAAGCTGGTATTTTCTTGCTATTTATTAAAAAAAACAAGTAATCGGACGTTTTAGAAGGCTTCTGTTATCAAAAAAAACCAGCAAAAAGTTAGGTATTTTATTTTCAACTTCTTAACTTTATATGGTTTAACAGCTTTATCCTATATTAAATTCATAAATTTTTCTTTTTGGGTTGGCTCAGACCAAGTTTTTTAACGTTAAGCTAAAGTCAACACTTTTCCAAATATCATTTGATCTTTAAGGTTTCGTCGTTATAGGGGTTTTTTTACATAGGTAAAGGTAAAGGTAGTATACTTACTCCATACAGACTTTCGAAAATTTCACAACAGACTCAAGGAATAATTACAAATGAAAATTCAAACATTTCTTTCAGACCTTTTAAATTTTTCATCCGTTCTTCATTATTATTAAATTTCAATTAAAGTAACAATAATCAAAAAAGTACTAGATAGCCGAATTTTCGAAGAATTTACTAACAATGGATAAAATATCAAGTCAGATATCTAATACTGAATTAAAATAGAAAAACGTGTTTAATAACAACTGTTTAGTTGTAAGATGAGTTTCTAAACGTTACAATTATTTGAAGTAGTTTAAATTAAATTTTCAAAACTTGTATTATTTAAAAAAAAAACTCTCACAGCTGCGAATAAGTAATTAATTTTTTTTGATATTATATAATGTACTTAATATTCTTACTTTTCATTCAAAACCCACACTCACATCTTTACAATGACAGATGTGTCAATTTCACTTCAGACAAACAAACGTCAAATGTGAACCTTAGTCATGTTTTATTTGAAAGTTTTTCACTTCTTATAACAGCAGACAGATAACAATTTTAACTAATAACAAAACCCTGTAATAAATGTCTGCAATTTTCATATTTTCCCTTGTAAATTACAACTGCAATTAAAATGCAAAATCTTTAGATAAAATCTCGGTAAAATGTTCAGTGCATACATTCCCACGGTTAAAAGATATTAAATAGCTTCATATGGCTCTACATAGATGGCGTTGCATAACTGTTAGGCACTGACCTTGAAATATCGAAAGATGCATTGCACAAACACCCAACCAACATAATATAATAATATATATATATATGATTATGGTATAAATTAATATATATAAAAAAATACTTCCTAGAATCTTAATCTGTTAGAATTGACAATAGTTATTTAATAAACACGGTTTTGACAAGAAAAATTGTCTACAAAAAAGGAACAAAAAAATATATAACTCAATATAAGGTCAAATATTTAAGGTTGAAACGATTGAATAAACATTCTTTTTTTACAATCGCATAAAAAGTCTATGAATTATGCTAAATAATATTGGTTTCGAAATGCTCGACCAACCCAAATACCGCAAAACTATCACAGTGTCGTGAGAACAGAACGGAGTCGTTTAGCCACAGATGCAATAAGCAAATCACATTTTACAGTACACTATAAATCCTAACTGACTACTATCAAGTAAAATTTAAACAAAAATATGTATTTGGATGCGCCAGAGTCGTTATCTGGTACGTGAGTGAATCATTTTGACTAGAAGGTTCCTCGCATTCATCGCGTAAACCGTTACAAAAGACTTGCAGAATTTATATGTAAATAAACCAGCACGAAAATCAAGCATTCGCTTAAAACTTATATACGTTTTCATCCTCAAGTAAATACAATCACCATATCAAGATATACGCTCGCCAAAAAATGCCCTTATAACAATAAAAAAACTATCAATATTTATTAGTTTATTTCATGACGTAAAATATCTTCCTTCTAACAATCATTGCATATTAGAATCTTATAGGACCTGTTTAACAAAAAACCAAAAAATTGTCGAATAATACTTAAAATCGAATGTAAAATATAATCATAACATGAATAGGGCTCTTCCTCTTTTAAAATTGATTAGAGTCATTATATATAATGTGATTAATTACCAGTTTTTAGGGTACTTCAATTACGCCTGACTGCATGTCTTTTTACTACGGACTATTGGCTTAACACTGGCCGTTATGTTACTGCAATTTAATGCTACAGATTAAAATCACGAATTATTTGCATGTCGGGTGATGTAATCGTTTCTTGTTGAATAAGTTTCTACATACGTGATGTATTATTACGTCGCTGTTGCATTGTAATAAAATCTTCTCTTGTTTGATAACGGTTTTGTACATTCCGTAGAAGTTTATTCTCCAATCAAAACACGAAGCCGATCACGTTATAACAGTTTATGTAACAGTCACTATCCGTTTTGTTAATTACGACGTCTTGTTGGTTGTGAACCGAATTACTTCTTATTTTCTGTTTACTGGAGAACACATCAATTTTCTAATTTTAAAACATTTCCATTCCAGAATGCCGGTTATGTAATCAACAGACGCTACACCAAGAGCAAGATGTCACCGGTTTGTCACAATTTCGTACAAAATGCGTGGAAAAAAGATTTCTGTTCGAATTGTTTCAAATCACGCGAGGAACACGCCAAACAGGAAAAATCTACAGAAGGTAGTAAATATTTAGCGACACCCTTCCAAAATAGAGGTGCGTTCTTCAAGAAGAATCCTCAGAGCATCCTTAAAATACATCCAAAGAAAAAGGGAAAGAGAAACGTTCGTTTTCCCGAAGAAGTATGTAGTGTTATAGGTTACGGTGGAGACGACTGGTCGGACGACGAAGAATTTGAAGTTTCAGAAGATAATGGCGAGGATGACACATTCCCAGACACAGAAGAAGAGAGAGAACTACATCGAATAACGAAATCTAACACAGATTTTAACACAGTCAAAGCTAATTTATTGGGCGATTCAATTGCAAAGTCCTATACTTCTCTACTATTGGGAAAAGTTCAGACAGATTCCGATGGTAAAAAGAAAACGTTAATGGTGTCCGTGACACCTTTCGGTTCAGATAACAAAAGTCCAGCTGTAAAAACACACACGAGAAAACCTGCCCTAATAAATTTAGCTGAGCAAACCAATGAAACGGCTAATGGATACAAAACTAACATAATCCTTTCAACATATATCAAAGAATCAGAAACTATAATAACATCAGAGGGGTCAAAACAATCAGATGGCATATTATGTACTGAAAAATCGTTACTCGAAGAAATATCAGAGACGTTACAACAAAACAGAATAGGGGGAGGTGATTTTAATTTCGCTCAGACTGATTGTAATAAACCTTCTATAGTAGAAAGTAAAGTGAAACAAAGTATGCAGGATGAGTTTGACAAAAAAGAGATGACGGAAACGAAAAAGAACACGATTGTACGTAAATCTCCTTTGATAAAAACTCAAGAGAGACCTAAAGTTAACCTGAGTCGATCAGAATTTAAGTTTTGTAAAATAAATATTGAAAATAGCAGCGTCGATTCTGCTGTTGATACGTTAAACTCTACAGCTAATAACTCTCTTAACTCAGACGACGAAAGTTTCAGTGGGCGGACTGATTCCGATAATGATGACAGTGGTCATTTTTCTGAATTTAATAAAATCGAGGAAACAGTAAAAATTAAAGTGTTTAATGAGGACAAAAATATCAAAATGTCTCCTATTGGACAAACGAGGAAAGTTGAGGGAAAATCTAGCAATGGTTACTCCACATTCCAAACTCCTATTATGGACATGCCTCCTATAATTCCGAAGGAGCCAGAAACTATATTCTCGGCAGAAGCAAGTCGGGAATTAGCAGGAGAACCTGACGGTAGAGCAGATCCAGATGATATGAGTGAAGCACCTGCATTACCTAGCAGTCCAGTGCCAACTATGGACCCTAGACCATCATTCTTGCACGGCATGATAACTGACATAATGCAAGGAAAACCGGTCCCACCAGAAAAACCTAAGTTACCTGTCAAACCTCTTATGAAACAATCTAAAAAGAGCGTTACAACACAACAACAGGTTATTATGCACGTTCAGGCTATAAAAAGGGAGGACGAAGAAAATTCTATGAGTAGGTTTACAAACGATCACGATAATAGCGAAATTGCTGACAATAAGTCGGATTCGGTTTATTACGCGAAACCTGTTCTTACCAAACAAGATAGCGACACGTCTTTAAGTAGTTTATGCAAGCGTAAAGCACCAACTCCTCCATTATCGCCAACTGAAGAATACTCCAGCAACATTTATCAAAGAAATCCAAACGGCTTTATGAAATCTGACTCGCCAGTTGTAAGAGAAATGGAGAAACGTGAAAGAGCTGTTATGTCTTCTTTGCCAAGGGTAAAGACCACAGATGACGAAGCCAAAACATCAGAACATTTTCCCGAACCCGCTCCGAGAAGAAACATATCACTATCACACGACAACCTCCTATTAGACGAAAAGCGGAAAGGGAAACTAAAATTTTCAATCAAAAAATTACTTCGTATTGGCTCTTCGAAAGATTTAGACAAAAAAGAGTTGAATGTGGCAGCTGTCGCTAAAGTCGCGAGCAAACCGGAGGAAATATACGATTTGACGCCCAAACCGAAACCACGACTCGTCATCATACATCCGTTGGACATTAACGGATCAAACGTGGAAGTCGTGAAAACGAATTGCGATGTATCTGATCTGCGTCGTTTGAGCCACGATGATGTGTCTATATACAGTGGAAGCAGTTCGACAGATGACACGCAACAGAGAGTCGTCAACAAACCTCCTCCGCCTCCAAGAACATCAAGTGAAGATTATAAAACTTCTTCGAATTTCCCAAAACCAGCGAGGCCACCGCCACCGAAATCCATCGCTTTACAAAAGAAACAAAAACAACAAATTTGGACGCCTGTCCCAAAACAAGATGACAACATTTACGCTAATTTAGGTAAATACATATTTTTTTTATATATTTAAAATGACAGTCGATGAAATTTCTTTTACTATTCAGTGAAACATTACATATGGCGCATATTCCATGGAAGGTTATACAAAATTATATATTATATATTTTAAGGCGATTAAAACAATTATTTTGCTTTCAGGTGAGATAAGATCAGCGCTTGCACCGCGGAAACCAGAACGTACAGCTAGTATGAGAGAACGTGAATCACATTTGGAGCTCATAAAGAGGAGAAACGAAATCGATGATGAGAAAGATGATGATGAACACCAGGAACTAGTGCAGGCGACGAATGATACAGTTATACATAATTACGATGATGTTTACAACAACGCCAAATACGACGAAGAAACTTGCGAGTCAGCCAAAAATAGTGACAGCGATTACGAGTACGTCCACCACGCTAGATCCAGCTCGCCAGAATGCGATTCCAACATCAAACACGAAGCCGATAGATCTGAGAGAAAGACTGAATCGAACGTCGAATTCACAAAGTATTCCAACGGTTTTAGAACATCTCTACCTTACTGTGGCAGCGAAACTGAATCGGAAATATATTCTCCCTACAGCTTCTATAGCTCGAACGACAATATGGACAGCCCTTCAAATGACGATTACCAAAACGACATGACACCTAAAAACACAACGAACAAACTGCGTGTCAGAAAAGGAAGAAGTGTGGTTCACAAAAATCTTGAAGATAATTACGGGGCGGTCGTCATCGCTAACCACGAAGCGTTAGCCCAGGTTTTAGAACAGGTAATGTATTAATACTCTAATCACTTCCATTTTCATAATCTTGCGTAATTTACACGTTAATATAAACTAGTAACTTACTCCATAGAAGTCCAGTTACACGAAACTTTAGTTCATGTTTTAAAACAGACTATACTCTGAATATTCTCCGTCTTGAGTTATATATTGCTTGACTTTTATGTTTATAAATTAATTTATATATAAATTTAAATGTTTGTTATTAACTTCACAGTTTTTTATTTCGCTAAAGAATTTAGCCACTTTAATGACATAATGTTTAGACAGAGTCCAATGTTAGTAACATTATTAACTTCGTAATTGTGGAATAATGGCGAAATCAAATACCGTTTTAGGATAGAATTCTAACTGAAATTTATCTTCATGTATATTACAGGTCCAACAGAGCGTTACTATGCAGCCTTCTCTGCGTGGTTTGAAGACGTCAACAAACCTTCGCTTTAAAGACTTCTCCATACAGAACAAAAGTTTCAGTAAAGCCGGCAAGCGATTCTTCTATCCGGCGTTGTGGAACTCCAATCAGGGGCCAGTCAACGTGACTCTGATGCTGTCCAAGGAACAAATGGCCTCGCAGATAATCTGTCAGTCCGTACATCCCCAGTTGAGCCTGAACGCGATCACTGAATTTAGTGATTTAGTACCTCTTCAACAGTTTGGGGAAAATGGTGAAGATTTAGTGCAAGGTTAGCCTATCTTTGATACTCCAATAACCAATCTACGTTTCGTTAAGTCTAGATTTTTTTTGCATAGAAATAATAACTTTATAAACATCCATATCAATAAATTCTAGTGTTCTATTGAGTAGAGACAAGAATTTAAATTGAACTATAATTTTCAGCAACAATCGTAGTATTAGGTCCTGCTAATATAAACACCATACAGTCCTACGAAGACCAACTGCTAGCAACCGAAGAAAGTGCACAGGACAATCAGATACAATCAGATCAAACTCACGAAGCGATATTCTTGATGCTGCAAATCATAAACGGCTTAAAATGTCTCCAAGCCAGAGGAATCGAGGAAATACCAGAATCTTTGACGTCCTTTGTCATAATGAAGGAGGTTCAGATTGGAACCACGACCACTGAGGATAGGTTGAGTTCGTTGTCGGCGCCTAAAACCAATTGTTATGGAAGATTATGTATATTACAAGGGTGAGATTTCAAATTAACGATTATATTCTTTTAAGATATGAAAAAATGTAAGTCAATACAATAATAAAACATTTTATCAATCATAATTCCCTAAACTTGAAAATAACAGAAATGGCGTCATCGTTATTACTTAAATTCAAATATAAATAACACTTTTCGTAAATAAACGTCGAAGAAAAACTAAGACACATCTGCGGTATATTCGTCTAGCCAACAAAAATTTCAAAACAATAATGTATTCACTCAACCCAGATTTATTGTATATTTTTCATTTAAATCTATACATTTTTCAGTTTAACTGACGACATGAACAGCAAATCTACCGAAGAGGATCTGACATCGCTTTGCAAATGCGCGATTAGAGCTACAGAGATATTGTTACCGAGAGAGAAACTGACGCCATTGCTGAAGGAAATATTGCAGGAGGAACGCGCCGTGACCTTGAACCAGGCGAAATCCGTGCTAGAATTCATGTTATGGGGCCCACTGGACGTGGTGCAAGGGGTCCCCGTCGATGAGAGAGAATTATCATTACAAAGATGGTTGGACTTAGAGCGAGCTACGGTCCTTCACGGCCTCGTACGAACGAGGGTCCAGTTAAATGTTTTCGAACAGCTGCACCTAACTTTCTTAGTAAGATCTACGGCCAAGGCCATGTGTGATGCTTCAGTGCTATTAGAAAAGGCGAACGTATATTGAGTGTGACATATAACGCTATATTATAGATAAAGACGAAGACATTTTATGATTTTTTTATCTGTATTATACCCTCGAATATTTTTAACATTTTTAATCTGTGTTATTCACGTAAACCATACGTACATTCTGACTAATGCAAAATCACAAGCGCATTAGTTAAATAATAATTTTAATATATTAATATTTTGATATTATATAGGCACCGCTAATAATAAAACGAACTACGTAATATTCAACTAAAATGTTTGGAAACTATTATTATTTTTTTATTATTATTATTTACAATCAAAATTTTCTTGCCGCTGAGCTGATCGTTTCCTGTGTGACTGTTAAAGTGTGTATATTTACACTGCCAGCGGGTGCCTCGTGTATAATACACTAACAAATGTACATTAACACTGTAATTTATATTATATATAATTAGTTATTAAGCTCTAATCTACAGTTCAAACGAGTCTGTTTATAAGAATACCATTCATTGTATATGAATAAACAAATTACTTATGAAATATGGCCTTTTCTTTTTTAAATTACTTGAGTATTCATAAAAACTCCTTTAATTGTATATTTATTTGGAATATGAATAAAAATTTGTATCGAAAGTTTTTAATTCCATTAGTATAGATGAAAAAAAAATTACACCAAAATGTACTTTTGGACCATAATTCGATAAGAAATATATGAGTTGGGCACTATACCGCGGTTTGTATTAGTCCAACAATCAAAACTGTGATGCCGAAAAGGGATAAAGCAATAAAAAATTCAGAAAGGATCAGTGTATTGATAGCCACGTTGCCTAATTTCCAAAAAGCTGCGTGTACTCCGTAATGGACAGAAAGGAACGGAACCCGTCGCTTTATTTTTTTCCTTTATTTGCAAAACTTCAAGGTCAAGGTCAAGGTCACAAATGTCCACTTTCTTAAAATCAGTAGGTGTCGGTAACTATTCGTATAGTACCTTTCTAAATGTTAAATTAAATTCATGGAATAAACACTCCTCTATCCTCCGCTGATCGCGCTCTCATTCCGTAAGACGAATACCTTCAAGAAAGTAACAAACACGTCCATACCTAACTGAGTTTTAATTTTCCGATATACGAAAGCAGATATTGGGAAATCTCTTTTATCCATTTCTTCCAGAACTGTAGGATTTCTTGATCATTATTGAGCTTCTGTACCATTCTTTAACAATGTCTTGCCTGTAATGACTCACCTAAGAAGCATTTCTTACAGCCTGGACGTTTGCTTACATTATCCAGTTTCCTGAACCGGGTAACCCACCATCACCATCCAGCTATAGACCTATCTCTATTCTCTCTATAATTTCTAAAGTTCTTGAAAACATTATTCACAAAAAACTTTCTGCCCACATCTACCACAATAATCACATATTTTCTCTGATTGTGAGCGAGCTCTCTGATTGGATGGACACATCCACGTGGTTTAAACAAGGCTGTGTTTTATTGCCAGAAGAATAAAGGATACTATTTTTTTATGTTTTTCTCCCCACCATCTCTATGCAGATAATTTTCAGCTCTACAAGTATGCCCGTCCATGCGAAGTAACGACTGCAATCGAAGCTATTTCTATACATGAATGTGTTAATGTTAACGGTCTGCTAGTTAATGCCATTAAATCATAAGCAATAATATTTGAAAGTAGGCAATTTTATAATCAAATTAATTTCAATATTTTGCCCTGTTCCGTAAACAACGGTGTTACAAATCCATTTCTATATAAGAACAAAATAGGTTTATTAATGTATTGTTAATTGTCTCGGATGGCTCACGTGATGAAAGTAATCAAGTATATTTCTTACACTCTCTTAAACGTCTATAAAACTTCCTTCCTTTCAAAACAAAAACTATTCCCGTGCAATCTCTTCTTTTCTTACTCTACTCTACTTTCTACTACTTACTTACTTACTTACTTACGACTACGGTAATGTTTGCTGCTGTTGAGCTACCGAATAAATATATCGGCTCCAGAATTTATTCATTCATTAAATATATTGCTTGCGTATATCTTTTTTTCTTGGAGATACATTATACGTACCAACACCACAATATCTGCACCCGTTTCATTCATAAAAGAGATAAATGATGGTTGGTTAATTTCTTTTTTATAATATTATCATTATTTTTTAGTATAGAAAAAAAAAAGTTGTCATGATTGGAAGAGAAGTAAATAGCTAATAACTTTTTTTTTTATTTCACTCTACACTCATTATTCATTGCAAAATTATTTTTTTTTTAATTTTTATCTATATGCAGGTTTTTATTTTTATTCTACTCTATACTTATTACGAAAAAAATATTTTTTATTTCCATTTATATGCAGGTGTTTTAAATAAGTATAATATATATTTCATCGTTAATACAGACAAACAAACTCATCAAAAAACTGTATTAACTTAAAGATAGAGTTAAATAACTTCATATCATATACTTTGTTGATGTTTGAGATACAATTATTATGAGAATCCTTTTATAATTATAATCACATTCATAAAGTGTTCATTAAACAAACTGATATATATTGATGTATAAAACTAGTTTTATACCTCGGCTTACCCTGAACTAGATTATGGCATTATTGTTTTACTATCACAACAATGCAAAAATATTATAAACACAAAAGTTTGTGTGGATAAATATTTTACGCTACTTTTTCACGCAAAAACTATTGAACTGATTTAAATTAAACTTTTAGTGTAATTTAAATAACAGAATAGGACATAAACTGTGATTATCCCTTGTTAAGTTACTGTTTAATAAACGCATGACGGATGTGTTGTGTATGACGTCACGTGACGCGCAATGTACTGTCACTTGTCAGTGTCGTTTGTTTGCCGCCAACAGTCAACGTGGAAGGTTGCTGAAGTTATCGACGAAATTCCTAAAACGTCGAAATCCCTGGACTTTGTTTAGTTTGTCATTCATAGCTAATAATATCTATATTAGATTAAACTCACTCTAAGTGAAAACGGCAATTAATTTTTTTTTCCGTTGCCAAAATAACAAAACCAGCGTAATATCGCAATAGATTTCAATAATCTTTAGGCAACTTACAACCAGAAATTTCTGTGTACATTTTTTTCATGTCTAAACTCGATCGCACGCACAATATAGACTTTTATTGTAGGATTTTACTAAGAGAATAAACAAAAAACGCAATGACAGATGTTTTTTTCAGTATAAGACATTTAATGATAGTGTGAAAAATTTTAATAAAAATTTTTCACATCACATTTTAAAACTTCTTCTTATGTCACTAACGTTGCACTGAAATTATTTTTTTCTAATGAGACCTTTCTTCTCTCGTTTAAGGAGTAACTTAAGTGATGTTCCAGTAAACATGCATACATTTTGAACACGCTGTATACATTTCTCTCTGAGACAAACACCGAAGTCACGAGAAAGAGCTAGCATCAAAAACAGGATCGATCAATAATTAAATAAGAACAAAACATACAAAAAACTACAATTTATTGTCTTTTTAAGCGATAAATAAAATAAATATATAATTAAATAATTTCAAACGCATTGTCTCATAACAAAGTTGGCGCAGCGACTTTTATATCACATCTCTAATACAGATCACAAACAAATTATTATTATACAGAGTATACAAAAAAATCACAGCAATCCATTAAAAAAAAAAGTAAAAAATTTAAAGCAATTTAATTTTATAACAAAAGCATTTTGATATAATAACCTTAAAAGAAAATAAATATTTAATGATTTTTTTAACATGTATATGTATATATATAAACTATTTACTTAATATATGTATATAAAGATCATTAATTTGACAGAAAAATGTAAGAAAAACATAATTGAAATCGGAATGTTACAAAAAAAAATGCTCACAAAAAATCTGCAATAAACATCATACAAAAAAACACTCTTAAACCTAATTCATAGTATTGGTGGCATTTATACAAAATGCTGAAAAATACTGACACGATGACAACAAAAGAGATTAATGAGGAAAATTATTAATGAGAAACAATATAATTGATGACTACAGAAATTAAAATAATCAATAATATAAGAAAAAATAATTATATATAAAAAATTAAGCTTAGGAAAATTAGATTTCTATGGATTTTATATAAAAAAAAGCGAAAGTGAATATATGTATATGTATGACCTAACAGCTATCATCGGTTCGACTTATCATGTATTTATTTAATTCCTAAATCTAAAGGCCTTTGTTGAAATAAACGTATTCTGGCGGCTTGCCGTCTGTGTTCTTCAAAATTTCTTCATATCTGTCCTTTTCAAAGCGCTTTATTGTATCAATTGAGAGTTTACTGGAAATGAAAATAAATTTTAATCAATTTATAATTATAATTCATTTACGGCTAGATTGTGGCTAACGATAGTGAAACTGTGGCTAATGATGGTGAAACTGTGGCTAGATTAAGTCGAATATTTTTTGTAAGCTTACCATTTCTGTGGGAATATTGCACAAGCGGTTGGCACCATGAAAGTTAAGCTGAAATAAAAATGTTTAGAATTTATATTACGTTTTAACATCGATAATTTTTTATTTCGAACCAAAATCTAAATAAAAAGATATTATTAAGTGATTTTCCATGATTCGCTCAGTCGCTTATTGTTATTCCCGTACAAGATATAGACATATAGTCAGTAATTTTTCTATTCATTGAGTTATATGTTATTTTAACGATAATAATACTTACAACATTCCAACGATTCCTGTTTGTATGCCGATGTGAGCCCACTTAATTCTCTGCATCCAGGCTTTGGGTTCTATTTTCTCCATTATAACAGGCAGTAACAGCATGCCGGGCGCGCACATTATTATCCTAATAAATAATTAGTAATGGTGCCTAAGATTTCCGTGTACAGATTTAAATGAATTCAACCTTATCTGATACTGCGACGTTTTGTATTATATTATATATATATGATCACGATATTTCGGTTCCTTTACAGCAACCGTGATCACGTCTCGTCTGTCCGTGATCACGGTTGCTGAAAAGTAACCGAAACGTCGGGATTATGTAGTTTTTTTTTAATAGTAAAAATCCGCGTAATTTATCCAAAAAATATTAGTTTCATTTAAATAAATCGAATTAAAATTGAAAACTGAATGAAAATATCATATAAACGAGAAGGATTTGAGACTAGAACCGAAATATTTCGTTATAGTCTCTTTAACAACTCAGCTATTATAACAGTACTGAAGTGGAACGTAAAAACACATTACATGAAATCTTCTTTCAATCAATATAATATTCTCATCTTGTTATTCAAATATGTAATTGAAACAAATAAAGATATATTATCACTTAATATACATGAACGCCTTGATTGATATAAATATTTTAATTACAGCCGTAATCATTAATTTTCCACATACCTTGAAGTTACAACTTGTGATATTCCCTTGACGGGGGCTATTTGGGATTTTCCAATTATTTTACCGTTTTCATCGGTCACATCCAACCCTATAACGTGACAATTCATTAATATAGCGGACTATTATTTATGGTCAAATACTGTAGAATACATATACAGGATTACCTAAAACTATTTCATTTTGTCTCATTAAGGGTATATTGACCCAGTTGGCTGCTGCGACCGCAGCGAATGGCACGAATCTCTAAAAAACATTATATATAACACTATAAACGCTACTCGTTGGATTTATACTAGATAAAATATTTAAATTTGAGTGTTTTATGAATTTGTGGCTAGATCGTAGATTAATAATTAAATTGTGGCTAGATTGTTCACTTGTAATTAAACTGTGGCTAATATGAATGACTTTAAATTAAAGAGTAATTATAAGTCGACAAATAATTAAAGCATATTTAATATTTCAATAGCTTGAAATTTCATTAATAATAAAACTGTGACCAGATAGCTGACTTATAATAAAAATATGGGTAGTTGACTGCATATATCTTACAGCGAGTATTGGATTCTTGGCACGTTTCTGTATGCCGTATTTGAATGTTAGTGCCGTGGCCATAGCGGCCGATGTCGCTGAGATGTAAGCTACACCCATCTGTGTCGTTGATAGAGGAGAGTTGGCGTTTCTGTTCGTGTAGTTGACCAGAGCGTTGAACGACTGGTTCACCCACTGCCAGAACACTACCGCGGTTGCTGTTCTGGTTACATGTATAATATGTTTAAATTCGTCTTACTCTATATGCATTGGACTTAAAATAACATTTTATTAATATAAGTATCATCATCAGCCTATCGGTGTCCGCTGAATTAAGCCTCTTCTCACATGGAGAAGGTTAGAGCATTAATCACCAAGCATGTTGAAGGCGGATTGACGATTTTGAACTTATAGTTTGAAATTTTTTGAAAAGTCCAGGTTTCAACATTATGTTTTCCTTCACCGTCTGCTAGTGGTGTTTAGATATTCTTAAAGAATACACATGACTCGTAAAAATCACATCGGTACTTGCCAGGATTCGAACCCAGGCCCTCATGCACGAAAGACCAGCCTTTAACGTCTAGGCCACCACGAAATTTTATTATAAAGTTAAGTAACATTTCTGTTGTATGTATCCGATAATATATGTAAAGATATTTGAATTGATTAATGTATATAGTTTTTGCATCCGGTTTCGCTTGCACGTTCTATCAAATCTTATATGTATTTTTGTAAGATATGTATATAAATAACGTATAAAATTTTATTGAATATATTTGAAATTTTATTGATATAAATTGTCTAGAGTTGAGACGATAAAAATAATATGTTTTAACGTAAAAATTACTTATTATTGAATTCGATACGAATTGAAAAAAAAAAACACAAAAGTTTTACACAAAAATAAGATTAAATTTATCTTACTTTAACAATTTCTAGATATGCAAAAATTTTATTGTCTGTTACCAAATCAACTTGTAAGTTTTCGATGAGCCGACCTGATTTAGTGACTTGAATTAAATACTCCGCTATAAAACTCTGAGCTAGATCGTCAATTTCATTAAATAGTGATGCGGCAATATAATTATATCATTGATATATACGACGATAATTTATCGACATGCTTTTTGGCTACGACATTACAACTTGGAAGCCCTCACTAATAACTTCGCCTGGGATCATGTGAGACAGAAAATAGATAATTTAGTACACAAGCGGAATAAACTCAAGGTCATTTTAAAATCATCGTCGACCTTCCTCAAAATATATCGTTCAGAATTTTAAGTAGTTAGTTCAAGTCAAAATTGTTTATTTGACACCGTCAGTGTGACGAACACAAAAGCACAATCGAGTGTTGCCTCGTACAAATAATAACAATGTCTGTAACACAATACATACACAACAAGACAAACTGACACTCTTAATAGAAGCCAATTAACAACAGACGGAAACAGATACAGAATAGTTTAATATATATATACATATATATATATATATATATATTTCATTTCATTCAAATCAAAGATCGTGAAACTTTTATTTCGTAGTCATTTTTTTGTTCATCTATCGCATGTCGGATTACTGATGACTGAAGAGGGGTTACTATAAGTGGAACGCTAGTAACAACTAAAGTTAATATTTGTATAACTTTCCCGCAATATTTGTAATTTTATCTTAATTATTCTATATATAATATGTATAATCTGCTTTAATATATTGAGTGAAATTAAAATTTGTGTATGTACATAATAGATTATATTAATTCTCAATATCATACTAATACCATAATAATTTCTATAAAACCTTTTCTATCTTTGTCTTCTTCTTTATCATTTATTTTAAAAAACGTCACAGGAGTGCTTAGTCTACAATAATTTCCAATAAAAACAGAGGAAGTGAATCAATTATCATATTATTAACTGATGTCAAAACAAAAATTGACTTAACAATTAAATATCTTCATTCTTCATACCATACTTGACCAGTAATCATTACATAATTTAAAATAGAAGTTCTGTGTTGTAACGACTCACCTATACCATTGCAGCATAGCCCCAGTTATTAAACAACCTCCGGGCATTTGAAACGACATCCTGCCGAACACATTCTGTAATTCACCGCTGTCAGGGTGGAAAGCCGATTCATATAGCTGCTTCGCTCTCACAACTTGAGTCAACTGAGTATTCGGAGGTTCCTTACCTTCCCTGTGCGAATTACAAGAATTTACTAACAAAAAAACCATAAATATATACATAAGTCACAAAATAATTTTCAATAATATCATTTGGCACTTGTAATTAGTTTATTTTTAATATGTATATTCAGGTGAGAAATAACGAATCATACTTAAAAGATTTTTTACATATGATTAAAAATTTTGTTGAAACCATAAACAAAATTTATTATATTTTTCACATATATATGCTATTTAGACCATAAATCATTGTTAAATGACATATATAATAATCACATGTAAATATAATTAGTATATATTTTTTTGTTTTATTTTAGTACACACTTATATTTAAAATATAATTCCTTGGCTTCATAAAGTTCTTTTTCCGATGCCATAGACAATAATGGGTTTGATATGAAAGCAAAGTGTCGGAATCTTCCGACAAAGGTGCTCTGATCCCACAGGGGTTCTGTTATATCAATTCTTTTCTCTGTCATGATCTGCAACAAAAAATACACTATTTATGAAAGCCATAACACTGGAATATGAGTTTTATCACTAAGAAATAAAGTCTATAGTCAAATACAGTCAAATTGTTATGTACACAAATTAAATCTAAAAGAACAACATTGCTATCATAAAAACACATACATTTAACAATGTACAAAAATATCTCCCATTCGAAAAGTAATTACTATTTAAATATAAAATGTGTAGATTCAAATATAAGTAAATTAATGTTGAATAAATTAATACATAAATGGCATTTTGTTAACGAAAATTGTTATCAGGTGAAAAAAAAAAGTGATAAAACATGGGATTTCCATATTCAGTAAGTTTTGCTACATATACAGTGTAATGGCTACAATACAGAGATAGTGGGATATTAAGAGGTTTTTTTAAATCAATTATGTAACATAAGTACGAAATAAAATATATCCACAATAAATAATTACTTATATTTGACAGAGACAAGTTAAGAGGAAATAGCAAATAGTGTTATTCCTTAAATATATAGAATACAATAATCCTATACGAAATAATAATTAAATATATAAAATTAAACATAAAATATTTCAGAGATTAAATTATGATATTAAAAATTAAAGCCATCTATGATACATTAGATGTAAGAATTACCTCTAGAAATATTATTTACTAGAAATCTTTTATCCTCTAAAGCATTTATCATGTATTGATGTGACATTTACTGTGTGTTAAAAACCTGTGCAAGGATAATGCTTTGACGAATATAAGCTTCTGAGACCTTGACAATAAGACAAACTTGTTAAATAAAACAAAAAGCGTAATAATTATACGTAATAGATTATGTAAGAAGCATAAAGAAATTTTAAATACAAATATTTTTTAATAAAACAGGAATATCATGAGGATACTTACGATTTGTTTTGTTGATGTTCAATTTGATTTTAACTGACAATAGTAGTTTTTATATGCAAAAATTATCTTACTACTGTGATAATGGATATTTACTGCTGATAGGAGTTGCTCGTCATACAACTGTCAGCGACACGCCGTAGCGGAATTTATTCGAATACTGACATAAGACTTTGTCAAAATGTACACTGGATATCATACTTTTGAAATAACTCTGAGAAACCTATACATTAATAAATAACACTATTTTTGCTATTAAATATGGTTTTCCAATGATTAAATAAAGATCTGATTTGATTACTATACCATAGTACTTTATTTATATTTGAAAAAGTATAATCCTATCCTTAATTTAGGAACACGATCGTTAAAATATTGTATTTTATATGTTGACAGACCCTTTCATTATAATGTTTGTTTCCTTTGTTTTTATTAAAATGTAGAAAAATTGTTACAAAAACCTATTAGAAATATATATTTTTTTAATCAAATTGTCTGCCTATGGTACTTGAGTCTGTAAAGAATATGGCGGCTGTCCTTACAACAGCCGATATGACCATTCAAAAGAATTCTAAGATTTTAGTAAATGTTGAAGAAGCATTAGAAGATTTAATTGTAGTATCCTATACAGACGTAAACAAAAAGTTTCAAGGTGTACTACTAGATTCTAATAAAGGGTATGTATTATATAAATAAATATAAAAAATACTATTGATTATTTGTTATATATTCAATATTTAACAATTTTATTTATAGAAATTTACCTTTCGGAGTATATAGTCTCCATCCATCGTTTACCAAGCAAGTTGAACAGGCAGACAGTAAAGATGAAAAGTTACATTCCGTTAGTCAAAGGTTTACTTATCAAGATCCTGAATATGAAGACGTCCAAAAGTCAAAAAAGCAGGGTTCAAAATCCAAATCCCAGGCGCGACAAAAGATGACAGTGAGATTACGCCCTAGGAAGGTGTTGTGTTCTAATTGCCAAGGTATTTGTAACGAGAATAGTGAAAACGTCGACGTGTCCAAGAAGCGAAAACATGACTTGGATGACGATTCACAGAGGGATAGTTCTGAGTCATCGAAGTTAGAGAAGAAGTACCTCATGGGTGGCATGTTGATGCCTAAACTATCTAAATTACAGCCTAATGATATTACGACTGCTACTAAAGCGAAAAATACGTCCAAATCTAGTGACAAAGGTAGAAGCTTAAAGAGATCTCACAATGATGATGGACCAACGAGGGAGCTTGCGTTTGTTAGTGTTTCGGACAATAGTGATAAAGAAGACGTGAAGGATGGCGAAAATGCATTTAGTAATTTATTTTCTAATGCCAGGACACTCAAAATAAGTTTCGGTGAGGGTGAAGGCACTGTAGTTAAAATACCACCACTGGCTGGTGATTTCAACGAAGACTCTGGTGTATCCTGTGATATGGCGAAACCAGATTCTAAAGCAGTTAAGAAAGCTTTGAAAAAGGCAAGGAAACAAGCCAAAAAGGGCAACACTTTAGAGAAAACTGTTAATCTGTGGATAGAAAAATCTCCAAAGCATATAGGGGCTCTGTCCCCACGAAACAGTGTTTGTAATAGTCCACCATCACTGGATTCCTTGGAGAAGAAGCATAAACACAAAGTCAAACATAAAAAGAAACATAAAATACAAAAGAAACGAGACGAAAACACAAGTAAAAGTGATGCCGATTCCTTGGATTGTTTCAGCAATGCTCAGGAGGAATGTTTGAAACAGAAGTTATCCATCAACCTACGTAGGCTTAGTAGCAATTCATATGAACATAGGACTGAAGAAAACGAGCTATCCGAAGACTGTGAAAGTGAAACTGTGCCGGATTTCCCAGCCAGTATAGAGAGTGTTGGGGGTAAATTGCTTAGGGTATCCGTGGGTGACATAGTGTGGGGTAAAATTGTTGGTTTTCCTTGGTGGCCGGGTAAAGTTATGAGTGTGACTCCTTCTTCTAGGGCCCATGTATCGTGGTTTGCTTCTACCACATCATCGTTTATGCCCTGCGAAAGTTTGAGCCCTTTCCTGCAGGATTACAAGGTAAGATAATTTAATTACCACAAAACACTATATTTAACTTTATATTCGAAAAAACAGTTTTTTTGATAAATCAAACAGCAATTTGTTAGAGTGGACTGCAAAAATTGTTACCAAACATTTAAATATCTCTTAACTTATATATTATTAATATATTTTTTAGCCTTCCTTACATGACAATATTAACGAAACATATATTATTTTACTAATTATACAGATACGATTCAACAAAAAGAAAAGAGGTCCATACAAAGAGGCCGTCAAACAAGCTACAATAGAAGCGAGAAGAATTGAATCTCTGAATGATCCGCTAGCAAGTCCAACCCATATGTCCGACCCCGCCCCACATACAATAGACGTGTTCTCGTAATTGTGATTAAAATAAACAGCCGAATTAAAAATAATGTGATATTAAAGTTTGCACAAACTATTCGACCATTAGTTGTAAGGATTCGTTTAGACACATTACCCTAGTGTTAGCATAAGCAAATGTGTATTAGTTAATAAAAGATAAACATTAAAAGGTAAGAGATAAGCATGTTTATGTTAATCTCAATTATCAAAGATGTAAAGATAAAATAAAGAGTTGAAAATAATTAAGGCCTAAAAAATTAAGTATCTGTCAGTTTCATATAAAGCTGAAGAGGTTTTTGTTTTGGCTATATAATTTTTGAGTCAATTAATTCGACAGTCCTAGTAGGTCACGGTATTCAATTGTTGTACTGAACCTTATAAATTAATTAATGTGCAATATAAAGAAAAATTATTAAAAAAAAAAACTTGCAATCCCATACAATTTTATTAAATAAACATAGCATAGCTTTATAAGATGAATCATAAAAACGTTAGCCTTTATAAAATTTTCAATGTTAATATATTAGGGTTAATTGTTGCCATTCCCATTAATTGATTATTTTTTTTTTTTTGTAAATTAGTTTATGGTATTTTTTTCTCTTTTATTCGTCACCAAATTAGTTGATTGTTATTTATTTCTAAGAAACATTGATTTAATATTATAATTTGTTGTTATATTACCTTTGTTGTGCATCATTATTATTTATTATATGCATCGATTATGAAACTCATTGTACTTACATTAATACTATTTATATAACAAACATGTTATTTAGACAATATACGGTCCCATAGAGATATTTTACTGTGACTAAATGTGATTCATAAATAAACTGCCAATTTGCGAGATATATCCCGAACGTTATATTGTTATACTTCATTAACTAGTGAAAAATGTTTTAAAATAGTAATTAAAAAAAAAAAAAAGTAAAAATGAAGCTATGGTTGAATTTCTCAAGTATTATAACATTCTGAGCTTAGTTCTCAATCTATTATGCCAAAGGTTAATGATCTTTGTCTTTGACATAATTTAATAAATATATATTTTATTAGATGCGGTTATATGTAAGCTCTAACATTCTGCTGTGTAATCAGTACAGGAATTGTATTTTTAATAGACGTGTATAGGCATTGCGTTGTTTGATTTATTTCATTTAAAACACTCATTAAGTGTCGGTAGCCCTGACAGATTGTGTCCACATCTTAAAACGGACTATCGCTACACCTTAAGACCTACCTTATACCTCAAAACCTTAATTATAGGGCGTTGTTTATAGTACAAATAGAGGTTTCGCACCCGGACGAATTTTCTAATCTCGTGATAAAAAAAGGATTTCGGGATTATCCTCAGATAAACACGAGATCTCTATATAGTCCCCGTATTGTGTTAGTAAAGGAGAGTAGAGTATGGTAACAGATATATTAAAACACACCTCTAACAATTTATCAAAATAAATCTTTTATTTATCTTTTAAATTTATGATGACATTGAATATTTAAGTTTTCAGTCTTAAGAAAGGTGGTTGAACAAATTGTGGTCTCTTATACAGTAGACAGACGAATAATTTTTCATAAATAATAAAAATCAAAAAATCAACTTGTCTAGACTACTTTAGATTACTATAAAAAAGTATATGCTAAAGAGATCAATATCTATAAATATTCATATTCTAAAATTAATTATAGATAGAGACATATAAATTTTTTAACGTATTTAAAACTTGTATTGAGCCGGTAATAGCCTGGAATTGTTCGTACCTATGATTTTTTTACACATTATACAATTTCACTAGCGACCCGCCCCGGCTTCGCACGGCTGCGATACTGATACTAAATACACTACAGAAACACTGAAAGTTGTATATAAAAACATAGCGGCCCGCTCCGATTTTGCGCGGGTACCAAATTTAAATCATATGCTGTAAAGGGCCATGTAGATCTGTATTAAATCAACAAGGTATTTAATTCGATAAGGATTAATGCTATATTGGTTAAAATCGCTTAGAAAAACCATTATTTGTAGCAAAAAGTCAATGACAAAAAAATGTTAATTTGTGATATCCATAAGAGATAGTCATTACCATCAAGGAGTTGTCTGTGTGTACAATAGGTACTTGGTAAATTATTTTGATCAATCTCGTAGGTCCAGCCTGCGTTTGCAATGTAAGCGGAAAAAGGTAATTATTTACGACATCACATTAGAAACCTCAAAAGCAACAGTATTTTTCCACTATTTAATGGATATTATTGTACATATAAAGCTACCTCTTCAATCACTCTATTTATTTAAAAAAACTGCATCAAAATCCGTTGCGAAGTTCTAAAGATTTAAGCATACATAGGGATAAAGGGACAGAGAAAGCGACTTTGTTTTATACTGTGTAGTGATGATATATATTACGCCTTCCGAAGGGGATGTTGGCTCCCTTTAAAAGTTGTGCAGCGCAAACACCCGATACCTAGTGACTAACATTTTGTCGAAACATTTTTTTATTAAATTTAAAACTAAGAATTATGATTATGTTATTAAAAAAAATAATAACAGATCGTATCTACCTTTTTTTAGTATTATCAATAGTCTTTAGTCAATAGTAAGTACACTTCAATTACTTGCATACTACAATAAAATATTCACTACAATGGTTATTAGGTTACTATTGAAATAAAGATTTAGAAATTGTCAGCGATATATATCCATTTAAGTCTGTTCTGGATACAAATGAAATAGTCTGCAGAGAATTGTTACATCTGCAGGTTTCCTCCTACGTTACACGATTGCTTTTGATAAGAGAGTAATTAAGAACGTAGCACAGAAAGATTTAATAATAAAAAATCTTTTATGATAAAAATCCTCTGCTATATGATTGAATCATAATTAATTGAGATAGTATGAAGTACTAATACGAGAAGTCAACGTTGAATTCTTAATCAATAAAATATTCTCTAGATAAAAAGTGGTTGTGTGCTGATGTTTAAAAATTGGGCACCAAGTCTCGCACTATAACATTTATTAGTGATATCAATGGTAGTATGAGGTGGTCAGACCACTGTATAGTGACAGTGGCAGCGTGGAACACTATTTTAAATGTTAGAATTGATAGTGATGTGCACTGGTCTGACCACCTCCCGCTTATAATAGAATATAATTTAAATTTAATGATTTCAAAAGTTCAAACGCCAGATTATATATGTAATAAAACATTGTGGCACTCTAGGTCTGATACACAAATTGAGCGTGACATATGCGTCATGACATATGCCGCGAGCAGCTCGGAAAAGTCGATTTTATATAGAGCTACTCTTTCAAAACTTGTACAGGTGGAATGTATCGTGATGTCGATCATATGCATCTATTGGTTGATTTGTACTCTCAAATTGTTGCTACTCTTAGCGGAGCAGTTGAACCTACATATGAGGCCCCTTTAATAATAAAAAAAACGCGTAATCGGCTGCAATAAACATGTACGTGAGCCATATGAGAATGCACGTAGTATCTTCCGTGATTGGTTGCTCATGAACAAACCAAGACACGGCCGGGCTTGGGACGACATGCGTGAGAGTAGAAAGATTTTTAAAAGTAAATCAAAATGGAGTCTAAAAGATGAAGGCCAAGTTAGAATAGACATTATTGCCTCACACAGGTCGTCTCATAGTTTTGTTCAATTTTGGAAAGCAACAAACAATTAAATGTGAGGACAGGTCGACCTGCGAATATAGGAGGTTACAGTGAGCTAGAAGGAATCGCCACGATGTTCAGAAGTCAATTTCAAGTAACTTCTCCCTTGGGCCCCGCGTCACCATTGAATGATGCGGAGACCAGTACGGCCACACCTTTGAGTTTTACTGCTGCTCAGGTAGCAGCGACTATTAAAACACGACGCGCAATTTGGATTTAGACCTGAACTCTCAACAGAAAATGTGTCTAAAACAGACTGTCAAATACTACACGAGCAGGAGAACACCGTTGTATGCCTGCTTTTTGAACCTCTCAAAAGCTTTCGATTTAGTATCTTAAGATTTGTTATTGACGAAACTTAGAGAAGCGGGTTTACGGCCGGAAGTTTTTTTTTTGGTACCTAAACGAGGGAAACCATGTAAAGTGGGGTGAAACTATGTCAGACTGAATCGTATCGGTTGAAATGCGGGGTGAGGCAGAGGGGTATAACCTCGCCTAAGCTGTTCCACCTTTACGTAAACGAACTAATCGTGGGATTCAGCAGCAAGCCAGTCGGATGCTGGATAGACGGTGGTTGTATCAATAACCTTAGTTACGCAGACGACATGGTTCTGTTGGGTAGTACGGCTGGTTATATTCGGTGTCTCTTAAAGATGTGTGACAAATATGCATTAAAACCTGGTCTTACGTACAATGTCAAAAAAAGTGAGTACATGGGTGAGTTGCTCGTTGTAGTAAAGAGGTTAAAATAGCTTTGTTTAAGTCGTATTGCCAAACATTTTATACGTGTGCCCTGTGGAACTGTTGCACCAAGAAAGCCCTAGACGCACTGAGAGTGCAATATAATAATGGACTCAGAGTTTTGTTGGCACTTGGACGCTTCCGTAGCGCGTCCGCCATCTTAGCAGAGGCGGGTACAGATGACTTCTTTGCTATAATAAGAAATAGAACTGCATCTCTACTTAACAGAATGCGAACGAGTACCAACAGGATTCTGAAAATGTTCAGTGCCAAGCTGGCCGAGCCTGCGCTTCAGCACTTTGTCAACGTGCTGGTCAGGCAGGGTAGGCTAAGCAAATAATCTTTTTTTATTATGTTAATTTTTCGTCTAATTATTATTAATTATTTTACTAACATTGTGGTAAGGGTTCTTTTTTGTAACTAACAAATGGACTGTAAATTATCTGAAATAAATAAATTATTATACTTATTAATCGAATCTAGAAAAACCTAAAGATTCAAAGATTATCTGCACTAGATAAGATATAATTCTGGAAACTTAAATTGTAAATCTTCTTGTTATTCATATAGTAACCGGATACTATATATTTAAAAGAGTTGAAATAATTAACAAAGCGTTGTTTGGTAATGCTAAATTTATGCTATGTATAAAATAAGACAAATTCATTACTGCGAGGTTGATGCTTATATTATTATCTTTTGTTTCTTACAACTTACACAAAATTAACCATGATTGATATAAAATTTTATAATTAAAAGAAATTAGAATTTTTCTGTTATAAAATTTTTTATATCAACTAATTATACTATATTAAATTAATTTCACTATACGTTCCAAGTAAATGTTGTTTGCCATTAATCAAGTGATTTTTTTTATTATGTCCTCAAATAATCTTTTTGTTGTGCCCCGGCTTAACGCTAAACGCCAGTTACAAATGTTAGGAACTTAAGCCTGCTATTTATATAGTAACATGAGAATCTAAAACATTTTGCGACATTTTCTCAGAAGGATGTCATCATAATAACATAACTAAATTATATTATAAGGCTATAAATATATTACTGATACATTCTTGATCGGGTATTGAATGTATTTTCAACATTTTTAAACCTTTCTCGCTGTTTTATAATCTATGCAACAAACTATTTTTCAAAAGTCAATTTCAACAATATTTTATCTGTAGTAAATCCGATTGTCGATTTGAATCGTTTGTTTTTAAATGTTATGATTTGTTATAAAATGCAAGTATTAGAAATAATAATTAAAAATATATACTAAGCTGTTCAAGATGAGACGAACATATAGATCTAAAAAGGAAACCGCGGGTGCCATAGATCCCCGAGATGTCTTGTTTACGATCGACGCAAAAAGTTCTGTTTTCGATGCCTTTTATATTCAAAATATCAAACAAACTAAAAGAGATATGTCTGTCGGAAGTACAATGCAGTTTGCTGCTTCAAATAAAGTACGTAAAAGGAAATACGTTAAACGACTCAAGGAACAAGAAACATTGTGTCGGACAAGGGAATCAACTTCGAGCTCAGCGTTTTTAACCCCGGATAAGTCTTTCCGAGTCAATAAACCACCAGATTTATTCGATCAGTTACTTAATTCTTCTAATAACACACCAGAACCTGTACCGTTATATAATAAACCAACATTGTAAGTTATTTGATTAAGAATATCATGTTTTAGTGGCTTAATGTTTTCAACTCAATTTATCATTTCAGCCAAAGAAGGACTTATATTAAAAAGCAAATAAATAAAAATAACATAAATTACTCTAGCAGCGAAAGCACAGGTATTTATTATTTAATTAATTTAAAATACCTATTAAATATTTTATTTAACAAAAACCCTACTTTTTACAGATTCCGATAAAGAAAACTCGTGCAGTTCAGAAGTTAACAAAACAGCTAATTCGTCAGACATTAAAAGTCACAAATTATTAATTGAAAGGGAAATCAAAAATAGTCCCGAATATAATGACAAGTCCATAAATGACGTAGTAAATAATATCTCAATATTTTCACATCTGAGAAATCCAACACAAACCCCCAACACTAAACAAAAACATCTTATGCCATATAATAAAATTACCCAAAACTCACCTTTATGCAGCACACCGTTCCATGATAAATATAGGGGTGCATCCATATATAGATTTTCACCTATATCAATAAACTTAGATGACAGCCCTAAAGAAAAAACTGCCATCAAGAATAATGAAGAGCAAAATGATTTTTCATACAAAGAGGAAAATGTAGACAATATTGAACAAGATACAGAGGCTGTAAAAATTGAAAATCCAGAATCTCGCAGTTGTCAAGATAGTATCAATGAAAGAGATGATACTAAAACAAATACATTAAATGAATCCCAATATAAAAGTATATGTCCGACAGATAATCATTCACCAATATTGTCCAACCCGACCATAACTAAGAGAAATCGAATAAAAACTATAAAAAATTCATTAAGTTTCCAAACCACCGAAATTGAATCATTCCACGGTTTCGGTGACAGCGACATACATTGTAATGATTTAGATGCTATCCGTGAGAAATATAAGGAAATAGAAAATATATTAACGGAAGATAATTCTCATAACGAAACATCTGAAACATTACAAGAAGATGAAAACAGTCATGCAAATGGTTCCACAAATTCAGATTCCGATGCAAGTTTTATTTCCGGATCGGAATCCAATTATGATACTTGCAATAGTGAAGACGATTTCAATGAGTTCAAACAACTCGGTCAACCTGTAGTTGTTGTCGAAAGACTGAACGATTCCATATTTAACAAATATTATGAATTAATGCCGAAATCCGAAAGCCTTAATTCAGATTATAGTACAGATTTTAACGATAGTTACAATAATTCTAACATTACAGACTCTTTAAGTGTATCCGACAATTGTGATGATATAGATTTAGTTGAAAATGTACCTGATATGACTAGCATTAATTTATCAGATTGTTCGAATACATGTAACGATAATAAGATGGACGAAGAGGTTTGTGTTAGTTTTGTGACAACCAGAAGAAGGATCCTACCAAATGATTCAATTATTTTAGATGTAGATAGTTCTGTCACTGATTCAAGCGGCAGTGATGCTGATAAGACTGTACTTAGAAAGAGTGTAGATGATAGTAGTAATTTACAATTAAAATCTGAACATGCAGAGAATATGTTAGATAATAATAAAGAAATAGAACGAGATGGTGCCGTTAGTTTAAATTCAGAATTACATACTGAAGATGTTGATCAATTAAAAACATTGCCGGAACCTCCAAGAATGGTTACCAGGAAAAGTGCTCGGATGATTCTTAAAACAGATACAACCTCCATTAACTGCGCAAGAAACATTGAGAGAAATTCGAGAATTGATGGAAATATAAAGGATATGAGCGAGACCGAGACAAATATACTAAACATATCCAAAGAAAAACCGTCCATAGTCCTACAGCCGGGGAAGAGGTGGGAGCGGTCATTAAGCATATACAGAAGAATGACAACAATGGAAAACTTCGACAAAACGATCTTAGACGAAGAACAGTTGCAGAATAAAGGCAGGAAATACAGGCAGAGCGTCATAGCCACCATGGAATTGCAGGAAAAGGGTATATATATATTTTTTTACATTCCAAATAAAACCTCTTTGGTTGCGACTAAACCTCCTTATATAAAAAAAAAATAACCGTTTGACACCGATTAAAGTCTCAGTGTAATGTCAGGTTTATATATTTTTTTAATTCTTTTTATTTGTTAGTATCGATAGTGAATTTTTGTTAAACTATTTAATTTCAGGTTCACTACACAATGATTCGATTAAAAGTCGCAGGAGTACGTTCGTTTCAAAACCAAGCCGGTCAACCATTAAAATTGTAAGAGTGAGTATATACAGACATAGTTTTACATAGAAAAATATAATAAGTAATACATACTAATGAACATAATGCAAATAATAGCAAATTGCTGGTATGTTTGTAGGACAGCACACTAAATATTTATATCTAACTTTTTTTTAATATGGCCTTCATCTGTGCAAAGACGTGCACAGTATATTCTGCCAGTGTCGTGTAGAATGGAGGAGACACGATCTTTATAAAGCAAATAATTATTGAAATATGACTTGTCTTTCATAGAAATATATTATTATATACTTTGAAGATAATCCAATTAATTTATTAATTGGTCATTAGCTAATTTAATACATTATATGAAAGTCAGTATTAATATATAGTTTTGTTGTAAATTAATTGTTTTAAAATTATTTTGCTCCTAATGATTACAAATTCTAATGCCATAACTGCGCCGAAATAGTCTCGTCAGACTCGACACGGACAGTTATAAGTTTTTCGTTAATATATCTCACGTATGATTAACTGTTTTTTGACGATGCAAACTAGTGTTAAGGCCGATGTCGAAGTTATTTCGAATTGTACGACTATTAAGGTATTTACTTATATTTTATTTCATTAGATTAGCGGTTTATTATAAACGAAGAGTAGTTATTTCATTGCATTTTATTTAAAAAAAAATGGCTTCGTGTTACAGGAGCACTATATTTTATGTATAGTGCCCAAACGATATTTTATATATTAGACAGTTGTAAATCTATTTAAAAATATTAATTTATCAGCATATATATTTATGTTTTTTTTTTATTATTCCTTTAGTTAGTATACCGGGAAAAATCTCTCATCTGTACAAATAAGAAATTTGAAAGGGTGTTGGACTAGAAACGATATTAACCTCAAAAATAGTTACATAAATTTTTTTTCGAAAAAATATGTGCATACAGACGAATTAGGAGTATTATTTTTTTAATCATTTAAACACTGCAAAAAATACGTATATTGAATAATTTTATTTATAAATATTTATGTGTAACAATTTTGACCTGGACAGTTTTGATATAGTTCTCTGGAATTATTTTTGTTTTTATATTTGCCACAGTTCATGAATATCTTGTTTTACTCTTTCGGTTTTTAGGCTTAATTTTAATTTTTATATTGGACGAAACCTCATGAAGCCTATTTCCATTCTGGTCGGAGTATTATCTTCACCTTTGAACCTGTCCGAGCTTATTTCATATACTTTTGTCTCTTTTTTATACTGGAATTGATCAAAAAATAAATATTATTTGACTGTGAGAAAATAATAGCAAACGTGTTTAACGTTTTTAGTGATTTTTCTTTTATTTTAGGAATCTGATCTTTCCCGGGATAGTTTGTGTTCGACCATAGTATGCGAAGATTTACAAGGTATTTGTTTATATATGATTTTTATTAACTATACTTATTATTGAATAATATTATTTGATTACTATTCATTATAATGTTTCATAATTGTTGGAATAAAAAGTAAAATTAAATAAAAGTATCACGAAAACATCTTTTCAAAACGGGGTGTAACAATAGGAAAAAAGTTATTTTTTTAATAGTTTAGTATTAAGAACTACCACATATTAATTTTTCATTCTTTATTTCAATATGGTAGTAATTATTATAGTTTAGTTTTATATTTTTATTTTAAATAAAGTTTTTAAACCTATAAATTGTATGTATACGTTTAAAATGAAATTATCATAATATTTGCTACTAAATGTAGGAATGAAGTAGTAGTTTTTTAAAAAGAGTACATGGCAACACTGAAGAAGGTTTGACTATTTAATTTTATCATCTGTCTCAAAGGCGACATTCGTTCGCGAAAGCAAACGCTGTGGTGTCGTTACTGTTCATAAAGTTAATTTTTATTTTTTTGTTCTTAACAAATTAGTAGTGTAACATTTACGTTTCGTAGTGTTTTTAATTGCTGCTATTGTTAAACAATAGCGGGACATTTTATAACGTGATAAACATTGTTATTGACTCGGACATTTTGACTGCCATTTGTTATCCGTAACGGGATAATAGCTTGGTCTCCGCCTTTGTTCAACTAAAGTGTCTAAAGCAGAGTGCATGCATCTTTCCCTGCAATACACAGGTAAAAAAATAACATGTGTTTAAAAAAAAATAGAAAGCTGTGTTCGTTTTACATTGATAGCGTGGTTTCACGATTCTACGTAACAAATTACTCATAGGGGAAAGTTCGTCCATCGTCATCTACTTCCTAGTATATGTCAAGTCGTTAGCATTAGTCGTCATATCTTTTTCAGGATTTTTGGGCGAAGACTGTGATGATACGATTGTTGAGTTATCAAAACTGTCGATTGCCGATTCGGAACACGAGGTCACTCTCATAGAGAAGTTTCATGATACTTCTAACCGTATAGCGACCGCTCGCGATTACGTCCTGCGACGGTGCAACCAGACAGATGTGTTACTCTTCGACGAATGCTATCCCGATCCGTGAGTTGACTTGTATTTGTTAGTCTTTAATTATACAGTATTAGTGGGTCAAGTAAAACAAAGATGGTGGATTTCGTTTAAAAGATACCCGTTTTGAGCGTGTTGTATTTTATGTTTACATATCATTTTAAATCTATGAATTTATCATCAGTGTAGTTGTTAACATTAAGTATAAATTAATAATATCGTAACGAGTAAAATACATTTGTGTAAATAATTTTAACGCGTCCTAACATTTTTTTTTATTTATACACGGCAAGGCATTGTGAAGTAATCCTTGGCCTAGAAATATTTTTAAGATTTTATTGGATAAATACCGCCAAAGTTTTCTTCTAAATTTTACTCTGAAAAATTTCTTACCAAGATGTTGGTTTACTGTGATTCACATCATAATTAACGATAATTGTATTATAATAATTTGTGTTCCTAACTTTTTAAATATCAGGCTTTTGAAGAACTGCCGCAAAATCGGTGAAGGTGTTTATGGGGAAGTGTTTCTGTGGCGAGCTCGTGACGGAAGGGCTCGTGTCTTAAAGGTTATACCAATCGCTGGGGACATCAAAGTCAATGGGGAAGAACAGAAGGGCTTCCATGAAATTCTCTCGGAGATTGTGATTGCTATGTTAGTATTGATCTTGATGATAAGTTTTCCAATTCATTAATAATATTATATCATCATATGTAGATGCGAAAATTTGTGCAAATGCTTTTCTTTACCAGTCATTTACAATATTTTGATAAAAAGTAGTAAAAGTTCTGCCTTATCTATAACAGTAACAAGAAAAACGTAGAATATCCTTACTTCTAAGTTTTTTTTTCAACAAAATGTTACATTTGTATACATAATACCTTTCAATATTTCCGATTCATACTAATTGCAACAGTTTTTGTTACTTGTTATGCAAGAAAGACATTGTCCCAGCTTATGTAAAGTGTTTTTCAGTTCATTGTTTCAAGCCGTTATGTAACTGTGAAAGTGGTTCCGTTTTATTCTCGACTGCAGCCATTGAGTTGATTGACTTATTAATACTATTAATTTGGCTATATTTTTAAGAAAATTTTTGATAAAAATATAATTGGTAAACAAGTAATTATGTGACATTGTTTTTAATTACACAGGACAATGAACTGGCTCGCTTTGTCGTCTGGTCTTAGATAAAATTTTACAATATCAATTTAATGTCGTTCTTAACTTTACACATATTATATGTATAATAACTTGCATGCTACTGACTAACTCATTGTTGCTGGTGTGAGTCAGGCTTTACACGGAATTTTAATGACATTCTTATCATGTGACATTGAGATATCTTCTTCATTCTGAAAATTCAGATGTTATTAATTTTGTGCAATGTTTTTGAGTGTAAAGTAATGGTTTTTTGTATTTTCTAGGGAATTGAGCGCACTACGCGCTCCAATAGCAGACATAACGAATCATTTAAATGAGGGCAAGAGCTTGGAAACATTGGATTTACATACTGTAGAAAATGCTACGGATGTTTTTAATGAGGTGAGGTTATATATGATTATTAACTTAAATTTATTTATATATATATATATATCTGTTATATGTGTTTTTGGGTTAATGATGAATAAATTAACATATATATATATGATCACTATTTAATACTAGCTGCTAGCTGGCCATTGCTCGCGGATATGCCCGCATGTATACAATATTTTGAAGTACACATTATCGTTATTGTGAGTTTTCATTTGATTTCATGGAAATTCCCTGATTAAAATCCGACTTGGTTGACATTGAAACTAGCTCTGGAATATTCCCCTTTGGAAGTAATGCTTTACAAAATCGGCCTTTAACTGCTGGATTTATATTTACCCTCTCTTTTTTATTAAGTCCCTTAAAAAGTAGCTTGTCACTCTTCATAGTTTATCTACCTGCAAGTGAAATTACTATCATAATCTGTCCAGTCTTTTTTGGTGTAGGTATCTCATGTATCTTTCATAAGCATTAAATGAAAAGTTAATTTGTAATAACCAACAAACGCTTCATTTGTTTAGTACAAAACATGTATGTCTACAATAATATATCTACAAGATATCCATAAAATATATCAAAATTATTATAAAGATATGACAAACCATAATTTATGGATAAAACAGTATTAAATTATGAATGTCTCTATACATTTACTGAAATGAATCACTCCATTCAAAGATGTCTGTCGGCTGATAAACAATTGGGTCATGTTATATCTAAATTAAAATTGCCTTTACGTAGATAACGGTTAATACTGTATTGTTAGTGTATGTTGATAATTGATATAAGGATTTGAAATTAACTCACTATAAATATATATATATGTATGTAAATAATCTTTAAAATTTTCGATCTTATCTTTGATGGAAACTCGGAAGTGAAATCGCATACATTTTAAAATATTTGTCTTCCTTGTTCATTCGAATAGATTAAAAAAAATATACGTAAAATATTTAAAGAAGATTTTATTTTTTTATAATTTCATTGAGAAACGACAACAGATATACTGATTTTTTAAGCTGAAAGGAGGTTTAACGCAATGTTAGGTCAAAATCTATAATAATATATACATGTATCGATTAATATTTATTAATTATCTTCGTAGATAAACTAGTTTTATTTCGATAAACAGGTCAAATTTTCATCAGTTAATGTATTAAATAGAACAGGTACCGAGGTCCGTTACGCGCGCATATCATTACGTAAACGAGTCGCGCGTGTGGCGCTAGTGACGTGACTAGATCACACTGACGCGTTTTGTTTGAATATATGTATATGTATATATTATTCTACAACACATATATGTATCTGTTGTGTGTTTATATACAGTGGAATCCCCACGTTGTTTATCTCATTTTAATGTTTTTTTTTGCCTAATTATTGTTTATCTCGGAAGCTTCTCGGTACTTTGATACTCTGATTGTTTACTAAGACATATATTTTTTATTTATATGTGAAATGATTGAAGTAAAATCATAGTCAAGTCTACGTTTTACATACTTTTTTATTATTCATAATATTTAGACATAACAATTTTCGTTAAGAGAAACAATAATGACTTACATATATCTTCGAAGGTAAATCATTTCGTGTCTTTAATTGTAATTTTTTCTAAATGCTAATGTGTGATCAAAATATGTTACCGTCCAGGTGTTCCGTCACAGGAATCTAATCTTTCAGACTTTAGGACAAAAGATCAGAATCGACTTTTTTAAATTAATATTCGATACAATTTCACTACAAATTTATTAAATTTACACAAAAAACCAATGTTGAAAACTATCAAACAATCTCGAGTTAAAATGATCGTGAAATCTATTAATTTATCACACCCACGCGCTTTACGAACGACAACAGAGTTCCGATCCTTTGACAAGGATTATATGTCGCGTTACCCTTCTCCTTTCCTCTCTTATTACTAAAATATATACCTATAATCTATATACAATAATACAAATTTCGTTGCAGGTGTTATCAGTACGCTGCGTGACTGGGGGCTATCCGTCCAGACTTCTGGACCTCTGGGACCTGTATGACGAGAGCAAGGGCTCGGAGAACGACAACCCAGCTGTTCTGCCGCCCGACCAGCAGTTCATTGTGCTGGAACTGGCCAACGCTGGACAGGATTTGGAAAGCTATCAGTTTGTGAACGCCGAACAGTCGTATGCACTGTTCAAACAGGTTTGACATTTTATATATAAAATTAACTAAATTAATTGTATCTCTATGTTTGTGTGGATTTATATAAAAAAAATGAGTTTCAATAGTCATTATAAGACATACTAATATCGATCCCACCATCGCAACGAGAAACTGACTTAAGTAATGTCCTACATGCGATTATTTTTATCATTATAACCTGCATTCTGTATTCGCTGTGTTTACATTTCATTTTGTTTGATATTTTTTTTGTTTTTGTTATATATCTGTATATTAATGTGTTTAATCTTACCGTCTGTTTGTAGTGTCGTTCCGGATATTGCATGGCTGTTTCGAAAGACTAGTGAATGTCTAGCGTCAAGTTTCGACATCTTGACTAGATTTTCACTTGTCCTTTGCGACGGTTCCGTCTGCTTTTTTTTTTATTCCGAGCGGTTTTATTTTTGCATGTGTTTATTTTTTTCTTTCTTTGTTTTTTTTTATGCGGTTCATGTTTAGTTTAGTTATTCTATGTATGTATATAGTATTGTAATATTTCCAGATCGCGTTTGGTCTAGCCGTAGCGGAGGAGGCATTTCAGTTTGAACATCGGGATCTTCACTGGGGTAACGTGCTCATAGCTCAGACGGATCAAAAGGTACGCCGTTATCATATACTATATATATATATATATATAGTATATGATAAAGTAAATCAAGCTGCGGAAGCGCTGATTTCAAAGAATATTCTAAATATATATATTATGTAATACTTTAGATTTCAATATATATATGTTTGATATAAATAAAACTAATAGTTTCTGATTACCAAGCGTTATTTGTTCTCCTGATCGCGTCGTGTGTAGTTTTAAAAATAATAAAGTAACGCGCAGTGATCTGAACACATTTCATATAAATGAATACTCGCGAATATGTCGGATCATGGATTTTGCTATACATATTTAATTGTTATTATTCCAGAGTTCGTGTTTCGTGGTTCGCGGTCGCGCCTTCAACCTGCCGAGCTGTGGAGTGAAGGCTTCCATCATCGACTACTCGTTGTCCCGGGCCTCGGTGAGCCGTGGAGTTCTGTACTCTGATCTGGCCCAAGACGAAGCCCTGTTCGAAGCCCTGGGGGACTATCAGTTCACGGTGTATAGACTCATGAGGGATAAGCTTGGGTATATATATATATATATGCATACATTAATGTTCTGTTTTGCATATGTTATGTGTACTATAGTATATGTGACGATTATAATTTGTTACAGTAATGATTGGAAGAATTTCGAACCATACACTAATATACTGTGGCTGCATTACACTTTGGATAAGATGATAACGGCCCTCCGTTACACAAGGACCAACACTAAAATACACAAGCACTACATAGCGAAGCTGAAGGAGGTGAAGAACAGGATCCTGGACTACGGCAGCGCCGTTCAGTTTGTGCTCACAGACAACGAAATATAAAACGAATTATCATATATTGATTCAAATATTTAATGAAAAAAAAAAACTGTAATCTTAAATTCTTTTCAACATGAACGATATAACTATTAGCACTATGTGGGATTTTTATAAAACTATTGACAGGTGTTTGGACTGTGTCAGAGATACTCGCTTGGACAAATTGGTAGATGTTAGAGTTATTATTTACAAGACTGTCGCCGCATCCAGCCACCGGCGGGCGGCCGACACACACGAGGTGCCTTTGTTCACATTAAATAAATTCACATACCATATTAATGAGAATAGTTTTATTTTTTTTATTATTTATCCTTGTTGAAGATGTTTTTTTTTATATAGGACAAGGAATTGTTTTAAAATTTTTTCGTAATAGCGTACAACGGAAGCTATAATAGCTTGGTTAAAAATATTCACCGGAAGTTATTCTTATTGGTCAGGTGCTCGGTGTTCACGCGCGTGACACAATGAGGTATTTGGTATTTAATATTAATGCGAATTGCAAACGGGCTTCTCGTTAACGCGTTCCTGTTTGGGACGAGAATGTTAATATGAAGCATTACTTATATATTATTTTGCGTTAATTTTCCTCAGTGCTGTCGTTCCTCTGGAGACGTTTTAGAGCAGTCGAGTATTTATTTAAAACATTTTCTTATCATTCAGAATATAGTGAGTTATCAATAGTTGGAATTTTTTTGGTAACTTCAAATTCATTACGATTACAATTGTCTTACTAGTGTTTTGTAAGAAATATATTGAAATTTTCCGTCTTCGTGTACTTCGTTCTTTGCAAAACTTTTCTTCCTTTAAAATTTTGGGTTCTAGGGAAAATAGGCATATACGTTTGGTGCATAAGACTGTAGACAAGATTTTATTAAACTATTCGTAAACGCTCACTGTCTAAATCTGAATGTCAACACTGGAGTGCATTCAGGTCTAAATCATTGGTCTTTCGATGTTTGTGAACGCAGTTGTAAATAGAGTTGGTGAAGCAATGAAATGTTATATTTCCAACGATTTTTTGACAAGATGTTTTTGACAAGATGACAAGGTGTTTATTGACAAGATGGTTCGATAAATATTCTGCCGGAGAGAAACATCAGCTTATATATTCAACTTTGAGCTGGGATGGGTAAAAAAAAGTTTCGATGCTGGCTTCTAGATGCTACAAAGTACCTACTTAGCTAGAATTTTTAGCAGATACGTATCCAGATAATCGGCAAGAACTACTGAATATTGATTCACCAACCTTGTGTTAGGCAAAAGATGACTTAGGTCAGTCTTAAAACAGTGCCAAATATGAATAATCTGAACTTTAATGCCAATTGCTTAAGACAAATCCTACTTCTAATTACGAAGTAGAAACTCCATCAACAGTCCGCGGTCTTATTAATCGTATAATACACAATGCCTTCCGTATGTGCTGTCAAGAAGGCAAGAAGTCTAGCTTTCAATGTGGAAATTCTGCTTTTGTTAAAAAAAAGTATTTTGTTATTTTCAGCTCACGCGTGTGTAAAAGTTTCGTCGAATGTGCAGCAAGAAGGGTAAATAACTATACAGAATCGTTCAACCATAACACTTAATCCGATTGCTTGCTATCAGAGTAATTTTTAGACTATATACTGTACGATTTTCATGAGTTCGGTATCCTAATTCCAAGTTGGCATCAAACTCCATGCGAAGCTTAAGTTACACAACCACACATGGTTTCTACTGAAAGTTGCTACTATGAATATATTTAAGTGGCCATCCACCTACAGCAGACCAAAAGCTACTTCAAAACAATTCGCTACTAGTCCCGCGCTTGCTTAATTGAGCCACCTTCATTGAATGTCCTACATATAATACATATAATAATATGTAATAACATAGATTGCTATGACAGTGTGATGTTTTATATGTTGGCTGAGGAAATACAAGCTATTAAAAATGTCGCGGAAATTAATCATTTTTTGAGGAATGTATGTGCATTTATTTTTCGTCCTCAAGTCGATTTTAGTATTGGTCCGTTTCTCCAGAGAATTTTCATTGGCCTCCATACAATCTCATACAATGCGTTATCCGATGTCCTCATATTCATAAACATAAAAAAAAATTGAAAGTTTTGTATTATTGGGTTACTTGCGTGTGTGAAATTGTATAATGGCAAATATCCTGCGATTTTTCGATATAGCCATTGTCATGGTTTTACCATAAAAATCATCGTTGTTGAGAGCAATAAGGTCCACAAACCGCAATGGCTTAAATTCTTTGACTTTTCGGCGCCCTGATATGTTTTTCCTTGCATATGATTTTTCTTGCCACAACAGTAGGGTACAAAAAGTCAAGGGTAGGAATTTTCATAAATAAAAATAGGAAAGTCAAATACGGAATAATTATCATTACAAGTTACCAGGTAAATTCCTGGAATAAATAATTATCTATGAATTTTAATTTAATGAAAGCTGTCAGATGTCAACTGTCAAAAGCAGTCACGGTACCTACCTAATTAGTTTTCGCATACCTACTTAGTTAATACTAAGTATACTAAAGACTTTAATATCACAAAACAGCTAGTCGTAAAATAAAAATACATTAAAATAATAATATAATAATATGAGTCATATATCGTGTAGTTACACCAAATAATTTAAAACATATTCTATGGATAATTTATGAGTTTCATTTATCCATATATCAATAATCATTTCGCGGAGTATGCAGGCCAGTAACGATTCTCTCTCTGGCAAGTGAAATAGTTTTTACTACAATTAAAAGTGCATCCATTAATATACAAATTATATAAAGAAGTGAATTCTTGTTTAAACTGACCGCTTGTTTTCAGTCATGCCTCATACTCTGGGCGGATCACCCGCTGTGTTATTAACCCCTGGCCGCACCAGAAACATCGCACAAGACATGGAAGCCCTCAGATTATCTCGCCAGGACAACCCTTATTTACAGGTTAAATTACTACGTCTTATGATTATTAAAGAGCACACACATATAACGATGTTAAATAATGTTTGTTTATGCAATCATTCCAGCAAGTGATGGCGAGTCGAGAGAGTTTGATAGAAAGTCATGCAGAGACTTGTGAGTCTGACGACACGATATTAATGTCACAGGTAAATATATAAGTTTTTATTAATATTTACAATAAAGTAAAACTTATTTGAAAAATTATTTTTATCATACAGACATTCAGAGTTAGTTAGTTGTGCAAATACATGTATTTTCTATACATTATGAATGTTTTATTCCTGACATAAATATTAAAAAAAAGGATAGTTTTGTTGTTCTTTATCAATATTTATATATCAGTTTTGTTATTTGTCCCTCAGAGGTATAACATAGAACTTTCATAATAAAACTAAAAGTGTGGCAGACCTAATAAAACAGTCTAAACCGCTATCAGTATGTAAATATTACATTATGATATTGAAGATTTTGTAATAATTTTCCAGGAGTTTGGAAGTACGTCGCTAGACTTTGTAGAAGACGATCCGATCACTCTTAAAGAGGTTCACGAACATTTGATAAGATCTCCACCACCGACCAGCTGTTGGCCTCACGGTATCAAAATACTTACCAATACATTAACATTCATCTCTGCTTACCACTACAATATATAACATAAATGAATATATGCATTGAAATTATACACTTTACTACAAATAACTCGAATATGAAGTTAAAATATATATTTTTAATATAATACTGTAATAAATTGTGCATAAAAACTCATTTCTCTACTCACTCTCAATATATATATATATACATGTACCATTAATAATACTAACAATTATCTTCAAGATAACATCTCATATCGAGCGGCAAGCGCGTTTGACTTCACCGACGCCGTGGCTTATAGTGTACCGCAGGTTACTAACTTTATGCATTGCTATAGTTAGCCTTATAATAGTTAACTGACAATATAATCTTTTCTTAATAAAATCAGTAATGCATGGTTTCACTGCTTTGATAATAAAACGCTTATCTCCTTACGATTCCTAATAGTTATCGAATTATTGCACTATTGTGGTAATAGATTTTGATTTTTACTCTAACTGATAATTTATTGTACTGGTTTTAAATGGATATTTTATATGTAAATAATGAATAATATAAAAATCAGGATCGTTCCCCACATCGGAACAAGGAAGACATCAAACCTGCTTCGAGTCGGCCGAGGTCATCTCGTTCGGTGTCCCCAAGATCTCATGATGTCACTATCTGTGGTAGACCATTATCACTACCAGGTAAATAAAATATATATCTTAATGTATAAACACAAAATAAAATAATAAAAAATAAGTAAGATTCCATTCAAAAGCCTTTCTTTTAATCATAATGAAAATAATTTTGCTGTAACATATAAATATATATATATGTATACTCTAAATTTGTCATAGATTTAATATGAAAAATGTTTTGTCATAATCAGACCATGTCAATATATTTCCAGGTGAAAGTCACCTTCGTATCGCCCTTAGTAAGAAGCCAACACAGCAGTCGGACAGGTTCACAATGTTACAACATCCTAAGCCCCTGAGACGCACCAACAGGAGAGGAGACGACAGCATACAGCTCGTACAGAATGATAAGTAACATTACACACATGGGCTGGTTACAGGTGTTGCATGATTCTTGCTTTTAGCAACAATACTTTTGAAGAGATTTTGGAGTCTTGCTGTGAAGGATTGTTGGATTCTTGAAATGAAAGGTTATTGGATCCTTGCAACATGGGATTGTTGGATCCTTGCAACACAGGATTGTGGGATTCTTGTTACGATGATTACAGATCATGATAATCGATGGCTAGTTAAGAATGAGAATGATTTTCATTTACCTTAAGCTATTATAGCTTCTCGTATACACTAAGTTAAGAATTTATTTGTGAGCTACTTGTCAAATATTCGTTAAAAAATAATTATTTTTCTTATCTAGTCGATTATGTCAAATATTTATGTATATGTACATATTTCAGTGTCACAATTATTATTATCCTACCTTATTTACTATACTGTGTTATACTATCTTTGTAAATCTCTTTCGATGATGCTATTAGCTAGTTTCATAGTGTAATTTAAATTTAGCATAGTTATATATAGATTTGCTTTGGCTTCAATAGTCGTGAATACATGAAGGGTTGTATCTTACTGCATTATGTTATTCAGTTGTAACGCCTGAAATTAATTAACTCTTGAAACTGCTTCAAAAGAAAATTATTTGAAATATCTTTGTCAATTATATTATATGTTTGTTGTATATAACATACATATGACAGCAGTCTCATAACGATATCACATACATTTGGGTTATTTATATTAGAATATCAATATAAATAATAGATTGGAAAATTCTTCAATATGAGTAGGGTTTGAGTATGTAATCTTTTCTAGTAGAGTCAGTGGATTCATTAGGCAAGGCACGATAGCTCAGTGGTTAAACAACTTCAATTCTATATACCGTTGGTTGCAGATTCAATCTTGCTATTAAGATGTGATTTTCACCCCATATTTTCTATTTGAACTTCAATTTAAGCTATATTATATTATGATAAATTTCTCAAAAAAAAAATTAAATTAACTGAAGCATTTTGAAAAGTGAATTAAAATAATTAATTTTCTTTTTGGTATAATTCAAATCAAATGTCTAATCGGAATTGTTATTGATGAAAATTTACTTACTTATTTATTTAGTAGTGCTTCTGAATGTGACCAAAATAAAATTTAAACAATCTTATTTGGAACAATATTCCAAAAAAAAATACCTGATTATTACCAAATATTTACCTGTCGGCATTACCTTACGTAATGACTTACCAAAATGTTACCAAGTCATAATAATATCAAGCACATGATAAAAAACAACTTTAATTTCGTTCTTTTGATATTTCAATTAAGTTTCACAAAAAAATTAATCATTTTAAACGCTTTAGGTTTAAATCGTTGATATTAAATTATTAAATAAATTAGTCTAGCGTCAGAATGGAATTGAATTTCTCCTAAGAGTATTTTAACGTAGTACTTATATTAAGTGAATAGTAATAAAATTGTAGTTAATAAAATAACCAAATAACCGAAAAATTAACAAATAACCAAGAAAAAAACCAAATGCTCATCTTAGTATTACTTAGAGGTACTTAGTTATTTAGGATAATAATTTTGGGTGAAAATTATAAATCAAAGCTATCTTAGCCAAGCCGGTAAATATATTTTGCCCTTAACTTTTAGTTTATCTGTAAAGGCAGTAATGCACCTTCGCCTTAAATAATGTTGTCATTTATAAATCTACGGTAACATATGTTCTGTGTATTTAATTTGTATATAAAATATATTAATTTTAAATTCTTTATATCATTAAGTTTAATATCAGAGGATTATGTATATTAAATTATTATATATAATATTGTTGTGGATAATAATCGAAATTAAACTTAAATAAATATTTATTTTTTCTCTTATATTAATACTTTTTGTTTGTTTTTTTTTTTTAATAAATAACTTTAAATTGACCAAAGTTTAGATTAATGTTGCAACTTTATAGTCAAAGCTGTTTTAAAATGTTAAAATAGAATTTGTTTTGTATTAGATAGTTTTATTATTATTATTTTAATTGTTATAATAAAATTTAACTTATATTTATTCGTTAACTCTATAAGTAGATGTTCAAAGCACAAATCTAGGATAAAATTGTATAGAATAATCCGTTAATAATATAACAATTGTATAATCTGTTTCACTTTTTTTTATCTAGGTGTTAGTGATTATTAGAATTAAATGTCATTTGTGCCATCATTTGTGGCGGTGTGAGATATTATCTTGAATTATAATTAATTTCTGATTTGGAAGCCGTTTAATGGATCAGAAGTCTTTGGAGACAAAATCAGTATTTGTCTTATACTGATATTTGTATGAAATAATCAGGTCAAATAGAAAAATGTTAATGAATTTTACTAATGTCATGATATAATAATCTATTATTATTTTGATATCCTTTTTAGATCTTTGTTTTCAATATAAGTTCGTTCATCGCTGGTCGATGTTACTGATACATTCTATGGGAAATAAATAATTAAATTGACAGTAGTTTTCATTTCATCCCGAATTAAAGTGTATGATGTATTTAAAAGTGTTTTTTTTTCTATCGCCTCATTCGTACAGGAATCGTGGAATATTTTGCCAAGGTCGCTCTTGTTATATATAATAGAAATGGTTTTAACAGAAAGAAATACGAGAATAGACAAGCAAAGAATTGATTTATTTTTACTGGATGGACTATCATTTAATATTGTCAAAAGATACTTTCATCTTATTTACTGTAGTATTTGTATAAAAAATTAATTTATTCATATTTTTTTAAGTATTTATAGAAACGTATAGATACGTATGAGAAACAATATAAAATCACAGACGATATTTGTAGGTCAACGTTTAGACCAGACATATTGCTGTATTCGCGAATTCTAAAGAGCGTTGTGTCAATAGAGCTTACGGTTCCTTAGGAAACCAACTTTCCTAAAGACCATGCCATCAAAGTCAATAAGTGTTATGAGCTAACTATGGATTTAAAAAAAAGTTTAATTTGTACTTTTTAGCGCCATCTATGTTTACTTCCGTGTACTAAATAGCAGAAAAAAATGCAATTTTACTGCTCAGTTATAGCTGATATTCATCACAGCCTGTTGAATACACTATAGTGCTTGTTATAATCGGATCTTTTTAATTTTTTGAGTTGGTTAAAGTTCAAATAATTATGATCATAAACAACTTTTTATATAAAAGGTGGGACAACATAAACGAGAATCATAACCTTTTTTTTTAGTTACAACTAAACTGGTCACACAACTTCCCTTTGTAATTCCCAAAAATCAAACGATAATTGAAAATATACTCGTAATTAATTTCGTTAAATACACATCACCATTACAGAGCTCACAGCTATAATTTTCCATAATTCGTTCATAAATCTACTCATAACTTAATTGAATATGCAATTTCGAAAAGGGCACATCTCTGAAAATTTAAAATGTTTAGGAATTGAAAAAAAAAAAGTGGTTATTTTTCAACTAGTGCAGTAATTTTAAAAGTGAGTATTGAGTTATATTTTGATGTTAATTATCTTTCGAAAAATGCTTAATTGATTTATTTTTTATTAAATATCAATGTGTTATTAGATACTTTATATTTGTGAGATGTGCCCTTTTCAAAATTTACTGACTTGAGTACAATAAATAGAAAAAAAAAACATTTGAAATATATGTAATTTTCATTTCTGGAATCTAAAATTAAACATATTATTAATATTAATGATGAGGAATGAATTTTAATTAAAAATCTTCTTCTGCAGGCTCTCTTTGGGTAGTAGTTGGCCATTGTAGAATTTCTTCATAAAATTCTAAAAATTCTGCCCGTAAGCATTGTTTCACTTTTGAAACGTCAGCAATTTTTAGATGATTTATAGGTACTTTGCCACTGTGAGCTAAATTAACTTGGTTAGGTTAGCTATTACAAGTATCTTTTACTTTTGAAAGAATGTAAACTTCTTGGGAAATGTCACTATCTATATAGTTTTTTGCGATTCCTTCACCAGGTTTTTACTTGGGTCAAAAACAAATTCATAACAAGTCGATACTTGAAAAGTAACTTTTTGATTTTTCGGTACAGCTTTTCCGTAACTTCTCAACGATAAAGGTTTGGCTTTAAAATTTATTTGAGCCCATTTCTTAATGTCTTCTGTATTGACTTTTTCCACGTTAAATTTCGCGTTATTGCTTGATTTTATAATCAGATCAATATATTGATCATGACTGAACACCCGATCTTCGCGTCTTATTTTCCTTTTGACAACAGAAAAATTTCTTACGCAGTCATTAAATGAATGGCCTCGGACGGGAAAATATATTTGGATCATTATTTATTGATATAATTATCCAAGAAACTCGACACTTCGTTTGGACCTTTCAAAGCTTGTCCTTCATGATAAGAAAAAAATGTTCCTTTGCCAGTCTTCATGTTATGTATACAGAATTCGTATAGCAAAGTTGTCTATAATAAAAAAAATCTTGAACAGGCAGAGTAGGCAAAGGTAAATTTTGCATATAGTCGAAAGACAATCCTAAAACCGTTTCATCACTGCCACATTTTTCTTGTATTTCCTTAATTTTTTTATAAAATTTGCTTGCACGACGCTTGTGCACTATTAATTCTGCAGCAGCTGTTCTCTCAGCGCCATCATTTAAATGAGGATCCCTTATTTGAACAGTCAGTTCTTCGCACTTACTGCAAACGTCGATTTGTGGTCAATCAATTGACAAGTCAAAATTTCGATGAAAATATTGTCGAAAAAACTGATAGTTCATTTTGTCTGTCATTTCAGGGAACCGGCTCAAAAACATGTCATGTATTTTTTTGATATTTAAAGAGGATGACAAATATTGTTTTGTAACATTGTTAGAATAATGGATTTCCTTCTTATTAAAATTATCTATGAATTCGTGAATTTTAGTGCAATATTCACCAGGAATAACATTACTTCTTGAACCTTTTGCTTTGCCTCTCAGGTCTTGTGGTATTTTATTTTGTTTCTTTAGTTCTGCCAAACGTAGACATCTTTTAACGGTTATTCCATGTAAACTTACGAACGCAGATTTACAAACCTTTTTTCTTTCCCTGCCAATGTCGATAAAATATTTGCAGGAAATCATTTTAGGTGTTATCTTAGTCTGATCCTCGGTTGGTTTTGAGGCGTCTTTAGGTACAAATAACTCCATCATGCCTTGAAGATATATATCTTGTTCGTTTTTTGTCCGAAAAGAGTTGATTCGTTCAATCAAGCTATCCATATCGTCTTCAGACATTTTCTCAAAACATTTTAGGGGGCATCGGCAACTCACTCCTGTTTGTCATCCTGGTACTCGTTTCCCTTTATGGTTTAAATGAGGTAAACCTTTGATTTTAGAAGTTTTAATGACAACATGTTTATACTTCTCAGTATTTGTAACACCTTTCTTTTTTTTTCGGAATTTCACTGTCGGAATCATAAGAACTCATTGTAAAAGCACAACGTGACGTGTTAGCTAACTGCTGGTAAAACAATGACTGACGCAATATTTGGTTGTATTACGACATACCAAAAAGAGAGAGAGAGAGAGATATAACGGTCGTACTTCTAAATCAAAAAGTTCGAAAAGGGCACATCTCTCAGAGTTGTGTCGTTTTCGAAATTGTTTATGAACAGACGATGACGTTTATAATAGAATTAATACCAGAGATGTGCTGTTTTCGATCTTAATTATAAGCATTTACGACACATTGATATAAAAAAACGTATTAAACAAAATCTCCAACACGTGCTCTTTTCGAAAATGCATATTCAATTAAAACATATTCACTTGATCTTGGAAAGACAATAATAACAAAATGGTAAAAACAAAATAATAGAACAGTATACCAACAAATTGAATAGTCGCTTTTCATATGACAGTTACTGTGAATTTTCAAACGAGTAGGGTTAAGGAAGCAGTGCCTCTCGAACGCTAGCACATGCATAGGTTTTGCACACACACACATGCAAAAATCTTCTGCTTACAACACGAGATTTGTAGATCGTCATTGAGATTATTTGTATGAAATATAAGCGCAGAGTAGTTGTGCTTACGGCCTCTTAGGCTGGGAAGGTTCAGCCGCTAGCAGCGGCAAATCGAAAATGTTAGTTTGTACGCTAGCACTTTTAACAATTTTACCACATCATGGATCTAATGACAAATTAAATGTCGGTAAACATTCGTATTGCGTAATGTATCATTAAAAGTATCTAAGGAAGAAGTAAGCAATGTAGGTTTAGTTGTTGTATGGGTAGGGTAAGCAGTGCTTATTTTCATCTATGGTATGCACTCCACTGTTATGTATCAACTTGTATTTGAAACCTATAAATTCTGGCTTCAGCCATTTTGTAGGACATAACTGGAAGTAACGCTGAACATTAAAAATCAAGTCTGAACTGTACCTCGAACAATTCTGATGCTTACAGATGTTTTGTATGATATTTATTTGACTTCATATTTATTTGAATTTAGTACTTATATATTAATAAATATTGCATCAAAATCTCTGATCAGACCTCCATCACTTTTTTAATGTTACTTATTTAATTACACTTAAAGTTACATTACAGTTGGGATACTTAATACAATTTGTTTCTGATGTTAATATCTTTTTGCGCAGATATAGTACAATACTTAAGATAATCATTTCATTTGATAGTCCTTCCAGTGGAATGAAATCTCTTGCAATACCCATCGAAAATGTCACAAGGTTTAATAATAATACCACACGTTTTTATTTATAATTTTATTAAATTAATTCTATAACTTTTTTTTTACATATAGTAAATTATATGTGCTTTTCGTCAATTACATAGAATAATGCTGCCAATTCACATTAGCAGTAGTCACAATAGTACCTAACGTTTGCCTCTACTATCAGACGACGAACAATGCGTGCTGCCAACGCCAGTCAATTTCTTGAAGCATCGTACACATTTGACGTCTGTCAATTTGACGTAAAACGGCGATGCGTTCGGAAACACTGAGCGTGAGCCACGCTGGCCCCGGCGACTCCCGCCGCTCCTCCGTCAACTTGGTCCAAGAATATATCTATGAATTTTGTATAAAAAATTTGCTCCAAATATTTACAATCAGTGTTATACAACGCCGGACTAAAATTTACAACGACTAAGTTGGGTTGGTCGCGGAGCGGCGGCAGAGGGCGGACGGCTGTTTATTGTTTATTGCAATTTGTTTCTAATAACACTTTCTTATCTAATGAGATGCGCGCGCGTACAGTGCGACGCATCGTCTCTAATACCCTATCGTTACAGTGATATACCTGTATTACAACACGCTCTACGCGATCGGTATATCTACGAGAAGAAGAGACGGAAGATATCGCAAAAAAAGTCACTGTAGCAATAGGATACAGATAATTTAGTTAAGGAAGAGACAACACCAAAGGCAGAGCTGCACCCCAGACGACTGTCGCCCGCGCGCTTAAATACTAGCTTCGTACTCTGACGATACCTTCTCCCTGTTTCGTGATTAAAATTAATGTTTAGAATTAACACTCAAGTAGGGGCTTATACAGAATTTGTACTCTTTAAGCGTCCCGTCGCCGCTTCTACCCTTGTACACTCGGTCGTAAATAAAAAACATGAGCGAGACCTCGCTAAGGATATGGTCGGGGGTCAAGTATTGTCGACAGATATGCGAAAGCAAAACACCGGTAGGTACGTTACAACGAAGAATCGATAAAGCACTGTCCTATAATAAATAAAATATAATTTGTGATACATTAAATAAAATCCAATGTTTAATATGTTGAGGCAGGATATGACGCCGCTAAGGCTGTTTAGTATTTAACGCTAGTGATTGCACGACCGTCGTGGTATTTGATACTGGCCTTAGTATTCTGTCACAGAGTTAGCGCCATAAGCTTCGTATATAAGTGATTCAAACAAGCATGGGGGCACATCGAATCACTCGAGAAAACCGTGCCGAAGTGATACCGTTGTATACAAAATTTTAAAATATATATCTTTCCGACTAGAAATCTTCGAAACCGATAAATAAATAAAACCGAGTATTTAACTTATAAAAATAATTTACAAAAGTTTCAGTAATAAATAATCATAACAAGTGAAAATTGTACAATAAATCTCTGAAAAATATAAAACAGGGCAATACAAATGTCAGTGTCAAACGAACGGTCACAATGGCGCGAATCGAAACGCGACAGCGTTCCGACTTCAGACTTCACACGAGCATCGCGATGCCGTGACGCATTATCTTAAGAGATCAGACTGTCATTTCAATAATCATACATTTACAACTATACTTATAATAACATACCTAAAACAATTTACAAAATCAATGAATCCAAATAATGAGAAACACATTCAGTGCGGCCGCGGCTGGGATGTCGTCCGAGCGGCCTCCGAGTGCATCCAAACATACATCGTAAAATGAATCAACAATTTATTATTAATACAATAGTTCATAACAAAAATATATCGTGTATTCCTCTAGATGTCCGCCAGCGTCGTCGGCGACAAGGTATGTATTGTCCGGCTCTCGTCTCGTTACATATATATTATTTTTGGTATGTGATCGTCGGCGTACATGACATGCCGCGCGAGCAGTCGACCCGCAGCGGATATTGTATCTGGCAGACGACCGCCGCTGCTGAACTGGCCTGTGGGAGGGCGGTCGGTTGCTCGCGCGGGGCCAGAGTGAGATCATAGACTTTCATTAATACTTAACAATACGATGTTAGTGAGCGCACGCTTTGTTTGAGACTCCGCCGATGTTTACGCTATTACGCCAGCTTTCAAAAAGTGTTCAGAATTTAATAAATTACTTTATGCGATAGATAGATTTGTTTTAGTCTGTATTGGACTTTGACTCTGACCGAATGTGTTAATATTTTTTATATTTTATTCAGCGTATACATCGATTGAGTTAGCGTTATTCTAACAGAGGGTCCGGCCGGCATTGACGCCGCTCCCGATACCGACTTGTTAACATTTTTTACAACTTAAACATTTTTAAAGTGTCACCATAGAATGGTTCTCGAATTAAATAATATAAGTATAATTTCGAAGCGGTCGGTAGACAGTAGACGCGCCCAGATCTAAATCTATTTGATTAATTTATACAAGAAAAAAATAAAATAAAAATAAAATTATATACAAAATATAATATTGATATCTGTACAACATTCGCCTTCGGCGTTTCGTGGAAATTTAACAATAAGGACCTAAAGTATTTGAACGGCTCCAATGAAGCATAAATATTGAGTAATGAGAAGAAATATTTAAAATGAGATTGGGGGGGGGGGGCGTTGGTACGCCTTTGTGATGAACACCGAACGAGTCTAAAGCGTAGAAGAGGAAATATATAAAATTTTTTTTTGGCAATTTTGTACTCGGTTCGTGAGGCGAGTGGTTGCGGCGCGGGCGCAGTTTCCTTGCACTCGGGACTTTAAAACTTCCGTCCCGCACTTAGAACACGACCGTCCATCAATACAGTATTAACAAAATGTCCTACTATCCGTCTGTTGTGTGACGCGGAGGCGCGCGCCGCGCAACGCTCGCCTGGAACAAAAGGTGATCATTAATTTTCACTAACTTAACAAATATTATGTTAGAGTGAACAATACCAAATATATATAACCAACAGTAAGAAATTAATCGATCCTTACTCAAATAATAGTTTTTTATTTTACATACAAATTATTGTTGTAATGGAAAGATCTCGCTCGGATGGAGGCCTTACATTAACTAATTGAATTGATTTTATTTTGTTCTAAAACCTTTATGCACCTAAAACCTTGAAATTTTTGATTTAGTTCTTTAATAAAAACTTGCTTGCACTCACCTAAACCCTAGTATATCTTGGCGCGCGATGTTTGCGCCTCGTACGCCTTCCTGAGCCGACTCTCACCCCGCTGTCTCCGCTGTGCCCCGACACCAGCGACTCGCTGTCACTTTGGTTTGACGTATAACCTATTACGTCAACCTCATCTGAAACGAAATACAGACTATATAAATACACGTAAAACCTTTTTACTTGTTTAACAGAAAATACAAAGTTGATCGCATTAACGTAGGAACAAATTGTATTGTGTATAGTGATTTTAAAACTCGGCCTGGAGCCAATGCGAACACAATGAGAGCGATGTACCAACAGTAGATCACATTAATTAGATATCCATTAAGCAGAAAGAGCGAAATGGAATTTCAAAGGGAAAAAAACAAGCAGAACTAGATTCAAACAAAGGCCATTAACGGCCGGTGAGTTCAAATCCTTCTTAATCCATTCATCGCGTAGTATAAATTCCATCAAAGATTTATGGTATATCTATTGAATGTTCTACAGATTATCTACATAAATCTAGACTACAACGCTAACGTACCCGCCCATATACTTCCCAACATGATGGAATCGATAACTTGATCCCTAGGGAATATAGGAATATAGCCTGCGTGACAGTGTGTGCTGTCTGAGATTCGTTTCAGATGTTAGCTTATAGTCATGTCAATGCGATCCTGAATGAGGTTTTTATTGCAGAATCATATTTGATAATATTTTGCTTGGGTGATGATTGTAATACGATTATTAAGTTGAGCAAATAATGTGTAATTGAAGACCGAGATCAGATGTAGTACACGTGGAAATAGAAGTAAGACGCTCTGACGCCAAACTGGACGTTTTAATTCCGAATGTGTTTGTTAGTTTCTTGTGTAAATATTTTTAATAAAAGTCGATATCAGAGCGCCGTCGTTGACCAAACTGCGAAATTGCGTTGACCCGTTTATCCAGCGGTCCGTGAGAACATGTCTCGTTGAAGATGTAGAAATATCCACTGCATCCATAGATGACTTGATGGCAAGTCGCCCGTGAACTTTGCTATATACCGAGCTATTATAAAATAAGTCCTTCAACATTCAGCTTTAGTTAGAAATTCTGCTTTATTTTTACTTATATTATAAATAATCGTCTTGTGCTCTGGTCTTAGGATATAGGTATTCGAGGGATCGTATACATTATACGAGCTTTGGTGTAAAATCACATCCGATGTTGCTTTTAATTTTCTTATGAGACGATTTTTAATTTTTTCTTCATCGTATGCTCTGATGTGAGTTCTACGCCCTAAAACTTCTCCTCAACTGTGATATTTACCACTGAAATGGAAATGTCATCTGCACGACACCCAACGTAGTGTTTGTTAAAAAAAATGAGATACAACTTAGTTTATTCAAATCCTTGGAACAAATATACTACTCGCAGATACTGTATCATCGTTTTGAACAAACTTTTGCGATTTAAACAAACAACGTCCGAATAATATTCAATAAGAATTGAGAACATAAATACAACAAAATTTTCAAGCACCCGTCCCTGTCCGTAATTCGCTGTGGATGTGACTTTCCTGCTATCGGCAGTTCATGATTGAGTTGAGGAAACTTCACAATGTTTTAGTCTCAACGTATGCCATTCACTCGGAGCGATGCGTGTTTTCTACGGCCTAAAGTTACTCCATCACCTGAGGGCTGCAGCCGTATTTTTACTAATATTTTTTATTACATGTCGTTTTGCTGCACACGTAGATTCTATTTCAGGGACATGCAATTTCCTTTATCTGTTTGTGTTTCGAGAACGAATTTATATGAGAATATTATTGAAATGTTCCATGCATGTTTACTTGTGACGAACTGCGACCCGACAAAGACATCGTATCAGCCGAAGTACATTACAATATTCAGTGTCACCATTCAAATTTATATAAATTTCCACAAACGCGACATTCTTTGTTCTGTGCAATGTGAAAGTTCCAGTCATTTTTGATGCAGTGAATACAAATGATTCCTTCTATAGAATATAATACACGGATACTTTTATTGTAACTATTTCTCTATTTATGGACGTGTGTGTTTATTCAAAAATTTGTCTACATATATATAAATTAACCATTTTAGATTTAGGTAATTTTACTACAGATTATTAAATGATATGATTCCATCAAAAAGCGATACTTTACATAACCGTCACATATGATAGATTTAATTTAACGAAATATAATTAATTGTGTTTTTTTAAGCTTCGCATCACAATAACCCCGGCTTCGATGTATTTTCCATCAAATATATCAGAATTTAATACTTTAATAGACTAGAAGCGAGCGCACTTCTATTCAATATCTGCCGGAAATAAATTTTCTGCTGAAATAGTGTTGGGAAACTGAAAACCGGTGAAGGTTTCCCCGCGCTTTATTGAACCGGATACCTATATGCGGTCAGCTAGTGATGGAAGCGATTCAATAACCTCAGTATTAATACAGCGGTAGATTCTCCACGAATTAATGTACAGTTAATAAAATTCATACACGGAATGCTCCGAATAGTTATACAATAATTCGCTGTTGGAAGTCGGAGTGCACTTCGTCGAATTATGCTCATATAATCCGATTTGTCTACGAGCGGGTGTTTGTTATTTGAATAAAGGGAGTTGTTACTCTGTGGTTACTACCAAAGAGGAACATCTTATATTAGATTTCGACAAATTAGTGAATAGTTGAAATTGAAATTCCATTGTAACAATCAAACTACGGCATAAAAGCTGGTATTTTAGTACCACGAAAAGTTATTACAGAACTAATATAAATAAGATAAACTCGTTAACATTTATAATATGTTTATGTAGAATTTACAAGACGAGTATACAATAATATTTTTCTTAAATATACCTCACTGATTTCTAAGAGAGATATAGATATGAAAAAATACTTTTTCTGTCCTAAATCCTAGGGACCTAAAAACAAAATACGATGTAAAAATTTTGTGACTAGATTAAATGTAACATTCATATTTTATTTTACGAAATGATTTCCTTTTTGATATACAAAATATATTTCAACCAATCACAGAAGCGGCCGAGTGGGTGGCGTGGGGGGAGTCGGGGTGGCGATTGGCGGCCATTTAACATGTATTGCAGGAAATTGGTGCGAACGGCGCCATTGCAATCCAACGCTGGTCTCAGTTTGTGTAATAATTAGTCGGAGGGTAGTACCAAGTCCCAACTACCCTCGCATTCGGAATTATGTTGTGTCTTTGAATGCAAAACCTTCTCATACACGGGCATCATTTAAATTGAACATCCACATATCCGCTGCAAATTGGAAACGGGACTTTGTTTTGTGTTTTGCTCTCGTGAATGCGTTACTGAGGACTTCATTCATGGCCGTGTGTTCGTTAAAAAAAAATATAGTTTTTATACGATTTCTATTATATAAAAATAATAAACGTGACGTGCTTAAAATTAAGAATTAATATTGTATTAAATGTCGGTCTAGTTTCATGTTGAGCGAGGTAATGCCTTGAGGTTTTTTTTTGCCATCGGTTAACTAATGGGGTTAGGTTTACACAGAAAATTAATAATCGATATATAGCGATCCTTATATTATAATAGACATTGATTTATTGTTAGTAAATTCTGTTGCCTCACCGGTCTATAGGTCAGACTTCGTTGATATAAAAGAATTACATATAAACTAACAAAAATGTTACGATAAATATAATAAAATTAAATCGCAATATTCCCTCCATAAGATAAAAGCACATAGCGTTTTCGAGAGTCGTAACTAGATTAACTGATCTCAGTTCAATTCCCGGACGAGAATTCAATATACATTTGTCGGTGACTCGATGACAGAGTAATCCTTTCTGTTTCCTGTTCATCCGAGCAAAACTCCCAGAAGTGGTATCATAATCCTTCCCGTTATATTCAAAGTCAAATTCAATTATATATACATTCATATGTGAAGCACAAACAATCTAAGTTGGCAATGATCGGAACATCTCGTTTAGCGTTAAGTCGCTCCGCTGAGCACTCCTTATAACTACTACCGAAATTTGATACTACCATTAATAATTCAGCGTTAATACATTCAAAGTTCTTAATAAGTTAGGATTATACCGGGACGAGAGCGGTTCGCGGAGATGCGGATTAATTTGAACTATCTAAATACACAATAACCAACATTGAAATTAAATAAATTTATGGCAACGTAAAGAAATTAGTTAGTGTAATGAAACAGAAGTTGAGATAGTGATTATGTTTAACTTTCTGAAATATATATATATAAAATGATTGCTTTTCTTCGGAGTCCTGTTTTAGACAACATGTAAAATATTTACGGGTGTTGGTGAATTATTTATGGAACACTTTCGGCCGGCAGTCGGCGGCAAATCGACGTCACCTGCCACGGAAAAGTACTAATAAATCTCTAGCCGACAATTTAGGGCTCTCATGCGTCCGGGGCTATACGGTTATGGAGAATTAAGTTTTATAACTCGTTGCTGATGGATCGTAATAAAAAAATCAAGTCAAATATACATAGATATTATTTAATGTGCGATCATTTTGCTAAATAGTTTGCCACTGTTAACGATCATTAGTGTCCATTGCTAGTCCCCATCACAAACTATATATTAATCACTGGGTATCTTATTTATCTCATTTTGTCTAACAAATTTTATCACACGCCGATTGTTGTCAACCAGCTGGTTATGTAAATAATGAATGTGAGTCGTATTGAGTAACATTATCTATTCACAGTTGAAAGAACATTTGTCGCAAGTTCTTTACCTACTGAAAATGATTTACTGCAGTAGGGAAAATGTTATTGATTGCTAGAATTACTTTCCATTACACTGTTTGTGACAATTTTAACAGTAAGTAATGTATTGTGATATATATGTGCTACTATTTTGTATAGAAGGTATTGGCAAAATCTGATAAAAGTACGTAAAGCTATCCAATCGTTAATTCTAAATAAGTTTCTGTCATTGAAATTAAAATGATCCGTCGGTAAAAATAATAGTCCTTTTCGCATATTTAATATACTATAACCTCTGGCAAATGGGAGATGCTAGGATTTATTAGTCTGGCGAAACAATAGCCTAAGTGAATCGTTATTGAAAGTAAACTGGCTGACGTTGAAAGAGATTTAGGTCCAACTTTGCGCTTTGATACAGAATGATATTATGAAATTCAATCTTATTACGCTATATTAAAGTTTACTATCTAATGAATGATAACTGGCGATCAAAGTTTGTACCATTCTTGATAATAATGTTCCGCGGTTCTCTTACAGTCGTATAAAGCTGTCGCGGATGACATCGATAGGAAATCGAAAAAGGCAGAAGGTAATTTCGCTAAAATTTGAATCTCATAAGACACTTGACGCGTAGAGAAATTGAATTCCGTTCAAATTGGAAGGCAAATTAGATTCTACATGTAACCGTTGGATGGTAACGAGGGGTGATAAAAAAATAGGGAAGTGTTCAGAAACGTCTATGATTTGTGTGGACGTGGTTTTCACTGAGCCATAAGATCAACGTTAGGCTGTGTGACTTGCGACCTTGTGGTCCTGAAAGAGATAGTTATATAGGAATTCACTGATCAGACATAAACATTAAAAATGACCTTAATCCCTTAACTTTGATGAGATTCCAAGGTTCAACTTTATATAAAAAAATACCATAATTCTGAAGCTCTCAATGCTCCATCTTTAATAAATACTATAAAATTAATATTAGGCACAACAAGGAGCGAAAAACATCGAGCTCCAAACGGAATATCGATTTTTAAACCAAACGTCTCAGTTTTACAAACGAATATTTCATTTTTGTTTTCGTTATTTTTAATCGTCTCTGAAGCGTGCATGCACGATAGGGCTTCTGTCAGCTGAATTTTATGCCTAAAAATGATTATTATGCAAAATGCCAAACCGCTCCGTCAGCGTTTAACAAAATATTTGATAACGCCTTGTTGCTTTTGCTTGTAATAGATTATTGTGTGGAAATAGTGAGCTACGGTACGAGTGACTGAAGGGTTGCACGCATATAAAGCTCGCTACCAAAGACACTTCAAAGGGGTGAAGTCATATAAGGCGCGCAGCAAGACTTTAAAATGTAAATGGCCGTATGTAACAGTTGAAAGTTACATAATGCTCGAAATCTCGAACAATTTAAAACGCAGAACAGCTACCGGGGTAACCTACCGCTTGCTATAATTAAAGTTGGATAGTTGCAGCAATTAGCAAGCCCCGACAACCCCCGGCAACCCCCGCAGACCCCCACAAACCCCTAATCCTGATAACAGACGAACACGGAAGGCTTATCACCGCCTGGCCTAATCTATAAGCAATGTTTACGTTTCCGTGTGAAAGACTTCTGTTGCCTTTTCGGAAATTTTGTTTCCAGGATTGTCTTTAATAGTCCACGTAATATGTACTACGTATATTCTGGTATTAATTGTGTGTAAAGACAGGGTTTCCACGTGTTTGTTTTAAAACTGATGGCGTGGTTTAATTTGAAATGTATTTTTTGTTTTAATAATTAATGTCCATAGGAGGTATCGTCACTGGTTATGTAAATTTTCACTAACGACAACGCAATGCGGTAAATGACTGACTTGTTTCACTAGTTACTATCCATGAGTTCGTTAGTTTATTATTCGGGATTTTAATTTTGAGAAAAAATAATAATGTGCTCATAAATAAAACAGACATGGTAGCGACATCTATTGACAATGTCATGTAATTTTATCCAAAATAGAACTGTTCCGAACTGATTACGTAAAAAGTATTAATTGAATTATCGTCGATACGTATCTGAAATTGTTTATTAATAGATAATAAACAAATTACCGGATTTATTGAACTGGGATGAAATCAGGTTAACATTCTGTTTGATTATAGTAAATCAATTAAGATAATGTTCAATCTCAGCATCTCCAGAGATCAAATATCATGGGAGTGATTGTTAGCTGTTACGAGACGCATTTAAAAAAATGTGTAGCTTGCGTTTTTGGGCGAAATTAAGTCAGCCTAAATCTTCCTTAAAATAACGGCCATTAGCTTGTAAATGGTCCATCAAACATCCACCAGATGGAATTTTTTTTAATATTTCCAGGGCTGTTCCGTAACTCAATCAGTAAAAACGGAATTTGTAGCATTTTTTTTTTGTTTATCCGTCAAGATAAGGACAAACAGGCAGGGTGGCGGTAACCCTATATAAGCCTCTTTCAGATTTTACTACGCCTACTTTATTAATACATTTTATTGGACGTTTTGATTACTTTGAAGTAACCGGAATTATGGGAATCTTTAGTACATAGAACTATTGAAGGATTTATTTTCTTATATGTGGTGCTTGCCAATGGAATAGTGTAAATCAAACTTCCCAAAAAATTTTATCCAAAGATGACTATTTTAAGGCTCTTCAAGTTATTTTGGACTTTTAAATGGGAAAAAATTCTAGAAGAAACTTCTCATTGATTTAGAATCACCAGTTACGAAAAATACAAATAGCATATGTAAAGAAAAATACATGGATCGTAAGTTTGTAATGACGTCACAAACAATATCTTTATGTGATCAACGGCAAACTTAGATGCGCTCAGTGAAGTGAACGCGACTTATATCATTATACGGGGACATAGTTTACAAACGGCAAAATTAAGTTCGTTCCTCCATTCATTTCCCTAAACCTAATAATTTATAAATAGAATTATAATGATAAACTGACCACCGCCTTCTGTGAATTCGTACGGAATCTTTAATATTATTTTCATTATAAATTTCATCTTTATCAACTGACACTTGATATCTCTAAGCTAGAAGTTATCTCCTGCTGAGTTTTTTCATTAATTAATTAAAAAAAAATAACAAAACATCGTGACGCTTTATATTAAAAGACGTATAATTTTATTTTTTTTGTTATATTTTCCTTTCATTCAATGTAAATCTTAAACAATATAGTCGAAGAGCCGTTACTAAAAGGCCTATTAAGTTTATGGCTAGCTTTCCCTATACAATAGAGATGCAAATATTTTTTTTTACGAGGCCCGCATCACCATATAAAATGTTGTAGATATCTGTGCGTCAGACGTCTCTCATATTGTTTTTCGGTATTTATGACACGTGACGATGAAATATTTTTGTATCAAAACAATGTTGTTCCCCCTCTGAACTTTGCGATTGTGATTTTAGTTATTATTAATCTATATCGCCCAAAATTTAATATTGTTCTTTGAGTTTAAACTGTTTTTTTCTTATATATACTTTAATATTTATTTCATAGCTATAAGTGATATTGTTTGATTGACCAAACTCGAGAAAAACTATCAATTAATTTTGAAAACTGTATTTTTATCCAAAACCAGCATTATGTTTGTTACTACATATACATATGAAAAACATTCAAAGTATTGCGAGGTTTAATCAAAGACAGTTAAATAATTTAACGGACAAAGTTAAACAATACCAGAGGTCGAGTACAAAGTATCCAACTGTGTCCTCAATAAGATCTTTTGGGACTAAAGTCGCGGGATTTAACGTATTAGATGGTGATACGAATTGTTTACTGACCATTAATGGCTAGAGAGCATATTATATATAAAATATTTAAGTGAATTTAAGTCATTATTAAAACTAAGTCAATTAATTAAGATCATTTAAATCAGTGACATGTATTGCTATAATATACTTGATAAAACTATCATACGTATTAATGATTTTTTAAATATTTCTCACCTACACTATTAAATTTATAACTAGAACACAGTTACCGTCTATCCTTCTTGTAAATATACTATTACTTACGTAAAAAATATTCTATTCAAGAAGAATATATATCTTCTCATTTAATATCAAACTTAAAACCGCAGCCACTAAGCGGCCGAGTCAATCCTGGTCCAAGCCTATGGATCCTTTGTGAGCAAGGCAGTGTATGATAACAATGAAATGTGACATTCGGCCATTATGTATTGTTTCGCATTCCACCGACACTGACAATTGTTTAGCCCTTTATGGCATTCAGATAGCAGGAATGTTTAATTGGTGTTACTTGAAATTTGGCTATGAAATGGTTTTAGAGGCGAGCGTACGATTAAATCACATCAGATGGACAAAGGGCTTTGCATCCGCAAGGATTAATTTAGTTACTAGTTTATGCACGCGATTAAGTGTGGGTTTCGGAATTGGGTTTAGAGAAATTGCGTAAATTCGTACAGGATGATGATGTGGGCAAAAGTTATACGAATCTTGATACCAAACACGACATCGACTACACGGATTTTTATTATCTGTATTTTATTCTGCCGTTTAAATTGCATCACTGAAAGTTTCATCAAACGCTGTTCAGTATATTTCACTTAAACAGGACACAGGACAGCGCGACCAGTTCAATATGAACAAGTCACATTCACGTATAATAAACGCAATGAAGTTAGATCGTCCACTAAATGAACCAAGGGCCTGGTCAGAGTGACAGGATCTTTTGAATTTGGAAGGCATAAGCGTTGAGGTAGAGATTGGGGGAGAAGTAGGCTTAGTCGTAGGCTATCATGTAGAGTCATTTTTAAGGTGGTAGAGTCTAGCCGTGGTCAGTCACTACAGCTCGAACATGGATCGGTTCGACCGGGGAACTACCACCCTCTCACAGAGGATCGGCGTGAAGTAGCCTTTAATGGCTGCGTTTCGTCAAATGAGTGAGAGAGCCGGTTGCCGTTTCTCACCCTTTCCTGACATTTCCTTATTCCAACCCATTTCTCTTCCTCAACAATCAAGGTCGGCAACGCATCTGTAACATCCCTTATGTTGCAGGATGTCCATGGGGTACGGTGACTACTGCCCGTCAAGTAGGCCGTCTGCTCGTTTGCCATCTTGCTCATAAAAAAAGTCTAGACTGATGGTGCTGGTGTTCATTTGTACAAACAAACTGTGACTCACCGCTCTCTGAGACGCTGGACGGCGACCTCTCCGTGGAGACTCCGGAAGAAGACTCCAATGAGGACAGCGAGTCAGCTCTGGTAGCATGCATGCTGTTATCAATTCTAACATCTCTGCTCGTCCGAAGCTGAGCCAGCCTCCGTCGGAGATAACGCTGCTCCCTCGCCAATTGCTCCTTATGACTCGAATGTCGCTTCTCCCGTTCTTCTAAGTTCTGCAAACATTATTGTTTTATAAACTTTTGATTATTTCATAACAAAGTTCAGTGGAGCTGTTGTTAAAGAAGTCAAGCTGAAAATTTCATAAATAGTATTGATAAAACCAGCTCAAGTAAGCAAATGTAAATACTATATTATTAACAGGTATATCATTTAAAATCCAATCAGGTTTCAAGGATATATCCGTACATATAATATATCTGAAGAGCTGACTCGTTAATCGATATCGGTTAAATTCACTCTCAGTTTTCAGATTCATCTTAATTCAAGAACGGAGAACCTTCAAACACAAACGTACTTATAATTTTCTTTGACTAAATCCTTCAGGTCCGTTTCGAAGTGTGATTTTAGCGAACGTTTAAGATAATAGAGCCTTACTATAGACTAATTGACGAGGTTATTTTAATAATATCTTTTAAATAAAACAAATATATTATTGGTTATCAAGTTTAGTGTGAAATAGCTCAAACCGTTATTAATACAGACAAGTTATAATTTTCATTCAATTTTTTTTTCTTCTCATTCGAAAGTCGATAGCAGACAATGCATTTATATGCAAAAATATAAAAAACGAAGTCTCGGCAGACATGACGCGAGCGAAGGAGTTTCGATACACTTTTTTCCGAACGACCGGCCACTGGCGAGAAATGTGCTCACATAGAAATATATGATCAATACACCTCTAACGAAACATGAAAATAATATATATATAAACATGGAATATAATATATATACATATTATAAGTTTTTAAATTGTATTGACAAATATGTTGAACAGAAATCATAACTGAGCCAAAGCCCGAATTATTCGAAGGATTTTAAAGTTAAAATCCATTATTCTGATCAGATAACGAAAAAGTTTCAGTTCGTGATGGGAACATCAGATCAATTTTAATCCAAAATTATTCTGTTTATTGAAACGATAAAAACAATATGGAGAGAAATCACGTGACAAATCGCTAATGGGATTGTAGTTTTGATAGAATACCTAATAAATTTCTTACGGGGCCAATTTAGTCTGGGGTCGGGGGTCGATGGGGGACCTTGGGGGGATACAATCCACCGATACCTAACAAAGACGTCATAAATATTACCTGGAATAAACAAAATGTAGTTTAACAAATAACACAATATCGGAAAGATAAATATCACCAGCTCGGTGCACACAAAAATGCTTTTAGTGGACAAAATTAACGAAGAGAATATTTTAAGCATCTCAAAATAAATAATAAGTGAATGTTTTCAACTGGTTATATTTCAATATGTTTCACGAAATCTGAAATATATCTTACACGATACAATTTACCGGCATTATTTAACATCCAGCAATTTCATTCGAACAAACAAATATAAATACATTTAAATGCACCAGATGTAGGAGATAGAATTATGTCTGAAACTATGTTTTTAATTCACGGAATATAAAACATATTGATACTACATTAATATAGTGTGCAATCGCCCTATCGAGGGGGAGGGGGGTTATTGGGCGGAGGCTGAGCGGACGGGATGAAATATCCCCCCATAAATCTGCCACGACGCATTTCCATCCTGCCTCTATTTTGTCCTCTCCGAGAATTATTTTTGGGAAAATGAAAAAATAATGTGCCACTCCTCATGTAATGGTTGCTTTAATGACGTCACGATAATATTAAATCCTTCACTTACCAGAACAGAACTCGTCATATAATTGAAGTAGTGCTCTCGATTAATATGATAAGCGAAAAGATAAAAGAAAGGTTTGTGTTCAAATCGGACTAAACTCAAACGTCGGTACGATCAAATGCAAATCCTCTGTATATTAATTGGTTATTCCAAGTTTTTCAATCTACATCCATAATATGAATTAAAATGAATCCACTCAATCTAAGTTTTTATTTTTTAATTTCTTCTAAATATATATATAAAATTTTCGAAAATGAGCTACATATAAAAATAGTTAATTATATTCAGGAATTTTCTGGAGGGCAAGTACATATACTTATTGATTTTTTTTTTTAATATCTTGTAACGCTCATTTTCTCCTGTAGGACGTAAAAAACATGATTATGAAATGTACAATGAGGGACTGGTATTTAGTTGGGCGTTGTTTTAAAACAACGCAGGATGGTAATATATATATATATATATATATATATAGATTATGTATATTAAAATCATTCTTCAACATAATGGAGGTCCTGTATAAAGTGAGTATCTCAATCATTTTATTTATGAGGCTCAGTGATGGACAATTCTATCTTTACCCAATCACAGAACCTGCTCGTAGCTCTACTTTAAACAAAAATATAAAATACATATTTGTCTGCTTATTATTTTCCCTAAAAGAAACTTTATCACAATATTTTTCTATTTTAAAATTTCAGTCTCCGGCGGTCCACTTTCATCTCCTTTATGACTTAAACCAACGGTAAAAAAATGCTAAAATACCTAATTTGCTTTTATAAATTCCGTATAACAAAATTTCATTGGCAATACTATTTACTATGGATAAACGAAAGTGTATCACGCCCTTAAATTCCTTTGATGTTACCGTCTGATGTTGAGATAAGGCTTTATTAAAATATAATCATTTTGATTGATATTATTTATCCAAGTTAAATTATCTCACCGCTAATATATAGAGGATTGATTGTATACGCGTTACACGGTCTACCCAGAAGTAATTGTCGTTGCAGTGCTGATCTGGAATAACGAGTCTACAAAGTGAATTTCATAGTTTTTAATGACACTATGTAGGTGTTAGTTAAGAAACCTGATTTATGCTCTACTTGCAGTTCGAGACAAAGGTATATACACATCGAATATATTATAATAGGATCTTTTACTTCATAGCAGTTACTTTCCTAACCCTTCTCGGCTAATTTCTGCTAACAACGGCCCAACATCGACTTCTTGTCATGGACTATGTCGTTACCCCGAAAAAGAAAGTGGCCGAGAAACGTAAGCCTCGCATCAGGTGGTGGTTGCTGAATGGAACGATGCAGACCAGCTTTCGGGCAGAGGTTGAGAGTCAAAATCTGTCGACTAATACCGAAACTGCTCAGGAAGTTTGGGATCGAGCCCAGTCAGCAATTATCACAGCAGGTAAACGAGTTCTAGGCCTTTCTAAGGGAGGACGGGTCATTGACAAGGAGACATGGTGGTGGAATGACAAAGTGCAGGAGGTGATTCGTGAAAAGAAGACTGCCTTTAAGAAGTGGCAGCAATCAAACTCTCCTGAAGACAGACTAGAGTACATAGCAGCGAAACGTGCCAGTAAAAGGGCTGTTGCCAGAGCCCGCAGTGATAGGTTATCACCATTGTATGATACACTTGAAACTGCGGAGGGGCAGAAGCTCATTTACAAATTGGCACGAGCTCGGGATAAGGCGACGCAAGATATCGCAAAATGTCTTAGCGTCAAAGATTCCCAAGGCACGTTGCTGTGTAATCATGCCTCTGTGAAGGAGAGATGGAGATGCTACTTCAAGGAGTTGCTAAATACTCAGCACCCGTGCAGTCTTCCAACCGAAATACCTCCTAATCTTGGACTTATTGCCCCGATAACACCTGACGAAACTCGGAATTGTCTTCGACGCATGAAGAATCGGAAAGCGGTGGGACCTGACGATATTCCGATCGAAGCGTGGAAATCATTGGGCTCTCTTGGTGTGCTCATACTGACGGACCTTTTTAACCGAGTCTTGAACACTGGGACTATGCCACATCAGTGGCGTTATAGTTACATTACCCCTATATACAAAGGCAGGGGCAGTGTTCAAGATTGTGGTAGTTACAGGGGCGTTAAGATCATGAGTCATACCATGAAGCTCTTTGAGCGTATGATCGACCTCAGGCTCCGCCGAGAGTGTACTGTCTCGGAATGTCAATATGGATTTCAGCCAGGATCGGGCACCTTGGACGCCATCTTTGCCATCAGAACTCTCATGGAGGCTTACAGGGAAAAAAGGAGAGCTCTGCATGTCGCATTCCTAGATCTGCAGAAGGCCTTTGACTGCGTTCCTCGTCAATGTATCTGGTGGGCATTGCGATTCAAAGGCATCCCTGAGGCCTATATTGACATCATTAGAGACATGTACCGCGATTCCGTTTCAATGGTTAGGACTGCTGTTGGCGATACAAAACCCTTTCCGATCTCAGTAGGGGTTCACCAAGGCTCGGCTCTTAGCCCCTTCTTGTTCAATGTAGTGCTGGACACTGTCTCGGCTAACATCCAGGACCAGCCTCCATGGCTGATGATGTATGCCGATGACATAGCGCTCATTGATGAGAACAGGTTGACGCTAGAGCGAAGAGTGAACCTCTGGAAGGGTACGCTTGAGAACGGTGGTCTTAAACTAAATGTGACGAAGACCGAGTACATGGCTTGCGGAAGCCCGGACTCTTGCACTATCCATATAGGTCCTGAACCAGCCGTTAAGTCGGAAAAGTTCAGGTACCTTGGATCTATTCTGCATGAGTCCGGAGGCATCGATCACGATGTCCAAGCCCGGATCAGCGCTGCTTGGGCGAAATGGCGTGAGGTCACAGGTGTGGTCTGCGATCGCAGAATACCTACCAAGCTCAAGGGAATAATATACAAGAGCATAATCCGACCGGTTCTCTTATATGGAAGCGAATGTTGGCCAACACTGTCCAGGCACACTCAGGAGCTTCACGTCACGGAGATGAAGATGCTGAGGTGGATGTGTGGCGTAACGCGAGCTGACCGTATACGTAACACATTTATCCGAGGTAGTCTTGGAGTCCGTGACGTAGCGGATAAGCTTCAAGAGAGTCGCCTGAGATGGTATGGTCACGTTGCACGCCGGCCTGAGAATTACGTCGGAAAAATTTGCCTTGATATGTCGGTCCCTGGAGCAAGACCCCCAGGACGCCCAAGAAAGCGATGGCTGGACACCGTGAAACAGGATATGAGAGCCAATGGACTTACCACCGCGGATGCTAAAGATCGTGCAAAGTGGAGGAGTTTAAGCAGGAAGGCAGACCCTGGATAATGCTGGGATAATTGCCAGGATGAAGAAGAAGAAGAAGAATGGCTCATAACAGAGTTATTGTCCAACTTTTATGTTTGCTATATGTCTGTTTACTAGAAATCTGTGAAGAGGCGAACTCGTTAATGTTTATTGGAGCGAAAATACAATTACGATTCAATGTTGACAACTGACGAGCGTCACTCCAGTTTAGACCTTTTTATTTATAGTTGATATAATAAAAAAGTTTACCCTTTAAAAAGGTCGCTTAAGGAAGAATCTTAAAAAACGCTACATCTCCGGGTGGTTCGAAAACTTTTGATCGCCACTTCAAATTCTATTCGCAATATAAAACTTTTTATAGATTCCATAAAAAAAATACACACAAATATAACCACTTGTTGTTACTTAGCTAACGACATTGATCAACTTTCTACATAAAAATGGCATAATGGCGAATATCATGGCAGTTCTGCCGCAACTGGACATCGGACTGGTGATTCTGAGAACGTCCTAGTTTAATAAAATAAACCGAACAGTACCTATGACTGCGTACGGCTGTTAAAAACACTGCGACATGTCATACAGACAGCGGGTTGGAGTGAGCATTCGGAAGACAAACAATAAATTCGGATTGAGCGAATCGAAAATAGACTTGTCGGATTGAATCCGACTCGGAGCGTGTGATGGTGTACGTTAGGATATAATAGTTTTATCCGTAACTTTGACAAACACTTGATAAATATCATTTACAAGGAACAAAAACTAAATTCCATTTCATTTCCTTTAGTCTCAGCATTGCAGCTTCCAAATGAATTAAATAGTCACGAAATATGTACTATAGTTTTGTATATTTTTCATGATAAAATTATAATTTTAATTCATAGCATTATAACTATATTCGATAAGATTCAGCCGTAAGCCTCTGAGAGTTGGTTGTTATTGCGCAGATCGACGTTAAGCCGATTTACGATTGTAAATATAAAATCGGTCAAATAAAAAATATATATAATAATAAAATTATTTATACATTCACATCAAGTTGTTATTGAAATCGGATATAACAGTGAGTTACGAGCGTCGCGATTTATATATAGAATATTAAATTTGGGTTTCACAAAAAGTTATGAAAAATGAAAAAACGTCAAAATGTAGGAAGAGAAAAGGTATAAATAATTAAGTATTAATTATTTCTTACATAAGAATTTATTTTCAAAAGAAATCTTATGTTAAATGACAAAACTTTTATACAACAATCGATACTAAATATTTAATGTTTTCCGTGGAAAAATACGCAGTACTGTAAGTTTCATCGTTCAGTAATGTAAAATATTCAGTCAAATTTAATCACAGTTATAAACCCGATAAAGATACTCAACTTTTCGCTTCATTCGTTAAGGCTTTACATAAACATGAACAAGTTGAGGAATTTATTTCGTTATCTCTTTATATATTAATACATTATTATTATTAATCATATTAAAGCTTGAAGCCTTCTCCCAAAAAAACACAACTTCGACACCAAACAAAATAGAATCTTACATAATTCATAGAGCATTAAGTCTGACAGTTGGGCGATTTTGGACCTTGTTGCATCAAAGATAAGATGTATTGGATTACACTGAGATAGATTATATTTTGATCCTTATATCAATGCAATAAAGCCTATAATAGGTTCTAAATATCGCCACGAAGTTGACGTTAGTAAAGGAAAATATTGTAAGGATGTTCCACCATTTTCGTGTTTCAATTTTCGTTTGAAAACGTTAACTATTTTGTGCATCGCGTATTTATAATAAATGTATATAGGTGGATGTCTTATCTGGGACGTTACTTATATAACATTATATTATTTATATGCGGGATGAAAATTTGTTCATAGCCGGTCCACGAGATTTCACGGGACATTTTTATTGCTTAATAAAAAATAACAGCCACATAGCATCCTGTTCTCTGATAACTACGATAAAATACCTTTGTTTTTGGGTTACATGTAACAAACATACCGTACATATTGTCATAAACTTTCACATTATAAGATTCTCTCTATAAGCGCATTTTACTTGACTTATATACTAGTTACGCTTATAACATCAATTTAAATTATTTCCTCAATATTTCCTTTCTATTTGTTTGAGTGAATTACCGTTAATTGAATAGGACATTGATATTTATAAATACTATAACTAATAGCCTAGATCGCATCTAGTATTCAAATATAAACATTAAACGTGAGAAAGTTATTTTAATTCCGCAATTCTTGACCTCCCGACCTCTTATTAATCACGATAATTAACCGCAGACCTCAGGAGGCATAGCTCCAGGGGGCAACCGGACTCCAATCTCTGTCCGCAATAAATATCAGCTGTAATTAGAGGTCCAACAATGTCTCTGGCGGAGTTTTAAAAAATATTCCCAACAACATTATTTCATATAATAACAACAGATCTTAATGAAGATCACTTAACCTTGGCTAAATTACAGTCTTAAGGCATCCAGTGTAAGTAACTTAAAGTCTAGATGTGTTAAAATGTAACATAAACCCTTGTATATTCAAGAAAAAAATATTTTTTATTGATCTACCACTTTAAAGTCGTTTCAATACAGCAATGTATATATAATTATACGTACGTATATAATATACATGTATTTATGTAACTTTGTCATATTTTAACTAAACCGATTATAAAAAAATAACTCTCTATCCATACGTGAAGGTTATATTATACCTTTCAAATAAAGAAAGGAACTATTCCCGGGAGAAACAAAAAAATATAACTCAAGTAACATAAGAAGTCGAAGGGAATCCCTTCAAATAATCAGATAATTCATTCGTTTCACTTTATTTAATTTCAAAGTAATTTATTATTCGCGTGTTTAACTAAAAGCGTGAAGTGCGATCCGGCGACGATACAATTAAATAAATTCATTAAATCTTCACTGTTTACTTATAAACGGATGTTTAGGTGACAAGTTTAATTTCGTTAGCGGATAAACTTATAAACGGTCCCGATGATTTACAACGAGAACTAAACTAATTCTCAGATAACTTCTGGGCACTGGTATCAAATATAACGAGGATTTTGTTCAGAGAATATTTTATGAGAATCACGATCTGTATAAAATATTTCCTTATATCTATTAATTTAATGAGTTATATTCTACCTAAACAAGAAATCACTGCCACGGTACATGCTCTACTCTTTTCAATTAAAAGGACTGATATGAAAGTATGCTCTACTGATAATTTAAACATATTTCGTGTTACAAGACGTCGCGCACACGTAATGGCATTAACCATTACGTTATAATATAATGGACATAATTAGCAATCCCGTTATATCACAGGATGTCTGTGTGTGACAGACATTGTTTTGGTCTTGTTAGTACGGATAGACAAAACTATTAGTTTTATTTATGACTCCAAATAGTTGTTTTTAGTCATACAAAGCTTTTTTTGTAAACGCACTTAGATAAAAATAAATATTGTTAACGGTATATTAGACATATATATTAAAATTTAATTAGTTTAGAAAGATTTATTTCTTTCTAAGTTCAAATCAATATGTACTAAGTCTTTCAATAACTCGCAATACACCCACGGTAACAAATTAACTCTACAAAGATATCTTATTGATTTAAAAAATAAACATACATACTAAATACCTTTAAATTAAAACTAAATCAAATATTTTTTCAAAAACCAGGTGCAATGTTCATTAGATAAGTGAGACTGGCCATCCATCAAATTGTTGACCGCGCTCGTAAACCCTTAACACGCGATTGCATTAACCAAAAGAATGGCCCGTTTAACGCAATCATTGACCCTGTTCAAGTATTCACGTTAAATAATATACATTATTAAATTAATTAATAGGTTGGGCGCTGCCATCGCCGAAAACGGGCATTTTTTAATTTAAAATTGTTTATAAAACTTACCATTTTGGTAGGCATAGACAATATATTTGGTTTTGTCAATCACGTCATTGTGAGTTTTGAAAAGATTCCAAAAAGTTTTTATATATAATAATTCTATTGAAATATCAATAATTCTTTGTGAAGGAGCGTTCATTAAAAATGCACAATTTTCGGTTCAAATATAACTGAAAGATAACTCCTGAGTCTAGAATGTTCCAAACGTTTCAGTTCGGACCGTTCCAAAGTTCAAAATAATTGAATGCATCGGAAGTTAACTCCGAATGAGCTTAAGTAAGAGAAGCAGCGTCTTTGGCAACCTGTAGATTAACTTGTCCGAACTTTGTTTTATTCGTACAAAGTTAATCCGGCCGGACGCCCACGGACTGACTTAACTTCCTTACGTTAAGGTATTATAATATACTATAACATTCAAAGTTTATTTTCATACAAAATAACTAAAATTCACCGTGAAGCGTACGAAATACCTAAATAATCTTTTCATTTGTGTTACACAAGACCTTGCAAATATAGTTCGGGATGCTTTGAGCATAACGCATATAGCGACGAAAGGTAAATACCAAGTTTCCCGTACAGCTCGCCGAATGGACTTATAACTCGGGACTCGTGAGGCATTCTGCGGCGTAAACCATTGTGATAGGGACGGTTTTCGTTTGAAACTGTTCTGATATCCTTAACGCGACACCAGCTCGCTGTGCACACAAAGCTGTGACGAATGCCTCCTCATCCGGTGTCCGGCCATCATTCATAGCGTGGAAGCTGCTTTATTTCGCCATTCGGCAGACTTTATGACAGAAATTATGGATAATATATTTCGTCGCTCCGAAAATACCTCACACTGGTAGAATTACAAATGGCCTGCCTTCTTTCTTTCTATCAGATACTGAAATCAGTGAGCATTTTAACCTGCAACGCCTGAACTCTTATCGAGATAAAGCCCGAAAATATTAATCGAGATGAAAATCTTATAAGCGATAAACGTTTCAATATTTCCGCTGTAAACTGACTTTAGTGTATTTATAATGAAACAAGAGAACGCCCGACATTCAACATAGTATTGTTACGGCAACAATGCCGACTCCTAAAGCGAATTGAGATTTAATTAACGAGGAATTCCGTCGACGTGTCGTGTGATTAAAAATGTTACGAGGAATTGTCTCAAAAAGTGGAGGAGTTTTATAATAATGTAAGATTTACGATCAAGACATTATAATATTATAATCTTCGCAACACTTTTAAGGGGACGCATATAAATCTCTCTACAGTGAAGAGGTGTCTGGGGTGTGAGCTGAGGGATGTTCGTGGGTAGGAAACGGCGGCAGGAAACTGTTGAGGCCTTTCGAGACCTTTGTTTGGTGAAGCTGGTTCTGGCAAGGACGGCGGTTCACGAATTCGCCGTATTGTCTTTTTAACGAATTCAACAAAGACCGTGAGCTTTATTGTTTACTTTGAACGTGAATTCGTTTGATGAGGAGAACTATGAACCAACTTTATGCACTATATAGTCCCTGACAAGACTTTTCTAGTCATTGAACAGTAGTGTCTGAATGCGTTCTTCTTATGTGTCTCTATCTAAAATTAAAGCTCGAATATTACTCAAATTATCTCCAATGAATATTGAATTCAAATTTTTATTTTATCAGTATATATACAAACACGGAGAAACGTTTATGTAATGATATTACATAATAAATAAAATAACGTAACAAAAACAAATATTCTCATTCTTTTAACTTTCAAAAGACGGTTTATCCGGGGCTTTCCTTTAGGAGACCAATGCCATTTTTTTTACAAGACAAAAGAATTTCAGTCGGACATTTAACTAAGACGTTAAGGTACTCGAAATGATTTTGAGCGGAATAACACAAGTATATCGTGTAAATGTTATACAATACTTACCTTTATAAATCTTTTGGCTTTTGTTAATAATCCTAATGTTGTATGTCGTGAAGCTTCGGGGCCTAGAGGTACCATATCCTTTAATTTCTCCAAGCAACTTCTGAGGTGTGCCCTTCTGTAACAATCGACACATGCTTATTAATAAAAATCAATGAACAATAGACTTGAAGTAAAGTAAGTAATGTATGGAACGTTGTTTTCGCTTCATCTCAGACATGCATGAAGAACCGTGGAGGTAAAGCAAATAATGAAAAATATAATCCTCTCGAGGCCGCTGGGAAAATACTCATGAAGAACAACTATACTGATTTGTGTTGTTAGGAAATGCACTTATATATTGTAGTACATAGCATTATATCTGTCGGTATGAAGGAAAACAAAGATGTCAATTATTTTATTGTCATTCCATATAACAAAAGATAAAGTTGAAATCAATGTCTTTTGTTTCTTATCTTTATATATTTCTTTTTTATCTTTTATATATATATATCCGCCCATCTCGCCAGTATTACGTTACATATACGCTTGTTTCACTCGTAGCGTAACAGGACTAGCCACAATTTGTGACCGGCGCCCTTACCATTTGTCATACCTAATTATAGAAAAAATATTATCATCGAAAGCTAAAATGTCTTCAACGAAAAGACATTGTAATTACATAAATTGATATCAAACATTGTTTTAAAAGTTAAATATATATCTAAAGCAAATAAATTTAAATTCTAAGTATATATGAATAACATATTAATTTATAAAAAAAAATGTTTTGAAAATTACGTTTTAATTCTAGGTTTATTAGATCGACAACAAATGGTAGTGACCAAATAAGCTCAGTTAGCGTCGCGGCCGTTGTAATCAGCCGGCTCACTGGTTCAACAACAGCTCTTTTCAATGTTCTTCAACAGTACCAGTAATCCTATTCATTGATCAGCTCTAAACACACGCTATATATAAATATCTTTTGAACATTATACTCATTTAATTTTGTTTTTGTATTTTCAATACACACGCATTAGAATTTTACTCGTATTTTTAGCGGCAATATACTTATGATATGGCAATATTATTTTTTAAACTATTTATATTCACTGTATGTTAGAGATTTAATGTTTTTATGATACCTCAACACCAACATATTATATATGTTTAGTATATTATTAATCTTTCTCAGCCATTTCTATATTCGTCCGTCACTTGTAGGTTACAAAATACAGGCTTTATTTTATTTCAGTATTTTTCTATAATAGTATTAGGTGGGGAGGACCTTCTCTGACGTTATTTACTAAATCTGTTACTTCCAATATAAATGTATCCCGCGTCGTCACGGGGTCTGCGGTGGTAGCTTAGAGGGTCCATTGATTTGTCATCAAAAGTTAAATTTAGATGTTTCAACCATCCATTTAAGGTCTGTTTATTTAAGAAGATCAGCTTACGATAGCGATTTCATATTCAAATAAACTAAAAATAAACTAGCTATATATTTTATACAGTCGTATATTAATAATTCTAAACTTATGTATAAGAGTTTGGAGTCAGTTAAATAATGAGGTTATTAAACTATAGTTAGATTTGAAGAGCTAAATTAATTCTTTTTTCCTTCCGTAACCAACTAAGTGACTGAGGACGATCTTACGTTTAGTTTTCACGTTAATGAAAGGAAAAATAATGTTTGATTTTTGTTTATAGAATGGTTTGATTATTGTTAGACTTTGTTGGTTATTGTAAAAAAAATAAGTGTCGTGTTGATTTGAATGAGAAAATAATATTGTCTCCAGGTCGCGTCCGTTATTGCTTTGGGATCTAGAGACAGTGTTGAGTAAAATATACCGAACTGACAATGGTTTACATGTTTCTATAAAATATAAAAAGGTTTATAAAAAACAAGTGCCTAAATTAATTTACGTGCGTTTATTTGATACGGTTAATGAAAAACAACATTACAATCCACTGCGGGCCGGAATGATTCGTCCAAAACAAATTAGATTCCGCAGCGAGCGAGTAATGTATATTAAAATGACGTGTCACGTGACAACGTGCCCGAACGATCTAAATAAAATGATACCCAGCAGACATCGGATTCAACTGATAGGTACAATATAATAGACTATGATATATTTATTTATTATCTGTATATAAGCTTTTTATTACAAACAGCTCCTGAAATTTTGTACTGTTAAATGGTACCCCCGAATCTGTGCTGGCGTCCTGGATAAAGCAGATATTATCTGTGATATATAAAATATCGGTTTGATTGTATCATCGATAAATAAATTTATAAGTAAAATTAATTTGATACGATTCAATAAAAAAATGGTTGTAGATAATAATGTCTATTGAAACTATTGATTACCATGTTCAACCAATGGCGAGAAATGCCTTGATTTCTATAGCATTCCGCGCCCTTGATGAAGGTAGACATCGTATAATGGGAGGTTTCTTGCTGGGATCAAAAAAAAAATTGCTAGACCATTAAAAGTCGAACAGAATTGAATTTTATTGAACACCTATTACTATAACAGACAATGTATAATATAAGATGATTAAAGCGAGTAATAAATTAATTCGTACAAACAAAACTAATATTTTTCGGATTATACTTAGAGTATTTTATTATTTTAAAAAACTACATACTCCTTACGTTTCGGTTACTTTCTGCCAATAGACATTCACGTCTCGTCTGCCCGTGGTCACGGTTGCTGATAAGTAACCGATACATCGGGACAATATGAAAGTTAATTTGTAGATATACGAATTTTAAATATGCAATTTTGATCTCCAAACACAATATGTATTTTAGGAATTTTATACTTTTGACTTAACTAGCTACAGACTGGATAATAAATTCGTCTAAACTGAAATTTCTGTATATAGGAACGGTATACAACGGTAACACATCAGTGAATAAAATCTTTGCATAATAAAAGTTTAGAATAAGTTTGGAATAAGTTTAGAAATCATTACCCCCAAGATAGACGGGTATAAACAAACTATTCATTCATTTTGTGAGCAGATTAATTTTAATGCAAGCAATCATATAAAAACTTCTTTATCATATTAGGAATACTAGTTTTATTAAACATTCGCCTGTCCTGCAACACGCCGGTGGTGAAGAGAGTGAAGACGTAACAGTTAATACAAATCGGTTAACTGCACAAACACCGGTTTAATTATTATATAAATTAAACTCAGGATTCACCAAGACGTCGGTTATTTCAAATTAAATTTACCAAAGCAGTGTTCCCTGAATTCATTCCCCGTGTTTATAAATAAGATCTGTATTGCAGTAAACAAATGATACATTTGTTATAATATATAGGACTGCTAATTTTAAATTCATAATAGTATTATTTATCTTAATCAAAATTTGGACATGGAGTTCATTCGCTTTACATCAATAATGTCGTGTAAGAATCTGTTCCTTAAACTTCCAATTCTTTGTTGTTCTTCCTCAATTCCATCAGCCCGGCGGCGATAGCCACCAATTATCCCTTGGGTAAAAGCACATAAAATGCCTTAATGATTTCCATTCATCATCACGAGAACTGTCTATCATTTAAACTAGACATAGACCTAGACATCAAATGATTGTTCAGGTTATCCTACATGAATTATAGTTGGCATTTGTTTATTACTGTTCCTAAGCTGGCGTCTTAACGCTCGAGGAAGTCAGTCACATGCACCTAGACATCGGGAAATGAGAAATTTAATTAGAATAATTAATTCCGAGTTTCCCCAACAGTAATACTAATGTAACTGTATTCTCTTCAGCATCTCGGATCTGTAAAGGATAATCAACTACTTCTCAGCGACCGGCTTCAACTTGAACTTTCGGAGCAGAGGCTTTATTAAACGTCTAGTGAAAGATAAAATTAATCTTGTATTTTGTTTTTCTTTTTCTTTGCAAACGTGTCTCTTAATGGCGATATACAAATTAAAGTTTAAGAATATCCTGCCTGGAGAACGCAGACAATAAATGTCTCAGCCGCATGTTGTCTTATGTATAGTTTGATATTCAAAACAAGTGTTGCTGTTTAAAGTTTCTTAGCAGGGGTAACGCCGGCTAAGCCGGGGGTAAGGTCGGGGGTGGAGGGGGTGACGGCGGGTAACATTCTGTTTAGTGCTTGCTACTTACATTCTGAACAAGCAGAATAATTAATCCCTGAAATATTCAACAGCTATTTTAATTTAATTATACATCAAATATGAAAGTAATATGCTTCTAAAAGATAGACGTTTCCTTAAACGAGTACTCGGTAATATTATGAACTTTCACTTTTAAGGTTTCCTATAAAATGAGAAATTTATAAGAGGATTAGTTTTTTTTTTTTTGTACTCAACTTATAATTTCTTTGATAACTCAATAATCATTATTCAATTAATTATAATTGACGTTTGCACAGACGATCGCTAGCTATTTCATATAAAATATAAAAATATGAATTGAAATAAAAAAGCTTTTTGAAAAAAATACTGTCGTTCTTATAACAATGTATGTTTATATAGAAATTAATTTATTTCACTAATTTCTACATAAATTGGAGACCATTGTTACAACGTCATTGAAAATCGTTAACAAAGTTTTGTGTAATGACAAATTCTGTTAGAGTGTTCATTCTATTCCGTTGTTTGACGCGTTAACATCAGGCTTACAAGTACGACTGTATTTATTGATTATTAATGAATCGATTCATAATCATTTCGATGATTTTAATGAATTAAAAAAAAAAATGCAGCGAACTTATGCTATATAACATTCTCATCTCGACTTTCCACGAACACGTGATCTCGTGGCTGCTGAATATATTCACGTAAATATAATAACAAAAACGTTACACTAATCAGATTATAATACAGTCTTTATTTAGAATCTTACATTATATTGCTTTATAACGCGAGGTCGGGCGGTCGTATTATGAAATCTTTTGAACTAATTAAACCCGAAACACTTTATCTACCGAACGGCAATGTTAGGAGCATATCTCAACGTACGTACTCTAGTTATCAAAGGGTACCGCGAACGTTTACAGCCTCGTAAATTACGTACGGCTGGAGAACTCGTAAAAAACTCATCAAGAGAAAATTGGGCGCCCTCCACGATAATACGCACAATCGGAGCGGTTACGGCCACTGGACAACGCTAATAAGATTTTTAAAAGGACCAACCCTGAACCGTCAAGGGTTTAATGTGTTAGGAAACGAAGGAAAAACACCACAGTCGCAATATTTATGTCACGACCGGCAACACAAATGATTTGTCATATTAATGACACGTTTTAAAACCCATTTCAAATAATAGGTTAGAAGTGTGATCGCCAAATCTCAACTGATTTGATCGATAGGTCTCTTTTTATAATTAACTTTGCGTATTATAATTAAATATTTTTATTAAGGTAGAGACGAATAAATTCAAAGCGTGTGTGTTTTGTTATTGTCACGACGTTGATCGTGGCTCGTAAAAAAATTCGGACTAAAATCTACGACTCGATAACAACTTTTACGATGCGACGTTACGTTACGGATACGATAAATACAGTAACGATACGATTCCATATCGTTAGTTGTGATGGCTCATCAATATTAAGAGTCCAGTTGTGGACATTACAAGAGAGAATAGTTTGTGTGTATGTAACAAAAGGTACATACATATGTTAACTATTTAGAACCTAACGCGTTAGTTAGTTACTTATTATCATTCTAGCTTTTAATGTATATGTAAAATTAATCTGAGAGAATCTTCAATATAATATTTTATTCGTAAAGCAACTGTAATACATATCATTTAATTTAAAATATAATTTGATATAATAAATGGCCGCCAAGGAAAACAAACGCGATGATAATGTATTACCAGCGTTTTGTACATTTCTTTGTGAGGAGAATTTTCTTAAAACGACACATAAATCTAGTGTTTTAGTTCACCGCGAGAATGTAATGGCTTCTGAATGTAAATACCTGTTAAGTTATTTTATGCGAGTGGATTTTGTTTCAACAGTTACGTTTAAAATGTAAATCAAAGATATCTGACACGAAATTCAGTTTCATCTTTGTGAATGCAAATATAATTTTAGCATGTCGTTTTATGTGTTTAATACATTATTATGAAGCAAATTAAAAGTTCCAGCCGACGGTTAAACGCGAAGTAATAACCTGGCGCGAAAACTGAAAAAAATATATCCTAAGAATTTGTCACACATTTAAACGTGACGTTAATTAGGGTTCATATAAGCAGGAATATCTAGATGTTATTTCTATCTAGGGTGAGCTTCCAGGTAGTCTTTTTGGGTGTATTTTATTTAGGGTGAGAACTAAAACATGCGATTTGTCTCCATCAGAGATACAGTCTGTGTTCATTGTTATTCAAAGCCTTCATTAATGATTTATTTGAAACTTCTACGCTATTGTTTTCATGGACCAACCCCAATGCGATATCATTAGGATCTTACGGAAAAAATAAAAGATATAAAACGAGAGAACAGATCATTTGGAGGAGCGGACGATATTTTATAGCCCATTCCCACAAACGTATGATTGAAAATCAATTCCACACACATACATACATAATTCTGTTGAGCGCCACCGACTGCGGCATTATTCAGGACGCTAACAAGTCGGGATCAGGTCTTGAAGCACGTCGCAAACCGAAAACAAACGCATCCATGAATACGTAAACCGTTCCAGGGCACATCTCCGTAACCAGATGCGTGGTCACTTCAATCTGTATGCAAAACGCCCCTCGGGACCCCGGGCCCCTTCCCCGGCACACGACCCCGGGCCCCTCACACCCAGACCCTCGGACATCCGAGCGAGACATCCGTCAGTGCGGTTCGCTGTTGTCCACCATAACTTTTATGGAGCCCCCGCACCGTTTGGATACTCCTTTTGTTTTATTAATGCTCTATTTATTTAGATCTCAAGAAGCCCACGCTCCTCTGTTTGTGATGGGCGTGCGTTGGTCTTTTAGAACTTTGCTACGATAAACATTGCTCTGACAACGTGACGGCGGCAAATAGTTTCGAACAATATTGTTTTATATAATATAATATGTTTGTATTGATTTTGAAGATTAGAAATATGAGTGAATGACGAAGTGTGAAGTAATTACAGACAAATATTATTCAACATATGAAATGACAATTCTCTAAGACATAAAAATTTTAATTATTATTATTTTTTTATATTAAAATCTTTTCTCATATTTTTGTGAGCCAGACGGTTTTCATTTTTTCAAACGAGTTCAGTTTAAAATATTATTTTGCTTAATTAATTAAATACGAATGATAAAATCTACACGCTTAAAAACCTTTAATGATTTTAATCGACTCTTATAAAACGATCTAACACTTTTATTTATATTATAAGAATTTCAAACATAGTCAATGTTGGAAGTCGAAAATAAGAACAAAAATTTTCGGATTAAAAGTTATTTAAATTGGTATTAAATTCATTAAAAAAACTTTTATTACGCCAACTTGAACAGGGACGATGTAATTTTGGCATTAAACGAATCGCATGAAGTTCGGAGTCGCGAAGTGTTCTCCGAGAGCCTCTTCAAAGCCTTGTAAATAGATACGGGATTATATCGTATAAGTTTGACTTTTACATTTCAAGAGCCGTTTTAATTTGACTATACTACGTTAATGTTTCATATTTCTATGTTACAACATACAAACTCGATCCGACTTTTCGTATCAGTCATGGTTTAATTGCAAAAACCTCAAAAAATTATCTAGATTAGTATTGAATTTAAAAGAAAAAAGTTTTAATAAAATAAACGTAGAAAATTGTAAAATTTTTTAAAATCAAAATATTATAAAATGAGATTGTGAAGCCGACACAGTAAATAAAGTCGCCGGTGAGAATTTCTTTCGCCGGCCCTAATATTTCAATTTGTTTGACTCGCTGGCACTGAATCCAATTTCCTATGAAGTTAAATTAACGTAGGCCACTCTGTATTGACCTTTGAGTTCCCGTGAGCTGTAGTAATTCGCTAGTTGGCGGAAGATTCGGAAGGATCAAACGATCTAGACGGAATATAATAAAATTATTATATTATATCAAATAATTATATATATTAAATTTTAATGTTTTCGAAAAAGTAAAATTTCTATCAATTTTAAAATATTCTTAAATAACGTTAGCCGATAAATCGTTCAAGTTTTTGAACGGGGAACATTAAATTTACAGACTTGAATATAGCCAACTGATAACTGATATCACATTTACAGAGAACATAAATATAAAAAATATAATTAAAAAACGGTTTAGAATCTTTTATGATTATAGATCACACCAGTACACTTCGTCGCCGACATCGCAAAGGAAATGGGCTTTCGCTATCCCTGAATCAATCTCTCATCGAAACCGAAAAAGTCCTAACGGAATGTTAACGTTATTAGCATTCAATAATTACTCGTTTCCAACCCTCTTTTGAGTTTCAATTTTGATTCGAAATCAAATAAAATTGCTTGGAATCCGTATAAAATATACCCGCATATATATAACATAAAACTACGTTTAGTTAATTAGATCCGAGACTTTCGCGAGCTAGTATTCATTTAAATAAAAATAATATTTCTCGGATGATAATACGCGTGTTTTATTATTTATATTTATTTATAAAAATATAATAATATTAATATTTTAAAAACAAAAAATTACGTGTAGTATACTCCGAAAAATATTCCTTTTATTTATTATTTGGTTATATATAACGCAATCCAGAATTCTCTACCACAATGATCACACAATAGCACAGTTTCGCGACTTCTATTCGAGTAAAAGCGAACGGATTAAGGAACTTGAATTTAGTTTATCGCAGTCTTAAAATGTAAATCATCTCATAACGCAAGATGCTAGCAATCCGATCTCAAAGTCGGGATCGTAAAGACGCTCCCATGACAAAAACCGCTTCACACGAACCGAAACCTTCGATAGATACACGCGACTTTGTTTACTTAAATAAACAGTTTAACAACTTATTAAATAAACAAAAATTTAACCGACATTAATGACGTTCATGATGAAAATTTTGAGACTATTAAATGCTCGTAGATCTACAATTTTAGCATACTTATAAGTTATCGTAACCAAAGATTACCGTATGATTACTAAAGATTACCATAATACATGACTATTACTTAAATATATACGTCAGAGACACGACGATAGTGGGCAAGTATGTAACATCAGTGACTTTTGCGCCATGTTTGATTTTAAATCGAATAAACTACTTCGTAAACACTCCGCAGAAAACTCGCCTGAGACTGAGACAATATTTAAAAAGACGAAGACTTTTCTATCCAACTTGATATAAGTATCAGTTAAGTTATGTTAATATTATAACGAACACTTGAAGCACTGAACAAAACAAAGATAATTTTCTTGTTAAGAATGTTTGGTATGGAAAATTGTTTTTATTTAACACATGAATAAAATGTTTATCACCAATAAAGCTGTATTAAATCCCTATACAAAAACCAGATACTATTAACCTTGAATATACTTAATGTTATACTATCCATTTAGAGGCTAGGTTATAAGAACAAAGGCTGGCTTGGACATAAGGAATCGGAAAACATGGTTAAAATATATCTGTAAACAATCAACTCGAACTTATTTAGTAACAGTTGAAGCTAAGGGCAGATTAAACCAAAATATAAACAGGAGTAAAAATTTATTTTTTAATTAATAAATAAGTAAGTATACTGTCATACTTTAGCTGATTCCGTCAGTTATTCCTTACAGTTAGTTAAGTTATTAACCTTACAGTTAGTTACCTTAGTGACAGTTCATTTATTTTTAATATGTTTTATATAAAACACTTTTATTTGATTCATTGCAAGCGTTTGCCAGCAGCTAACTATATTAACTGAGATATAAGGTTTCAACTGCAACATTGGGTGACATTTTCATAAAAAAATATTAATATTGTTCACACACGACACGAGACAAACTCACTTTTATATGCGGGCTACCACTACACGGAAATGATTGAAGTCTAGTAGACTGACTGTATACAAACTTCTGTTATAATTGATGCTGAACTGAAAAAATAGCGAAATAAACTGGACTTTAAAAACCTTGGAGATACAAAAATTTACTGTATAATATTGTTTAAATTCACTTCAATACCCGCATAAAAATTTCGTAGCGAATTAATTCTAATAAGATACATAGTTTAATAAAAACATTAAAATGTTTTCGTGGCCATTCATTGCTAATATTGTTATATATAAAAGCTCAATTAATATAATGTAATTTACAAGGATTTTACAACAGGACGTCCATAATGTGATTACGTACTGAGAACGTAGACATTGTAATGCATAATGACAGAACGATTACAGCCACCCAAATATGAAATATTATTAAAAAAAAAACATTACAAAAGAATTTATTTACTATTCCGTATACAATAAATGCTCTATCTGCTTGAAAGGTTTCTCGAGTGGAGTCAACACGTCAATCATAATAAGAGACGTACAAAATTGAAATTTCCAAGTTAAACTCTCGCGTCTCTTCAAGTGTTTCAGCGATAGAAACATTGCTTTTTTATTCATATATATATAAAGAGTCTTTAAGATCTTTATATTTAAGACGGATGTGATCTCATATTAGGCATGAAATAACTTATTGTAATTTAAGTTTCCTAAACTAATACAGGAAATTTAGCTTCGTACGTGTGACAGCTTGTATGAATAAAGATCTATTGAGAGGCTTAACTTTAAATAATATAGAACAAGTGATTCTTTAGATTTTCTTTTTGTATCGTAAACATCAAGCTTTTGTATCGTATTGAAAGTTTAATGCCGTTACAATAGAAATGAAATTTATGACTGAAAGGAGGTTTGTTACGCTCACAGTCGTTCACATAAAGACATTGTTATTTAGCACAGACCACTAGTTCTATTTAATTTATTTGAAATTTTAAAGTACCAACTTAAAGTATAAAGAGTGTAAAATGACATATTTGTTTTACGCGTAAAAACTTTAATGCCAAGATATGCTTTTAAAAAACTCTATTTTCGGAAATTATTATGGTCGTAGAATAAAATAAAATTACAAACATACTATGAACATGTATAAAAGATATTAAACAATATATTAACTTGATATAATATTAAAAATGATTCTCAAAATTTGTATCCGTGTTTATGAGGTCACATCTCCGAGTCATAAACACTTGTGCCCGCACACGAACCCTCGAACTTTTATGGCAGGTAATAACAAAAGACTAAAAAGCTATCAAGGGAATTAAATTTCACTTAAAACGTACAAGTAATGTTTGATATTGAGGGGAATAATTAGCCATAGCATAAAAAATGATGGGAAAAATAACTATGAAGCTATGACGTAACGACGCCGGTCGGAAAAGTATTTGTAGTGATTACGGTAGGTGGTTCATCTTCAATTTCCGTTTAATGCCTCTCCTTGGCGTCCCCCTATTTTATCTCCAACTATTTCGCTGATTTCCCTAAATAAGGGTAGCGATTTACAATCACACAGACTATGCACTTTTGTTATTGTGTACTTTATATATGAGAAATAAATATCTTTATCGGTCTAATCTGCTAGTGTCTTAGCACTATAACTTATAAGGAAGAAGCTTTTGTTTTCTAACATATTTTTACAGAGAAACTTTTTATATGACACATAACATTTGAATGTAGATTATAAAAATGATATTTACAGTTAACGACATATTTATATTAATACGATATCGTTATCATATCGTGTGGTCTGTTGAATCTCGTTCTGTATATTGAGTGCATACCTTTAATAAATTGGCGCGAGTTTTAACGAGCCGACGAAGCCTCTAGAGAGTGATAGCACTTGTTAGATAGCGTTATGTGTGTGTTTAATGACACACACACACACACCCACACACACACACAATAAACATATAATGTATATATACGTTTAAATTTATTATACGTATATAATAACTGTATGAAACGATATTGTTATTAGAGATGGACTGAGAAGAATAAATCAAATTTTTATATTTTATGTGAAAAGTCCATAACGTTAATGTAGAACCTTTGTGATGCAGAACCTCGTCCCCGGCGACCATCTTGTAGAAGCGGATGTGAATCCGGATTTCAGTGGACTCAAAGCCTGACTGAACCTGCTACATTTACTTTTGGACCTCACTCGAAGCTTCGTGCAATGAAATTACTCCGAAACTTCTGCTTCTATGAATATGCTTGATATATATCTATATCACAATAAAGGTTTGGTTTCAACACAAAAGCCAACATAATTTTTGACATAGTTCATATTAAAAGTTATCTTTCAGTGTAAACAGACGAGATACAATCCTGTCAGCGGGCACGAGCCTTAACTTCTCAGACAGGTATTCATCGAGACCCTTTACTTGAGGGAGAATCTTTTTATTTCAAAGGACACCTTTATTTCATTAAGAGACAAAAGATTTGAACCGTCAACACCGAGGCTTCATTACGTTAAATTATATGTAAAAAAACATACAAAAATGCTTTTAACTGTACTCGAGGTTACCGGCGTGGGAGTAGGAAGCGAAAATATCATAGAGAAATATTAAATATAAAATTCTTTGATATTTTCCCTGTCACAAAGGCCATGCTTAGTTCATAGCAAGGAATAAACAGGATGCGTAGAGAGTATGAGGTCAAAGGAGTAATGGAAATATAATTTTTAGACTACGATGAATGTTTTAAATTTGTCTTCATACTAATAAAAAATTTAAAATTTACAAGGTAAGTCTTCCTGAAAATGGCTTAATACAAAAGTTTGATTCGCATTTTTTTAAATATAAAATATTTTTATACTCATTTATTAAACTCAGTACCTACAAATGAAAAGCTCGAAATATATTGATCGCAATAGCGTAATAACCGAAGTGATTTGTGCTGAGTGCACAACTAATCACTGGTATAGACGTTGTTATTTCTATATAAATGTAATTATCTTAATCTTCCACGAAGCAAGAAAAAAAATATTTTTTTAATTAATTTCATTTAACAATTCATGAATATCAAATTCATAGCTATGTCTATGAGTTAAGCCTCTCCGTAGACAGGTGATGAGCGGTCGGTATTATCACGACTTTGAAGCTTTCAAATTATTTTGATATTGCGAATTTAATATAATATATTATTATTAACTTATCGCAATATCGGTACCTGGAGTGACAACTTTATCAGCTTTTTTAAGAGAATTTGATGAACTTGGAATTAACACAGACAATGTTTATATAGAGAAGAAGTACATAGAGCTGTTTTATTATATAAAATGTGTTATAAATACATTAAATTATTTAATTATAATCATTTCTCTGACACACTTATAATACATCAATCGGTGAGCATCCCTCAATGTGTGCTGTCACTAAATGTCAAACCTAATGACATTTGTCAACTCTAATATTGAACTCAAAATAATTAATTGATATATATGTACATACATATAGATTATACAAATGATATTGTCATCTATAAAATGTAAGTTTTTCAATACAATAATAGTAAACATTTTCAACTATAAGAGAGATGTTTTAATAATCAATCCATGCAACTACGCCGCGCTCACACCGGACTGTAATTGGATAGCGTACACAGACGGGCAAATTTATCTCCGGGACGTCTATTCGGCACGATCCGGTCCAAGTTGCAGCCTTTATAAAGTCTGTATTTAGTGGTGGAAAAATTTTAATGCACCCCATAACCGTTCCTCATTATTTGATATACGATAATTTTCAATTTCGCTAGTCGTAAAGTATTTTTATTGCTCGCGTGACAGCGATTAAGTTTTTTTTACATTTTATCTCTTACGATTTAAATCTACGAGCTTTGTAGTTGCGTTTTTAATGTCTTTTTAGTCGTTTGTTATGACGGGGACACTACGTTTGTATCATTAAATGCAATCAAAGCTGATAGCGGATATTCTTTTAAAATGAACTACATATATCTGGACGGGTGTTATAAATTGAATTAATATTATTATCAGGATATTTGCGATGCTAACCTTTCGTAGAAAACTTCAGGATACTCTTGAAATTATTGGCAATCGGTCAATTTATAGAGGCGGAGGGGAGAGTGCACCTCTATAAATATAAAGACGCAAGCGGAGCGGGGAATTTATAGAGGTCAAGGTTCCCCGCGTCCTAACTTTAGCTAATCCAACAGTTACGTCGACATATTGAACGCATCACGTAGATTTATTAACGTAGATGCAATTTACTCAATATATATTTACGATTTAAATAGAATTAAAACCAGAGAACTTATTTAACAATATTCCGGACGTGCAAGTTTTTAATCCTGAACGATTTGATAAAATTTTCATTCGTTAATTCCTTTTTTAATTCGAGTGCATTTATACTAGACATATGCTGGGTGCATAATGAATTCTGTTCGTATGAATTTTACTAAATTAACAATATCGGAGTACAGAAATAAAAACATTTAACAAGTATAAAAAGAATTCCATATATAGGTATAGTTCAATAACAAACTTCTGCAAACAACACTTATATGGCACTCGGGGGTACTCCACATGAAAGTGCTTCAGCCGGGAATCGAAGCCGGTAGTCACGTACGGCCACGTAACGACTGCTAGTTCTATATTAGCATCTAAATTGCTTCCCTGCGCCACTGTTACATTAATTATGTCCTTTTATCTGATCAGATAGCAAGATCTCACGTTATCTGAGCTGGAGAGAAGCTGCACAGCAGTTTGATTTAGAAGCTAATTTTATCGTTCCATCTTCTATGGAGAAGTTTCTACAGTGGGTTTGTGATGGCATTTCTATATCAATATTATTATGTTGTATATTATATACATGATCAATTTACACGATGCCCTTCATAATTATACATATCGACATGCCAAACACAGTGTGACTGTATACTAGAACAAAGTTTTTAATTTTGTTTGTTTGTCTTTTCGTTCCTGTTGATCTCCGAAACGGCTGGACCGATTTTAAAAGCGAATTCATCCGTAGGTAGCTGATGTAATAAGGACTTATAAGCATTTTCTATTTAAAAACTATTAATATAAAAAAAAATAACTACTCTGTTACAACGAAGCGCGGGTAAAACTAGTTTGAGATATAAGTTACGATGACGTCATTATATATATACACATTACATATTATAAAATTTAAGCTTTGTACATAACAGTGCATTTAATTAAATTCTATATAAGTTTCAAGCATCACTGTATCAATGCAGAGCTGTTACGTTACTGGACGGAAGCCGGTCTCATTAAAAAGTGTTCAAAGTAAATCCAATGAATGGTGACATTCAAGGTCGTAAATAACGCATTACGCTCGCCAGGGAACAGAATTTGAGGATTTATCATCCGACTGCCGCCGACCGATTACGAGGCTTCTACTTACGCTTTAAAATTAATACTGATAATGTTCTTTAGCTGCGGATATAATATATTTTTATTTCACTACAAGTGTTCCATTTTTATTACGGTCAATAAAGTATTTTACGTAATCAAAATAAAACTAATATTACGAATTTACTGCGAGTTTTAATTTATTTTTAACAGCATACACCCGACGTTTCGCATCTCGCCTGTCCGTGATCACGGTGGCTGCGAAGTAACCGAATACGAAATAATAAGTATTTATTGAAATAAGAAAAATATTTCAATGAATAAAAACGAATATCTTAGATCTAGTTATACGGAATTATTAAAGAAATATCAATATTAATCAATACGGCGTTAAAAGGTTTTTAATCGTATTGTCTTCTGTATGTTCTCGTGAAATCTGTAAAAGTGTTTGTTTGATTCAAAATGTTTATGTATAGAGGGCGTTGTAATCGGCTTAAAAACAACCACTACCCCTCCATGGGTGACCAGCAAGGGTTGGAAAGGTCAGCTTAAAATAGTCCTAAAATGATCAAAGCGCTAATGGCCTACATGTCCTGCATTACTGAGCCTATGTACGAGGAAGGTCACGTGGAAGTTGTTTATTTATAAATCACTGTCAGTTGAGTTACAACGATTTTTAATAAAATCAATATTTGTAATGAACATTATTTTAATATCAGATATACATATACAAGCATATTATATGTATATTTATACAGATGGTCACAAATAAACGAGGTTACATTTGATAGTAAAAAAACTTCGAGAATATTTACGAAAGAGACATTAAGTACTTGACTCATCCTTACCATTTGTCTCCTGTACTGTTACCATGAGTCAGATCGTTAGACTAAACACAGACAGTTACAAGGTTTTCATTCATAAATCTTCGCACACAATTGTAGTAACTTTGGATGTGAATGAGCAAACGTGGAAACTGTCTGTGTGTAGTTTGTCTATGGAAACTTATGATAACATTTCAGAATCCAATTGTGAAATATGGCCTGATAAATTATAACATTATACAAAACTTTTGGCTAAGCAGTGACGTATGATAGTTTACGTAACATTACTACAAGTCGAAGTATTTTAATCTAGTTGATAATCACAAATAGTTAAAAAAAACACGAATAACATCTCCTACCTACCAAAGTAAACGGACGAAAGATTCCGCATTTGTTTTATTAATTTTTTTATTATTTCAAAACTCAGCGAATTAGTGTTGTGCCAAGAATTAAAATACCAGAACATTAATTTTCGTTTGCGTGTCCAAAATCTGTAACAGGGTTAAAATTAATGTGTCAAAAAAAAAAAAAACGTGACCCACATATTAATGTAACGCGCCGGGACGGGAGGCTGGGCGGAGCATTCGTTAGGATAGCTCAAGAGATTTTCATGTTAATCGAAGATATTGAGGAGATTATTGACAGTATAATGCCTTTTCAACATCTCAATCCTATTCATATTATATAGACTAATGTTTATGATGTATGGATGTTTGTTGATCTTTAACGCAAATAATTCTGAAACGATTTTGATGAAGATTTATAGTAATGTAGCTTAGACCCCATGATACGATATAGACTATAATTTATTCCGAAGCGTAGAATCACAGCATAATAGTTGTATTGTTTATTGAGTCACGTGTCACAGACTATTGCTCTCGCTGCCGCTTGGTTGCCATATATATTTATTGGCTTCTTATTTATTAATACTCTTCATAAATTTTTCTTTGAGACCTATTCGGAAGTCTACGCGAACGAAGTCGCGGGCTAAAGCCAGTTACATTTAATTGTAAACACGTAACTGTTTAAAGTCAAGAGCTATTCTGTGCGGAGTGTCATAACACTCTGCCCTTTAATATCAAAGCAAACACATTGTACTGTAATCATTGATAGACAGATGGGGTGAATGAACTTCGTAATTAACACACTCGCAAACATTTAATTTACAAACATATAAAAGTCATTCATAATCAAATTTAATTGAAAATATACCTTACTGCTTTGACACACGTACGGTTATAGCATGACGGTGGGTTTGTGACGGAAAAAGACATAAATCAAGGGAAAATTAAATTATACAAGGTGGTAGTTAAGCGGTACATATAACATCACTATCGGAACTACACCTACAAAATAAGTAGGAAACAGCTGGAGGGTGTGGCCGCATTGCTAGCGACAGAATCGCTGATAAAAATAGTTTCAACAATAAGTCGACTAAAATGTTGTTATTATAGCTCACTTTGTTGTTCTAAACAAGGATGTTCTGTATTATTTATAACCAATACACTATACTGTTGTCTAAACTACATCACCTGAAAAATTTCATCAAAATATCTTCAGTAGTTCTAGCGTGAGGGAGTAACAAACATTCATACATCCATACACAGTAGCGGTCGGTAACTCCAGTGAACCCGCTGCAGCCGTGGCCGCGGTCTGGCGATCGCGTGTTCACCTTTAATAAATATATTAATGTGAATAATGCTGCATGCATTTCCTGTTTTTTTCTTTGTCCGGGGCAAATCACGAGCGAACGGCCTTCTATAACCACCAACGGGAGCCTTTGTGACAAACCAACACAGCGATATACGTAATAAAAATGGCTATTCTGTGACCATGTCGTTAACAGTCCGTTATGTTACAGGTAGTTTAATGATAACGAATATTTATCTCAAAGGTTAATATATAATTCATATAATTTCAATGTCTCTGAAGTTTGATACTTTTATTGCTTGTCATTTCGTCGTTAGGACACAACATCCGCCGCACGGCCCAACTTCCAAGGACGTTCGTTTTAAAATATTAATGTCACAATCCAAATTAAATTCCTCAAGTAATCTCGATATCGCGAAGCTTTTAAAATTCAACAGATGAGCTATCTCTTGAATATTAAACATATTAATAATATATCTGAAATACTTTTCTTCATTACTGAACAATCGGAAAGACGGTTCGCTATGATTACAGAGTTCATGAAAAAGAAAAAAGATAAGTTATTAAAAAAAAAAAAGGTAAAGGAAAAATTCTGTTCCCGATGACGCTCTGTAATTAATTAATTGCGGAAAGCTAAAAGAAATTCTATGAAAGCTGTGCCCTGTAATTTGAGAGGCGAGTGATTATGGACAATCATGGCGTGTTCCTAACTAATGGCGTCTATGAGTTTTATGAGACCACGGAAAGTGACGTCCGTGTATCGAGTGCGTGTAGCTCGTGTACTAAGTAGGGACACGGAATGCAAAATCGATGTATGAGCAAGTTTCAACCGAAAGACAAGATATAAGTGCTCTACCAGGCTAACGTGTAGCGCTCTGTTCGGGCGAGGTATCTACACGTTTATATATAAGTTCAGGTGTATGTTTGTTGTAACAAAATAAATAACTTCCCGAGTGCTTATAGCACAGCTATTTACACGGCAGGAGGAATTTTTGTTCAATATTTCGTCTCTCTGATCGGTATAAATTCAAAGTTTGTTCAACATATGTTCATTACATACACACTCGAGCTAATCTCATTAAATATTAAATAACAATTCATCAGGCTGAGCCCACTGCTGGGCAAAAGCCTCTTCTCACATGGAGAAGGTTAGAGCATTAATCACCACGCTCGCTCAAGACGGGTTGGCGATTTCAATCTTATAATTTGAAATTATAAGGACAGGTTTCCTCATTATGTTTTCCTTCACCGTCCGTCAGTGGTGTCTTAATACTGTTAGAAAGTGCATATGACTCGGAAACTCACGTATACTCACGTATGAGAAGGCCCGCCGCCTTTAACCTCCACGCCACCACGACTTCGAATAACAATTAAAGACTATTATACAACTGATTGGCTTTAATCTTATACGTTAATTGAGATTTTTCTCTAAATACATATGTACATACATTTAAAAAACAAAACTTTCTACGTGAACAGTCGCGTTGGTGGAATCTAGTATTATATTGTCTAGAAGTTTAAAAGAAATCTTACGTCTGAAATACGATTATATACCGGCAACAAACTGCCAACAAATTACCAATATATTTATAATATTATTGTTGCTATTACATCGCAGAAACAAATACCATGAACTAAAGCTATCTTTGACATCAATGACGACAAAGAAGAGTATTTATGCCAGTTATTTCTTTGAGTTGGAATGATGGCAACATTAAAGTGAAATGTTGGTACATATGTAGTTAGATTTTTTTCTTTTGGGAAATGTTTTAAAATTTTATTTCGTTTCACCAAAAAATAATACACCGGTTTCGTGGAATGCATCGCAGGATATAGAAAATATACATTGGCCAACATGAACGGGTTTATATACCAGTAAGTGATTAAAATTTTAAATCCACTGAAATAATATATGACGAATATTACCGTGTTTCTTTTTAATCGACGTATATAAAAGCGAGAATTATATTTATCGGAAATATTGTATATGTGTATTGAAGTAAAAAGAATTAATAACAAAACAAAAACCGTTGTTTAGGACCTCAGGCTTGAAACTGACTACAGATTAAGGCATACTTATCGTTCACATATCGACTTACAAATATATTTAGATAAAAAACATTAAGACCAAGTTAAAGATTTCATTAAAAATCTTCCAATTAAAATCCAAAATAAAGAAGAAGTTTCATCCAAAAACGTCAAAAGGCCGTCTCGGCCTCATAGATGTTACCGACTAAAACAAACAGCGCGAAATATGAAGATGAGTCTCAATGAGACGTCTCCAGAACGACCTACGTATTCTCAGAGTCGTGTGATTATAACACATTTATATTATGAAGATACGCAACATCAAAATAATATTAATTAATATATACAAAAAAGTTGACAAAATTTTAATACATTTCTAAATACTTTCGTACAAAGTTTTCTTTTATATAAACATTCGCGAAAAATTTTAAATTTAAAATATAAAATAAAAATTCATGAACGAAATATTAAATTGTATACAGAACGTTACTTTATGTCCAAGTTGTGAGTGAGGAATATTAAAAACGTTATTGAGCTTATGTTAACTTGTCGGATGCAAGCGAAGACAGATAACAGATACATAGTTAGCTATACACGTAACAAGCTCTGAGTTATTGAATTATATTGAAGTGTGTTAGTAATCGTCGGTTTATTTAAAACCTCTAAAAACGAAACTATAAAAATAGGGTAATTTAAACCGAAAATATTATTACGTGAATTAAGAAAGATATTTTAAGATCTTGTACTATAAGAAAGATTAATCATTTATGAAAACTGATTACACTATGTATATATACTTAATAGATTAATAAGTATTTTTGTATTGACTGAAAAACTTACACGAAATATAATATTAAAACAGAAGATTTGTAGGATTTTTTTGAATATAACAGTAGACCTGAGGGCATGTCATGATGATTCTACTAAGAATATATTGGGGGCGTTACACTTATGAGAAGAACGACTACAATACACTACACTATGAGAAATGACCGGACACTTGTTTCCGAGTTAACCGTACACAAATAAACACACATACAGCTTATTCAAACGAGCTCTACATACTATTATATAGTGAATGTAATATTTTATATAATAATTAATTCACGCTTCGGTTCCCAACATCTTTAAACTGTTCATTATTTATCACGCTCGATGTAAAAACGTAATAATTTTTCTCACCCTCAATATAGATTACTTCCTCCAATACGTTTACCACGAGTGCACGGACACTACATATATACAATTACTTTTAGTTTTTCATAAAACTACACACATCGTTAAGGTCGGTTACAGAACGAGAAACGTGTAACGTTTAATATGGAGTGCGACTGCAAACTGTGCTAAACTTACTGAATACAATATAAATTTAAATGCTTCTTTTTTATTATTTTCCAAAACACGATATTTTAAACTTATAAGAAAAAAATTGTGTAGACAGCATCATTGACCTTAACTGCTTGCTGTCTATAGATTGCTTCAGTTAATCAAATATAAGGGGAATTATTTATTATTGTAATTATTTTAACAACACACAAATTAACATTTAAATATACATTTAATGTATTTGTTAGATCAAACTTTTAAAACGGATAACATCTAAGCTAAGATAACTTCTTGTATAAATCATCAAATTACTAAACGCAACACATAGTTTTCATTATGAAATCTATTCAGTAAATAAGTATATAACACTCCACACATATTAACGTTCTCTAAGTATATATACAACACATACACATATATATGTGCCTCTGTATATTTCGCTCGTTGTAACAGTCGCGTGCGTTCTCAGTCGTCAGCGCGGGTTGAGCCTATTCGCTGAGACATTTCGAGCTAATCGATTAAATCGTGTTCACTGTTATTACCGAATATAATTATAGTTAAATTTCAAATCTATACAAAATAACTCGTTGTATTCATTATAATCAATGTATTGAGTGACTCACTTTAAAACTGAGTCAACAGAATTCAGTCAAAACAAAACTACCTACATTAAAAAATGCTATTTTACAAGTAATATATAGATGTGATATGAGAGCGTCGAGGCCAAAATTTCTATCCATCAAAATGATATATTAGTATAGCTATATATATATATATATATATGGGTACCTCCTACCTGTCTGTCTGTAACACGTACGAGCTCCGTAAATAACATTAAGCTGTGTACACAAAATCGCCTATTTCGGTAGAATTAATTATCCCGCGCTAAGTAAGCCCGGAGTCTTGTCGGATACATCTGATGGGGCTTTAATAACACACGGCAGGGAATTTCTAATTCGGAATAATAAGAATACTTAGCGATTGCGAAATATCCCTTACTGATGTTATGTGACGACAGACAAACCATTCAAAATGTTTTTAATATATAGAGCATGAAAACGTAACGAAATTGTAATCAACGAGGATTATTGTAATGGAAAATATTATTACGTGATAAAAGTTGTCGTTAGCATTGATTCGTAAAATGGTATGTTTGAGTCAAAATTTTTCTTGTTTATTAATTTTTTGATTCTTCATAATATATCGCGTCTTTATCCAAACTTGCTTCGTTTAATTAATAATATAAGGGAGTTATAAAGATCTTATTATTTAATTTACCCTTATATATATATATAAATCACAGCCCTAAGTCGACCGCGAGTTTTAAATCTATCGGACACTTTAACACATCCGAAGCCCTGCGAATTCTATATCGGTTTAATTTCGTACTAAGAAGCCAAAGAAATGTGGGATGTGGTCTCACTGACGGCGCACACTGTGTACAACCACATGTGTCGACCTAATCGCTCGTTACTTTAAAAGTTATGGATTTCTAATACATTATAACACTTGGAAGGCGTCACCCGCCATCACCTGCACCACGCATTTACATACTATAGGTAGAGTCTGGAGTGAAATTGTCAGGTGAAGTCATTAATACACACTCACACACATAGACATATATATACTGTTCGTACTTTTCGGTTGAATTCTGAACCGCTCCATAGTTTTTAATATTTGATTTGTTAAATCCGCTGCAGCGCGGGTTGATTAAAAAATATATAAAAATTAAAGAAGAAAGCTTAGAAGATAACATTGTCATAGAGTCGCATTACAAAGATGACATCCTGCATACAGACATCATTTATTAAGTTGCCGTTACAAAAATATATAAAATACATATCGTTCGAACACATTATTTGCTTTTAGCCGTAGTTCATGTCAGAGACAATTAAAGGAGGGTTAAGTGGAGTGGGAAGTTAGCTGGGAAGTTAAACAATGAAGGAAGTTGGTTATTTTTCAGTTTGGTTCCGTATATAAAGTTGGAGAATAGCGCAGCCTCCGCGGAATAACAAGATAAACTCACTAAGGTCGGGTGGACACGGTGCGCTTGTGTTTGGTTTACTTAAAGCTATAAAAACAATGTTATTGTTTGAATTTCCTTATTAAAACATTAATCTATATATTCATTCATATATATATATACATATATATAATTACTAATATAATTGATACTCGTATTTACTTAACTGCTATCAAGGTTCATCTCCCAAATGTGTAACAAAGTCGTCTGACTATATCTAGATTTCATACTTAATAGTTTACGCTTCGTATCACGAAATTACCAAACGCTACCTGGCGCAAACAGACGAAGCGAGCCTTGGTAATCGTAAAATATATCGCAACGATCACTTCAGTATACTATATTTTTAGATAGTTATTTATGTACATGCGTTAAATTTCGCATGTTTTCCCAATCTCACAAACAAAAGGTGTGATATACTGAGTTCAATAAAATAACATACAAAGCAACATAAGTACAGATAAAGTAACAAAAGCCAGCCGGAGTCCACACTCATTTAATGTCAAACAATAATGAACCTTATTCCGTTTGGTTAAGGTATCGGTAATAGGATTAAAGCGTTGTGTACGATTCAATGGACGGGACGTAATGAATGGAGTTTAATATTAATTTCTATCTTTAAGTCACGTTTGTTTTGTGTTGTGTGGATGTTGGCTGTATGGGTCGAACCGTTGCCATACAAATAATATACGTTTAAAAAACATATCGGTATATAAAACCGTTTTGCTACTTATAAGGCATAAATAATAAGGATGATATATACGAATGTTTTATATTTTCTCAATAAGAATTAAGTATGGTGTAAATAAAATTTTAGTTCATATTATTCCAGTAACAAATTTCAATCAATATTATAATGTAAATATATTAATGAACATGAAATAAATGTTTCTGACCGTAGCGAAGGGTTAAAGGCACCGTTTGTATGGTCACAAAGACAAGCTTAATAATAATTGCGTTCTTTTGTGTTCGACTTCAGAATTAATTGCTCCAGATATATTACGTGTTAAGACCAAGAAACAAACACTCGACTAACAATATGTCAGTATTATGTTAGAGAATTTAATAAATATAAATATACATACAAAACATCCACAACAAGAATTTAGTACTCAATATTCCTGTACGACATGTCTACCCAATATTTTAAATCGTTTTTAAAAATGTACTTTAAACGCAAAATATACGCAAATGAACATAGCCGCGAACTAAGGAATTAACATTTCCAGACATAAACGAATTACTATGTAGCACATCCATTACCTACAGCGAACAACACGCGTACATACTTTAATGACGAACCAGCAATGTAATGTACGCGTCATTTACCCCACTTGTATAATCGTCGAAGGGTAATGGAGCGTAAAACAGATACCATCGACCCAACGCCGTCGGCTGTCTCGCTCTAACACACAACGTTAGAGAGAGACGGAGCATGTAATTAGTAAAGTGTCGATAGGTTAACTTCAGCCTGTATTTTTGGGCAAAGATTTAATGTTGTTAGTTGTTCGCGACACGCGACTCATAGGATACGTGTATGTCAATGAATCGATTAATATACAAAACATTATAATAAAAAACATAGAGATGAAACGGAACAATACAACAGACGCGACGGAATTTGGTTGGCAGAATAAAAAAGAATCCGTCAAACGTCAAACAGCCCGTATTTGCGCGGGGCCGTGAGTACACCGCCACATGACACTAGAAATGCATTTTTTTTATCCGCAAATGTTTTGTGTGCTGTATGTAGTAAGCTTTGAGGGTTACGCGTGCGTTCGGAAACCTGTATCATGACCAATATTATGTTTACGAACGTGCATTTATAAACATAACTACGAATGTTGTAAAGATCTGCTTACATTGAGTTTGGCCATCAGTGAGACGTTTATTTAGTCCGAATTGTAATCCTAAGGCCTAATGGCTTTCATTACCGAATTTTAATCTATAAAAGTACCGGATTTCAGTCGAGATCTTAAGTGCTTCCAGTTTCGTAATGGCCGCTAAACATCCCCAATGTGGGTGTTCCGACTGCCTCTGCTAATGACCTAAAAGACGATATTCAAGTGAAAGTGTAACATACATAATAAATATTAAACATAACACGCCTGCACCGGGTTCATTGACCCGCTTTTATTTTATTATCAATACATTACACAACACAGTTTATAAATAAATGATAAGAACATTATTGTGACCTTTATTGTAATATTTAATTAAAGTCTTGTTAATAATTTTATTGGTATTTCAAAATCAGTCCTGTTCGTGTTACCGTTGAAGTAATCAGTGGTACTCAGTTCATTTTGAAACTGAAGATAGTTTTTTCATAGATCGAGAAAATTCGCTTAACAAATCTGCTTTTATATTAAGTATTACGAGCTCACTAACGAAAGGTTCGTTGTAAATTCGTACGCGGTAGAAGTAGGAGCGAGATAACAGACACATCTCTCTATACTTGCTAAAAGACTCAGGCCTGCCAAGAACTAACATCAGTTCATTCTTGGAACGTGCGTCGAAGGCAGTCCTCGTAGGTTCGTTTAGAATTTGGTTAGGTAGAGAGAGGAGCTTGGACAGTGGAGGTGAGCGTTTAACGCGCGTTAGTTAGGGGCCCCTTAAACGTACACCTGGGTCTCAAGTCCCGGGCACTGTGGAAGCTCCTCTCCCTGCAACACGACGGACCCGGCACCCGCACGGTGAATCCATGGAATGTTGAGAGGTTTCGTCTCATCTTAATTTTAAATGACATAATAGTATAATATTAAGTTAAATAAATATTAATACAGCAACTGATATATTTTTTAAAGAAACCATCCATCATCCAGCAGTCCTCTTCAGCGAGTCACGCCAGTTTCTGTATTAATTGACTACCGATATAATATATTATTGTATATAGATTTTTTAATTCAATCAAACAAATCTATGAAGGAAGCGAACCACCCGACGATATAATCTTCGGGGTTTCACAATAAATCCTAGCAATATCAATTGTCGCAAATCCTTCACATAATAACCGTTGAAAAAGCTGCGGATCTCGATGGCTGCGGATTTTATTAAATTCCGTGTTTGCGTTGCGGATTTGTGGGGCGCGGGCTCCAGGGCTGCGAGGGCGGGCGGGGCGCTGTAACGCCGCTAATAAAATTGCAACTGTCGCTTGTTCTGCTGAACGATAGGACGCCGTTAGAATATACAAATAGGAACGTTTATTGTGTAATTAGTATTAATCGTCATTCATTTTTGTGACGTATGTCCTATTTAATCACCTTGAAATTACTGCGATTTAGGATAAGATGTTACGTGTTGACACAGATTATTAATCGAGCACAGTAATCTTGGTCTCGGTGTCTGATGCGATGCATATCTATATTACACCTAGAGGATAGTTAGTGTTTAAATTCTATTCCATTGTATAGTATCCGGAGTAACCGTCGCCCGTCACAGTCGCGTCGTAAATTAGTCCGCCCACGGAATTAACATAATAAAAAAGGAGCATTCATAAGGCGGCAGTAAATAAAGTTTTATAGCTGCCGCTGTAATGCGGCCGAAAATGACTTGCGAGGGGTTCCCCGTTACGTGTGTGACAGTGTTCTTTGTGCTCAGCGTAATGAGACGTGTCGCCGTGATAGCCGAACACAATAAACGCGCCCGGGCCGAGATTAAGCCGGGACCCGAATATATTAAGTTTTATTGCTTATTAAAAACATATTTCTCTAAATCGGAAGCCAAACGACCGAGGTTCCTTTGAAACCGACTTCATCAATGGGATTTTTTATATTTATTCTAACACAACCGAGCTCTTTATATTTGTTCATCAATGTTCCGTGTAAATGCTAGCGAATGTTTAAGAATTAATGGAAAATATTTTATGAAATGCTAAAAGAAATTGTTAGTGAATAGAACTCGTACTTTACCGATACTTTTTTTACACATTTTATAAAAATCTTCTTCAATCTGCAACAGTTTGTTAATAACCGATAAGTTATTTAAAATGAGAACGCTTCATTAATTTAAAATACGGACTGGATCATAATATTTCAAGGAACTATTTCCATTTACTTATTTATTTGTTGTAGAGAAAAATAATACAAGGAGTTTTGAAATCATAATTAAATCTTTTCAAAATCACACATTTGTAGAGTAAATGAAAATCATCAACTTTATTCCGAGGAGTTGGTTGGAATAAACACTTCTAAAATGTTTTAATTTCCCTCATCATTCCTTGAATCTCTCATCGAATGTCTCTTATTATTCGTATATATAAAACACGTGTGTAGTCCTATAGGTCACGTGTGATAGTGAACACTTACCCCCCCAGGTATGTATTCTCAAAGGCAAAGTAACAAACGTCGGACATAGCGTACGTGCCTGGAAACACAATTATGCATGCAATAATCGTACCTATTGCATTCTGGGAAGTATCGGAATAGTTTGTCCTAATTCCAAATATGTAAGCTTTACAGTGTGATCGACCGTACCGGGACCCGGAATGCCCGGCCGTAGGGCTGGGAGTTTCGTTAGTTTTTATTCTAATATTTTTTGTATTTCACATTTGACATTTGTTAAGCGGGTCGTGAATTTTGGCACGGAACTGAGGTCATAATTCGTGAATTCGTGTAGCGTTGCGTGACCATATCTCTAAACCGGTCCGCGCCGTTTGTCTCCTAGGAGTTGGCTCCAGCGCCGCTTGATACTGGCATAAGTAGTTTTCTAAGATTTAAACTACCAAAATTGTGTGATGAATATTTTAGTCCGTTTGACCTTACACTGACACAAATTTATCGTTTCATAGAAATATCAAATTATGATCTAAAACTAACAATTCAATTGTAAAAGTAATCCTTAATACGTAATATTTTTTTTAATACATTTATGATTGAAATAAGAAACAGAATATATTGTAATCTCGTAATACTGAAAATGGACTTAAAATACATTAAAATAAACAAAGCAACGAAACGTCAAATATAATCCGGGAGAAGATTAACACAGCATGAGAAACAAAGACAAAGACATCCGAAATGCGAGAGATAAAACATATCACCGTTAAAAAATTTATCGCAGTAAAAGAATTCTTCATAAATTCGTGCAATTATACTTACACGAACGCTACCTAGCCGGCTTCATTGTGATATAACAGGAGTTACGAAAAAAACATTGCGCAGACAAAGCAATTTGTACAACGCCCGCATCCGAAAAAAAAATACGAAAAAACCGACAGACACAAAACACTGACGGTCGACAGCCCTGGCAGCCCTGGCGCGCGATACGTTTCTTCTGCACACAATTTGCGGAATTTCCACATCCGCGCAATTCACAAGATATAACCCAAAAATATATCGGATGAAGGCATTCACGGCGATATCTCTATAAAGAATTTATTTAATTCTTTCAGGCGAGAGTTCTTAGAGTGCCTCCCTTGATATCGGTTGCTTTCTCGACAAAGAGCCCTAACTCGAGCGGGAATTATAATTAACAAAGTTAACATCGATCACAACAGCGGAACAAATTAAGTCTTTGACATCCGGATGAAAATTACCTAACGATACATTGTTTCATATAAAAGTTGTAAAATATCAACATTAACTTCGTTATCATTAAAACCTAATATATACATGATAAACACACATTTTATTTCACATGTCAACTCACCTCGACTCTAAGCCAACGTGACAAGGCGGAACACTATACCAATTATTAAAAACCCAATAATTCCACGAGCACTCCTCGTGGGATATTTCATTAAGACCTGTGGCTTACGGTCTTTGTAATTTGACTGGTCCATGACTCCACAACTTCAGGATGCCTGTCAATTTTTTAAGCTCCGGCAAGTCATGCTGAACTCGGTAGCAGGGCCACCCGCCGCACAATATCACTTTCATGAACTGTTAAAACATCACTCATTACAACGTCCCGGTATATTGACGTAACATTGATTAGTCAAAATAAAAACTATTTAAAAATCTTTAATATTTCATTGACGAGATATATGTATATATGTATATATTTTTTTCAATATTTTACATATTAATGAATGTATATTTTCTAAACACTTTATTGGTACAGCATATTTGTAACATCACGCATTCGATTTAACGCTATAACGCAGCCCTGGTGAGTAATTTTTGTCGAATGACTTGCGAATAGCGTCCATTTGTTTGAAAGTGAAATGCTATATTAACTCTGGCCCGAATGCGCGAACACAAGCAGCCAATTACGTGAGTAATAGATAACTGGTAATTACGATCGCCTCTTTTTTTAGTCTCCAGCCATTATTCACTACGGTAACGTTAAAAGGATTCTTATGTTTGTAAATGATGTAATAAAGAATTTCTAAGTATATGTTTTCGCTTATTTTTATATTGTTAGACCAAAAAACTCGAGAGATACCTCTTGTTTTGTCTTAATGGAGTCACCGTAGGGTCATAGATTTTTTTCATTTACCGGATATACGAGTTTAATCAAAGATAAAGCGATCCAAGATGGCTACCGTCGTGGATTATATAGAAGCTACCCTCATGTCCATATAAGAAGATTTAAAACGAGAATCGCGTAAAATTAAGAACAATCAGGTGATATTTAATCTCCACAATCTGATATAAAACCCGTCGAAGCCTCTTTATGGTCATGTGACATTATAAACCAACATCACTATCACGTTACTCAGTTTATTTTAAATGAAAAATCGAAAATTTAAATACAGCATTAAAAAATATCACTGCGATGATTCAACTCCAACTTTAAAACAATCTTTGTGGGTCAATGACATTAAAGATTATATATCACCGTGTAAACATAAATAAAACACAACCTTGGCGGTGGATATCACATGCGATTGTAATAAAAGCTTTTAACGAATCATCTTAAAATTAAACGATTTATAATCGAGTAATTATAAAACTCAGCTCTCGAACGACCACGCGGCTAGTTTGTTTTGGACATAAAATACAATCTTTTGGATGCATGTCCAATGAGTGCCCGGTATCGTACCCAGTTCAAATCATATAAATCTTGTATTTGCATAGCGTACGTTACGCCAGCGATTAATACCTGACAATAAATATCGCATTTTTATGTTCAGAACGCACCACACATTTTAAAGTTGCGAGGTTTTAATAAAAATAAAATATAAGTTAAAATTCATTTAATAATTTAAAATCGCGTGAGTGAATATTTTAGGTTTTGTTGTTTTTGTGTTGCAGCTCAAAAGTAAACATATTTTCAATGTTACATACGTTATTATTATAAATGTTTTTTATATTGGGAATCGATTTCGGTCTCGAACGATTGTTATCTTCAAACGATCAATATGCATCATCCGAGACGTCTGTGTTTTGCATTGGTAATACTGTCGCCAACTTGCCATAATTTTATGTTAATAATACACTGCTTAAAACTTAGGAGATGTGTACAAGACTACTCGTGTCGTAGTGTGACTCGCGTTTAAATACAAATATTTAACAGTCTCCAAAGAGATACATTTTCAGTATTGAATTAAGAAAGCGTATGTATATTAATAGATTTACCGATAATAAAAATTATATATGTATTGGCTACAATAAATGTTAAAGTGTGTAAGAGTGAATATTATATTTGTTGTAAATTATTTAAAATGCATAATTCGCCGTCAAGGCACGATAGCGTAGTTGGCAAAGAAAGTGGAACGCAATATAAGGGAGGTCGCTAGTCACATCTGGTAGTATCGATTAATTTATAATTTTATATATATTCATTTTTATTGAAAGACATATAAATAAAGTCGCATTTTTTAAAGAACAACAAAAAAAGACTGTCAACCACCTGTAATCCATGAACTCTTGGACGTGTTCCAGGTGTTATCTCCTTAGAAACTAGAGGAATAAGCATGAAAAATATTTTTTTAAGACGAATGAACGGCATATGCAAACGAGGAAAAGTAAAATAAACCGTCAAACTACTCACAAGTGTCACAAAAGTTAGCTGTTGTAGGTGCTGAATACAGAGGTGATTCTGGCTAGATCGATCCAGCTAGTTTACTAGCTGAAGACTTCACTCTACTGTTAGGCTTCACTAGAACCAAAACCATAAAACAACAGCAGAATTTAACCATAAAAACAACAGCAGATAAATATCTAGGTTAACGGACGAAGCTGCGGCACGCTGGTAGTATGTGATAAAATGGATATGATATCTGTACTCCATACATCTTGTTCAGGCCATTTGACGCTTGCATAGCTTCCGTCCCTAGCCATTTATAATCTACACTAGGGCTGACCCGACTTCGTTTACACCAATAATAATTTTGAGAAATCGTTATACAATATATAACATGTAAGTTTTTTAGGTGTGCTGATTTAAATCAAAATATATTTTTGGGACAAACTTGTATTTTTCTCGTCCTCCCTTATCGTGATAAGACTGTAACTAAATGTTGGGTAAACGTGAGAAAATATGTTTGACGGACATTTTAAATACACAAACAAACAAAATACTACTTCTATATTAACAAGAACATAAGAAGTGTACACTAAGTACGGGAATTTCTTATTGTCATCTGTATGATATATGAGTGGAGGGATTCAAACCCTTCGCTTGTCTTTTATCCTAAACCTTTTAAGATAATCGTCGAAAAATCAAACGTTATGATGAATGTTTTTATAGCAAACTGTTTTAATATTTACTATTACTATAAGAACGAAAATTATATCTGACTCTTTAAATACACTCCGGCTATTGAGGCATGCAGCCTAGAATAATGTATACGTATTTATTTATTTGATAAAAATAAATGAAAAAAATACAAAATAATGAATTCTTCTTTGACAGGACATTGAGAGTGCTTTTGCTTATATCGCCTTTGCCTTATAGACTGTGTCCAGCTGAAGTATATAACAATATATTTTTAGGTGGATAAAGAAAACCATGACTATGCCTGTATGTCTTAATTATTCTTCTGATTTCAATACACAGCCTCACTACCGTTCCAATATTAAGAGCATCAGACTTCAACACACCGTTATTATGTCAGATTGTTTCGTTGTATTTTTTTTTTTTTTTTAGATGAACGTTGGGCCTCGAACTAAATTGTCAATTTTGCTCTGTTCGGTGTAATTTAGATTGACGAGTGTCAATGAACCCGGTTTATCGATTCGCGGATATTTTATGTATCTTGTAGTAGACATTTCAGTAATGAACCTATTTGATAATACGACAAAACATGTCACGAGTTGAATTCAAAGTTCGTTCACATTGTACAGATATGGGACTATGTTTATAATCTGTGGTAATTATTATGTTTCTAACAGAAATATTAACAGCGAATGAAAAAAAATATGGATGTAATTGATTACGTTTAAGTTTATGTAAGATGCGATTCAAATTATGTGGAATTAGTTTAGATTTAAAATACTATTTTAATAGTTGATATCAACGCCGGATAGAAAGTGGTGTTTTAAAAAAAACAACCTTAAGGAAACACAAATATTATACATAAAGAGTGAATATAGCCAGACCCAAAGTTTAGGATCAAAAAGTGGTCCCGCAGCAAAAAGTCCTAAAAACGTTGATTTATTGTAAAGTTGAAGTGGAAGTTGGTATTTAATTCCGGTCAATAAGTTGGCAGCGACCCTCGAGCCTTCGGATGCCAAGTAATTTTAAGGGTGGAAAAAATCCTGTCCAAATTAACTGTCTCGGCGACTTCGCTTTAAATTCGCCAAAGCAGAAGGATCGCAATTTTTATTTCTTCAACCTTCACCGGCGTTATCCGAATCGGTCTAAACAACGCTTCAACTTACAGACTGACGTTAGTCAAGACGCCGTTACCTGGAACAATAACGTAAACGATCACACCCAAATCACAACAACCATAAGATAAATTGAATAAAAAATAATGTAACATCTCCCCGCCCGGTGATTCTTACACGTCACGAGCGTGAGACGGGTATCAGTAACCCAGTTATCACACGTGCGGGTTCATTGATCCGTTTCGCGAGTTGTTTTACAATCGCCAAGGAGGGAATTGTGCAATAAAAATAACAGTGGAGTGACGCACCGACGTCGCTCTCACCGGCGGGTATGTCATCATAAATATGTTAATATATGTACAAACCACAGCTGGGTTCGATTTGAGACGAAATACAGATATATTGCACAGGAACATTTGTATACAAAAATACTGAGTTTATATCGGCAAGTACATTATATGGATGATATAAAAACCCTCAACAGGAGTCGAACAAAAAATCATTTACGTCAAAAATGAGGGTTTAGTTGGAGTGATTGATTTAGACTGACACACCCAAAAACTAACGTTACAGAACAAATTCCATTAATCGTGTATATAAATAATATGTTCGCTCAGGATGAGGTTATATAAAAATAGCCACGAGTTTCCCTAAATATGAGAACGTTCGAGATCATTTTTACCATAAATATATGCGTGAAATTTTCCGCGAAGCAATCTCTCACAGGCTATACGTTGCCGTTTAAAGTAAATAGCTTCTTATAAAAAATCAATCTATAAACATTAGTTGGTAATCGTCGTATAATAAAGACGCCTTTGATGATGATAAATATTGCTCTAAACTCTAAAGGAGAGCGGTACGTTTCGACAACGTATGTGCTAACGTGAATCGGACTCTACATTGTAGATTTTAAGGTAAAAAATCCTATAAGTCACATATGTCTTTGTATTCTGAGGCTCATGATAGTGCAGTTTTAAGAACGCATTTCAATTTAACATTACTTTATCTGTTTGTGTTATTTGAACTCATCTTATTCGCTTCATGTAATTATTATAGGAATGTTTTAATTTAAAAAAAAAATTGGTTTACTTTGAGGACAGTAATTTTTACAATATATTTGAAAATAATCAAATTCTGTGCAACATACGGGCGTACATTTCGATAGTGGCGTCATGGAACAGCCTCGCCAAATTATTATCACGCCGCAAACAACCATTCGTGAGTTCAAACGAAATCAGCTGTTGATCTGTTTATTTGACGTAAACGTATTGCGTAATGCATTTCAGTTACCTTCAGGTGAGTTTTTTCATAAATATAAACACATAATTATAACATGTTAAAAAAATTACTTAGTATCGGAAAAATATCATTATAAGAGTGTAACACGTAAGGATATCTAAGATCTTCGCGTGTTCACATTTAAATGAAACTGAATTTTTCAGTGACTAGACCTCTTGTATTATTTTATATCTACATTATCCAGCCGTTTCGGATCCTTAACAGGCACCATCACGGGCAGATGATATGAAAGTTTCATAACAATAAAAATGCGTAGGATCAGAAAATCTTATTAAATTAAGCGAAACGTATGTTGATATTGAAGGTTTTTATAAATTAGAACGAATACTTCTAAGTAACCCAGACCGAGGCCAGTAAAGGATAATTTATATGTACAAAAATCAAAATCACTGTTGTTATATTACGAGTGAGATTAGTCCGTTTAAAGACGATCCTGAATGCTATATACTATTCAAGGTAGCGGAGGGTGAGACTCCAATCGGAAAGATCCCTTGTTCTGTGCCGCGAACTCGTGATTTAAGCGTCTGCGTTTTGTCTGTGTAAGTTGTCGTAAGTTAAGAGTAAGCAGGAGTAAGTTGGTGTAAGTTAAGAGTAAGCAGGAGTAAGTTGCTGCGGATTATTTTGCAAGGGATTTAATGTTATCGAACATCCGAAGTGCAGATGTGAAACTTGTAAGCGTTATGTTGTCAGACTGTGGACTCCGTTCTGGGAATACTTCATGTACAATTAGAGCGATTCAAATGCCTTATTGTTAATGTCATATATTTTATATCAATTCTTAATATACACATATTTATATTGAAATTAGATTTGATTATATTAAATGTTGCTGATAAAATAACGTAAATAAAAAATACATAACGCAGTTTAACTTTAATATCCGTGTACATAAGAACGTTATTTTTTTTTTCATTACTATTTATTTCACTATCATTTATAAAGATATTATGTTAGTCGAATTCCGACGCTTTGATAATTTTCCTTTCAATTAGGTACAACACAAATCTAGCCATACCTAATCATACAATTAAAAATACGAGACATTACGTCACACACAAACAACCTGCTCCTCATATTAATAAATATACGCAAAATACACACTAGCACAAAAAATATAAGTAAAACAAGGCGCCCCTGTGTTTATTCAACGCCCTGAAGTGCTCGCTTTACAGAAATAAAAAACCAAGACATGTTTGTACTTGTAATGCTTGAGTCAACACTAGCGGAGAAAAGATTTTTTTAGGGACATTCTCACCCCGCGCTAATAACAGGTTAGCGGTAATGGCGTCGTATGGATTTTGAGTATTGATACAATATTTGTACCGCTAAGTGTTATATATCTGTAAACAATAATATTACGTTGTAGGTCACATAACAAGAAACATATACAAGACTATTTACTGGCTTAAATCAGTTACTTTGTTAAGTAAAAATTCAAGTGATGTAGATAAAAGTGAACTCTTTAAGACATTGTCTCTATCTACTAGTATTGGACAAAGACAAATTGATGGGGCCATTTTATATATATTGTACTTTTATCTCCTCCGACGTTAATTAGTCGGCCGATGGTTTAAGTTCTTTTTTTAAGGATTACCGTCAAATGAAAAAACAATTCCTTTACAGTCCACATAGAAATAAAATTTCTATTTAATTCCAGTGTCATTAATTACTCTGCCGAGTTCATGTACCTACTTTTGTTTTAAAAAAAAGTCAAGCATTAAGTTGACTTGCGAAACGTCAATGTCAATGTCAAAAAGGACTCGACATTTGTCATTCCAGACAAAAGAAAAAAAAAACGGATGCATTAATAGGAACAAAGTAAAATGAACCTTACCGTATTGAACGAATGAAATGAACGAACGATCACTTAGACCAGCTGAGTGAATGATCAATCACAATCCGAACGACACGATTTGGTTGTACTCAAGGAAATGGAATAACAGTTAGGCGTTAAAAAGGGGGCATACACTAGGGGTAAGAGTAATTCAAATGGATTAAAGAAATAATGATGGGTGAAAAGAAACGTTTCCGTGCACTCGGATGTTTGTTCAAGTGTTTTATAAATGTTTATAATTTAGGGAAGTTAATGACCCCCGAATTTCGTGGATGTTAAAATAACGAAGAGGGGAAAAAAAACAATACAATGAGCAACTGTTTTGCCAATCGAATCTTGTGTCTGTGTACGATGGATCACTCATTAATATTATTAACAAGTCGATCGGGTAACGTTTTCTTAAATATAATCGATTACAGACTATGTTATATTTAATTTATTAATATCCTTTGTGATATCACGACTTCAAGGGACTTCATATCGATAGCATCGACAATAAGCGACATAAAGTTAATAAGTATACATTTATAACATAATCAAATGTTATTTTCCACTTTAAAACGAATCTAAAGTAATTCATAAAGAATTTAGCCGTATATATTACAAGTCTGAAAGCACAAAGGCCAGCATTACAGCACGTAACACAGAAACGGAACTTCAAAGAATTTCATACATTTCAGAGACAGAGACATTCGCACCTGTGAGAAATGTTTTCCAACTCACTCTCAATTGTAAGACGGGCATTGAAGATTCGTAGCACACGTGCCCGACACAGTGTCTTACAGTGTCGACTGTGCGCGGCCGAAAACTCGTGTAACGACTTCATTTACAATGTATGTATATGAAAATGTCATCTATTATAACATACCAATCGATCAGTTCACTGAGACTGCAAAAAATATTAAAAAACACAAAAGAAAACGGACGTTATATATATGAGGTTAAGGTTGAATTATTAGCGGTCCAAAAAATTACCACGCGACTTGAAACAGGTATTAGGACAGGACATAGGACATTATTGGTATCCAGACTATATATAGACCGAGACAATAGTAGCGAAAAACGGCGAGTCTAGCGTAGTAAAAATAGTATACAACAAAGATATAGCAGACTCTAGATCATTACTAATTAAAGAGGGTATTCTGTTAAAAATATTATGAGGCAGGCGAATAACAAGCGTAACAGTTCAACGATTTTTACATCACAGATAAAAAAAAAGTTACGAGACGATGAAGAGATATAAGTTTATCCGGTATATATTTTTTGTAAACGAAAGATCATCAGCAAGAGTCTTTGTTGCGATAATTTTAAACATATATCAAAGCTACTTGGATATTGTCAAACAAAATAAACATTCTGAACAAAATTTACCATACAAATCGTCGAGCAGCAATCAATACAATGTTGTCTATTAGGAATCTATATTCATATATTTTACGGCCGTGTTCTTATTAATATGAAACAATAAACTAGACGTGACGGCTCAGAGGAATGACAGCCGAGGGAACATCTACAACTGTAGTTGAAGGAATGAATCTTTTACGACTTCGCTCTTCTAATGTGATGAATGCGACGACGTCTGCGCCTTTAGTTTTGTAGGTTTTTTATTGATGTGTTATCGAACCTACACACATACGGTTCTCGCCGGATCTATTACATTACTTTATTAAAACTTAGCCGACTGTACACGGCCAACGTACACGGTTCAGCGGCTCTGTATCATGCGTCTCAATCGATATCTGCACTAGTGACATACGAGTGTATGTAGAGCAAAAAGTTTCCAGCGGCATCTGTTCCGGGATAGCCGCCACCTCTACATTAATTTGCCGCTAATAAATTTGGGTATTATGCTAGTGGTATAAATTAGAGCGCACGCAGGTAAGCGCGGCCGTGGCAAGTGAGTTATGGTTTAAAATGATTTTCATCGGGTCCCCTAGCGTTTATTACTTCTAATACGAAAAAAAATTACCTCCTACAAGACTATTATAATAAACTATATGTATATATACATATGTCAGTATAATCTGTGTTTCAAAATTTAATTATCTGAAAATAAAATAAGAATTTAAAGTACGTTTAAAAAACTCTGTTCAGTAACGACATCGCATAACAATAGATATTCCAAAATCTCTCAAGACAAAGCTAAACATATTTTCCAGAAAAAAATTATTGAAATTAATTACATTCTCCGATACTGTGTTTAATTTGCGATAAAATAAAAGACGTCGCTGGTGAGTGAAACTATAATAAAATTAACCGTTACCAACGCACTTAATATTGTATAATTATGATGTGTTTTTGATAATATAGCGTCATTGTTTTTATATATATTTAGTATTGAAGTTATGGCGTTATTTCCACGTGTAGCCCGGGCAGCGGCGAATCCAAGGTCGCTGTATGCGTCACTTTTACCGACTTACACGTAAGCATCTTGTGTAACTAAAAAAAAAACAAGTCCAATCCAAAACAATACAACGTAAAATACATTTTATTACGTAACTTCATACAAACATTTTCACGGCAATAAATAGATGGGTTTCCCTAAGAAAAGTGTTTTATACACTATAAGTGTACTCGAAATATATTTAAAGAATAGATAGTTATATTATAGGTAGTAAGTATCTTTGGAAGTAAGTACAACATTTGGAGAATGAAAAGATTGTTTACATTTTGTACTAGGCTTCTGTCTTATCACTTATTTGATAGCATATCGAGAACTTAGCCATAACAAGACGTACCTATGTAATAGGCCTGCATGTTTACCATGAGTTTGTATTATCATACATACGAAGCGTTTTTCGTTTCTAACGCAGAAACGTTTTTAAACGACGTACGAACGCTTATGAATGAGAATCTGTTAATGTTCTACGTCTGCTGTGACGAAGTAAAGTTGAGATAAACATAGTAATGTCTAGTCCACTTTAAACCCATTTAAAACCTTTAAAATTTTAAAAACATTTGTTTCTCATTAGCAATATACAATGAATGGTATAATAACACTATGAAATGCAGATTCTCGAAACTGTAGACAAACGATTGATTGATAAAAAACTTCATTTATATATACTTCTTATTTTTTCGTATATTCTATAGTAAATTCCTGTGAGTCGGACAAAAATTTAATGTCGGAAGTCATCATCAAAATACTCAAACGAGTCAATATATATAATATATATGTATGCATATATACAATATAAGCAAATAAAATAACGTAAAAGTTTTAACTGGTAGTAAAAAATAAATATATTTATAGAGTATATAATATTTTAATATCAGAAAACGACATTTCAGATTGAAATTAACCAGACGTCGAATTATTAATTATAAAGCAATCGACTAAAGTAGATCACGGCGTGGCTTGACATCAATTAAAATTTCGAACCAAACGGCTAAGTTATTGACGATGTTCATCAAGGTATTATTGAAAGACGTGTGATATATTTAGTATAGGCTTGTAATATTAGTATAAAAAAACGTCACGTGTATCCCACAGAGAAACAAAAAGTTTTTACCATTTTAAAACTAAAAAAAAAAAAAACATCTTTATGATTCGATTGTTATAATTTTAATATTATTTTATAACTAATCATCAATTCTGTACGTAAACAGTGAGAAATGAGTCAACTGGCGAGGCAAGGTCACACTGTTGTGAAGGGTGCATGTCGACTGTCACGTAAACAGTGTAATGTGATGACTGCTTCATAAAAAAAGACCTTGATAGCGTTTAAAAATCATTTTTAATAAATAAATAGGAAGCTATTAAAGTGACTCCTAAGTGAGGGTTATTTATGAATTTTAATTAATTTAACTTACCAACTTACATTCAGTTTCGTTGTATTTTGTTGTTTCGTTACGCTATTCAGTGTTTTATGCATTTAATTTTATTTGATATCACCAAACGGTCGACACTAAACTATAATTTATTGATTATTTTGAGTTCAATATTAGAATATAAATGTCATTGGGTTTGACATTTAGTGACAGCACACACTGAGGGATGTATACACACTTTATATAATAGAACAGCTTTACGTACTTCTCTATGTAAAGTTTGTTTGTGTAAATTTCAAAGTTTTCCCATCATGTATCCCTTTGTTTATCGCCGTTTCCCTTATTGACAGCAATATGTGACCAGCGTCACGTAGGTCAAGATACATGCATGAATATTATTACCATATTAAATTCGCATTCCGTTCAAACGATATGACTAATCAATAAAAAAAAGCAAACATGATTTTTTCGGACCTTCATTATTTTTGAGCATCGAATTTAAATACATTTTTAATTTCGTTTTATACACGTGATATGTTTTATAAAACTGTTGGGTTTCCCAAATAATAGTATCAAAAAAAATAAACATAAAATCCTTGCTTGACTTTAACATAAGTCATATTTAAGTGCATTAAAATAAATACAAGTATTTGTGAGCAATAATAATGTCGATGTGTGTAAATGTTAACGCAATGTCAATGTCAAGGTCTCCGTGACAGCTGTTTAGTGCGAGCATAGACAATTTCATACAAAAACAATTAACATCATAAAAATTGTGTATGGCCTTGTAAAAAATATTTAACTTCGGCTGTATGAAATGTACACACTTAAAATTTGCTGCTCTTACGGAGCGGACAAATTTTGTCCCCCTTATGTTTCTACCAATACCTTGAAGACCTCTATTTTTCCTATGTGATTTTTTATAGTTGTAAATATTAAATAATATCATCCGAAATTATTGCATTTAATTTACATAACAATCGTCCCTGATATAACCGCGCGGCGTGAGGCGAGCGACGCTGTTTTTAATCATTTCTGTTTGTGAATAATTAAAAAAACAGCTGTCACAACATAAACATCTTAAAATAGTTTATCAGAGAATCAACATCACAGGACGTCCTCTCGGTACTGATAAAACCTAATCGGCATCCGATATATCGGATTAAATTTTATAAGCCCGACATAAATTAAATAATATATTATATCCATAAAGCATATAACAACATCCTTTGCGTTCAAACTAAAAAAAAAATAATCAAGGAAGTTTGAGTTTCATTTTAAAAATATATATTTTTTAATTAAAAATATAAAATAAATATCATAACGACATCACAGTCATTACGTGTCATTTGTAAATTTTTTTTATCAGAATAAAGCAGTCCGCTTTGAGCTCGGCGCTTTTAAAACTTAAAGAGTAAAAAGGTAAAAAATAATAATAATAATACCGAATATACTTTTTGTGCGTGTTTTAATATTTGTGTACAAAACCCGATGTTTTTATATAATAATATTGCAATTTTAATGACATTTGTGAGACGGACGTATTAATATATTTTTTTATACGACGATAGTTTTAGTTAATATGAAGAATTTATCGTGACTATAAATTATCAATATTCGCATTTACTTAGCTAACGTCTGTGTTCGATTCTAATTATAATTAAATTAAAATTATCTATTAATGGGTAGCAAAGACGTCTTATTGTTTTAGTGCTATGGATAATGATAAAAATTTTGTAGGAATAAACGGGACAAGAAAGAACGTCTCGAATATTTATATAAAAAAATCAGGCATAATTAGAAAAAAATAATAATGTCATATATATAATATAAAATGACAAACTTTTAATAACAGACAATATATGTTCAGTGTTGGTATATACCTTATTATAATGTAAGGCGGTACGTTAATATAAATGTAGAACAATTCAGTTCATCTCATGTCTTCATTAAACTTAATTTCACATCACTCATGCAAATCAAAACATTCATGGAATACGTTCTATAAACAAATTACACTGTCTGGTCGTACATCAACATTACTAGAAAACAAAAATATAGGGACATGAAGCGAAGAATCAAGAGCTGGAAGGTTATTCCTCTGTTTTATATTATTTGATTAAAAATATATAGAAAATACATTTAAATACATCATAACGCAAGCGGTAAGTGAGTATTAATCGTGGAAACGTTAGTGAGTATGTAAGCACGAATGACTAACAGCACGGCGAGGTCACGTAACATATATATAGCTGTGATACGTAAATGATAGGTCAGTTATATTAGCCGAGTCAGAGCCTGGTGTGAGCTGAACGCGCCATCCAAGAGATCAGAGCAGCTGACTGCGTCACCAAGACCACGCAACCTCGACTCCACAGATGTCTTAGTTCTAACCTTAACGTCTCAAATCTTTTTATAGTATAAAAAATATCTCCGTGCATTATATTCTAATTCCGAGTCGTTTGTGTAATTTGTGTCTGGAGTCTGTAATGACAGCAATCAGAGCGGACTGTCGTCCGTTAATTGCGTACTAATCATTCCAAATTCTCTGATTTAATACAGTAAATTGTATTTTTTGTACGATTGCTATTGTGATCAGGATAAATAAACAAGATTTCTAAGTTTTTAGCGCTAAAACGTCATTATTTAAACGCAACAACAACACAACGCGCACAAGAAAAAAAACTACATAGAAAGTAGTGCCATCTGGCGTAGCATTACAAAAACAGAAAACAGGCAAAGGAATACATAGCGAACAGCCTAGAATAATTTATTTATAAAATTTTATCCAATAATTGCTTTAATAGCAATCTAAAGCAGATATACAATAATAATGTACACGTATTTATTATAGACTATCTGTTAGTGACGAGTGACGTACAGAGTTTGTTGATGAATTCAATTTGAATGTCAAATCTTCTTAAAATATAGTTCGACTGCATTTAGGCGACGTTGCATTACCTTGATAGCTGATACGAACCGGTTCTGTAGCGTCGAGGAAAATAATACAAAATACTACTGCACTAGTTTAATTTTCAAAGCAAAAACTAGGAATAAATAAAAAAGTAACTTTTTTTATCAATAATTTTAATAAAATTGATATTGCAGAGCCGAAGTTGAATCTTAGCGACAAGTGGCAGATGTGAGAGGCAATTATTTAACAAACTCGGTCATGACCGCTGCGTGGCCTTGATTAAACGTAGTAGATCTATGAATAATTTCAATATACGTAACAGGCTTTCACAATAAACGACAATAAACGTCTTGATATGACAATGACAATGTTAGCATCGCAGTCGTTAAGAGATAAGATGTCTGCTGATACCCGTAGGTAGGCTGTTGTGAAATTATGTCACTCATTTAGCCTATGTAACATAATTATATGTAAATATTGCTTTTCGTTTGCTTTGGAGAAAAATGAACTCGTAGTCTATAAGCGGAAATTCTTATAGAAAAATAATATTATTTTAGTTTTTAGCTTAATAAATATTACACAAACCATATCATGTCCCATTATAATGACTGTTCAACTACTTAGTTTCATACAAATTGCTACAATGGATTTTTTGTTTAAGAAACAATAAACAAACGTACACATAAATAAATCTATTTTAAGATAATCAATATATATATATGTATGTTTAATGTTTATTGTCAATAGAAAATTACTTGAAAAAATTTCTAATTGGGTATTTTTTGAAAATGTTTTAGACGATACATATAAAAACTTACACAATATACTCAGAGGTTAAATATATATATAAATAGGTTCAACAATATATTAAAACGGAATAGGGTTTCATTTGTTTCAATGAACGGCCAGCTGTATATAAAAATAGCAACTGTTAGGTAAGAACAACTACGGAAAACGCAATAAATTGACCACAGGATAATTGGTGGGCGGGCATTACGTACAGACAGACAGTACGGAGCACATTAATGAAAAACATACGGCGGCCGCACTCCACTTGTATATACGACAAAAGATATTCAATTCGGTCTATGTTATTGCACTTCCTCGACATCACTCAGTCATATACAATTAAGTGCAAGAATCCGCTGAAAACATAGCGAAGATAAGGAAATACCATCTCTCATATGATCACGTTGACCGAAATGCAAACGGAACGTAAAGTGAAATGAAAGGTAATATAAAATACACGACTTAAATCAAAAACATACTCGTATACCAAGGCAGCATATTAGATATGAATTCCGCGTATGAATTGTTGTACGAAGCAAGGAAATGCCGCGCCAATTAAATATTGTAGACATTCTTAAAGTCCGTGTATCCGTGTGGTTCACTCACGCATCTCTCTCCTCCCCCATCTCCCCCATCTCCCTCCCCAGCCTCCTCTCTCGGCAGAACACTCAATTATTTCTGTCAACTCGACTGTTATAATACGGTGTTTTAAATTTTTTTTCTCTCCGTCACATTTATGAACGTTAATTTGTATCTGGTGGTTAACAGCACCTTGGTTATTGTTCTAAACTTCATTTCACGTGTGACAGTTGGGTGCTGCGAGTTTAACAGATGTGTGGGACATTTGAGGGCACTTATTTTCGAGGAAAACAAAAATAACGACATTTAATATATATATATATATACATATACACACACACACATATATATATATAATGTTTGTGTTATTATTTCAATGTTAAACGTATCCATACAAATTTGGTCTGGTTTTGGAGTCCTAATAATATCTTTATCTACCCAATATGAGTGATTCAATTATAAAATCTCATTAATATCTGTGAAATTAATTTGGGAGTGACGTCACAATTGTGACGCGACACTAATGCCGTCACGATCATCTTTAGCTTAATGGGATATAATCTGTTTTTTCATACTAAATAAATAACATTTTTTATATAAATAATGACTTGGAGACTTTTTTGTATAAAATAATAAATGAATGAATCGAACAGAGCCTCGTGCGTGGGCCCTGATTGATTTCTTTGATGCCTTAATTATGGAAGCTCTATAAATACTATTTGTATAACACGGTTATATATATGAGTGTATTTAAAACACCCGAATTCTATTATTAAATGCAAAACGAAACCAATCAATTTTATGATATAAGTTAATTGAAATATAAATCACACAGCCGGCTTGTAAAGAAAAATTTTCAACCGTCAACCCTAGAAAATAAAACGTAAAACGTTAAACGCGGGGACAATTATGCAAATGCATTAAAACCATTGTCTTTGACACGTGAACTGGAACCTACCAATTACGGATACTAGCCCTTAACGGCATACAAATAAAGATTATTTTGGTTTGCTTGTAATGTTAACAATAAGCTTTGAACGACTACAAAGAGTCTAAATTGTCATAAAAAAGCAAGGGTTGTGCGTGCTAACTGTATTGTCTTTAGTTGGCACTAACATTAGTACTGGAATTATAACAATCGATTTACATATTATACGAACATTTAGTTTATTAAGATAATTAATAACATGGAGTCAAATTATAGGGAACAAACAAAATTAAGTTGCATTTAGAATTACACTGAAATTACAAAGAGCAGATATGTCATTAGTTTTACGATAAAATTTATATCGAGCATAGTATATTGTTATGCACGATATATGGAATACATCGTAGCGTGTATAAACCGTAGCAAGCCACAGCTGATTGACAGCCTCCGCAAGCCAGCTACAAATTCGTAATTTTATATGCACATTGTAACCAGGCTTATTACGTGCTTATAAAAAAAACGATTAGATTAACTTATTGTTCATGAAAAAATATTGCGAACTCTAGAAATAATCATTTAAAACTAATTATAGTTTCATTCATTCATTCACTTTATTCATTCGTTTCATTCATTCGTTCATTCATTCATTTCATTCATTAATTCATTCATTCATTCATTCATTCATTCATTCATTCATTCATTCATTCATTCATTCATTCATTCATTCAAATTATTGAGTGAAAAATAACAAAATTTTCGTAAAACTTTGAAATCGATGTGCATCGCTTGATCCTTTTCATGAAATGAGCAAATTGAAATTTAAAAAAAAATCATATATTTTATACACGTCATACATTACCGTTTTAGTTAAAACCTCACAGACTTCTTCAAGTCGTCAACAGCAGTGTGTCCGAGCGCACTACATTCATTCGTTTCGTAGTTTATTTCAGACACAGTTCATGCGAAATACTTTGAATGTAACATTATTTTCGCTACAACCAGAATATTCAAGCCGACGTCACGCTAAGGATTCATTTTGTACGTTTTAAAATGCGCTTACTTTTCAACCGCCGTTGACTTTATGACGTTCATTAGTATGCTTTTTTTAAAATTGTATTTATTCAGTTAAAATTATTTTAAATTGTATAAGTATTTAACACCGAATTAGGTTATTTTATTGACTTACCAAATATCTAATGATCCACATTGTATATGAGAACATTAAAATCAGAATGAAAATCAACGGACAGGCAGACGAATTATTATGTATTTTTATATCGTGAAATATCCGCTACCGCTCCCGCTTCATCCAGCACTATGATATAGGTCCATAACACAGTTCTATAAATATTTCCCCCGTAATACCTCGGAAGGAACGTTTCCCCTGATTAGACAGACTACTGGTTATTACCACGATTCGCTATTGTCTAACTGCTATGGCTGTCATATAAAAAGAAAGCTAATAAATAACATATATATGTAATATAATAAATAAGAAATCTATTTATATATATAAACCGACGGCATTATGTATATATGTCTATAACTGCAAGGGTGACACAATACGGGTCCTCCAAATGCAGTCTCGAAATTCTGAAGTACCATCATGGACTAACGCATCACTGGATAGAAGTATCACAATATATATATATATATATATATATCACATTTACAGTGAATCCATTGGGACAAAGATATAGTGTTACAAAAACAGAAAAAATACAATAATATTACATAAATTCATCAAAGAAATGTATTAATTTCAGTCCAAAGTAAAGCAAGTTACTTTTAATTCGAGAGCCATTTTTTACGCCTCTATAACTGTGGTTTAAAATTTACACTGAAAATATCTTAAGTATATCTTATGCTTCATTTGTATATATATTACAAAATAAGTCACTAAGTAAATAGCATGACTTCATTGTAGACGATCTCTGAGTATGCTTTAGTTACAACGGAATATGTTAGTACCAGTAAAAACGAGCACACGTTTTATGGTCACGTCAACAAATAATAAGTTATAGTAATTAATATATTTTTGATATTTTTGGGTTAATGTTGTGTTACTCGTTCAAACGAGAGCAGGTATATTGAAAATCATTTAATGTAATATGTTCGTGTGTGTGTGTGTCTGTGTATTCATTACCGTCACGCCCCAACGGGTCAAGCCGCGACCTTGGACCACCGCAGATAACAACAATCATAGCAGATTAACTAATGTCTACAACACAGATTCTAACACTTTAACGGATAAGTAATCTATAGTAAAATTAATTTATATTATGAAACCTGCATTGAAATGTTTATATTTTGATGTTAAGGAACAGTAAGGAAAATTTTTGTTTTAATAATTTCAAATTATTATATATACTGGCCGTGCCCGCCACTTCCGCCGCGCCGACGATTTATTTTGATTTTGGTATAAATTAAATATCTTAAATGAAACATCCTAAGTGACTTTTTATAGCATCGTCAATCTGCCTATCAAAATAAGTGCAGCTGTTTCAGAAATGAGACGCCTGAGAGAGGCAAAAGTTGAAGTAAATATAATTTTAATATATACACCAAGTACACCCCCATACATTTAGTAAACAGTCAAACAAACAAACGTTCCAATTTAGTTATCTTAATATATTATTAGCACGGTGTATAGCTCTGTTTAAAATTGCTCTGCACCGTGTTGGGCCATGCGCAGGAGTTGCCGAAGCGTGTCGTCACATTCGCAATGTCAAGGCCGGAACAGAATTAGCCCCTCAGAAATAGTCGTCTATACATGCAGCCGCTTGCGCTCAGTTAGACCTATATACGATGAATATATTAAAGATAAGTTTGGAAACGTTGTTAGTTAGATTTGAAATATTTTCAGTTTAACTCAAAGTCATGTTATTGGAAGATTGATTGCTTGAAAATAGTGTTATAGGCGGTTATTGTATGATCTGTCTTCATCGTATGTTCAGAACAAATATTTATTTTGTACTAATAAGATATCCTATCAAACAGAAACATTTGAATGTTCTTTTAAAGGAGCATCGTTTTGAAAATGGTTTCAGGATTATCAAAATACAGAAATCTTCTAATTTACTGCATATATTGAGTGTACATGTTATTAATCTCGTCAGTTATCTGAAAGGAGTCGGCCATCTTGATACATTCAGACGTAAACACTGAACATACAAACATATAGATTGATCAAATGAGCCGATTAAAACTGGCCCCGTTGGTGTACGCTAATGCAACACGTCATATCAATTGTATAAAAGTTAAATAACTTGGTTAAAGTGGCATTAATTGGAATGTGAAATTAAATATTTTATAAGTTATATATCAGAGTAGTTAAAATTCAAAATCCAGATCCATTAACATGAAGAAACTATACCCTAAATAGTACATCTAAGTTGTTATAGCGAGTGGAGTAGTCAGCAGTTAAAAGGCAGGCTTCGCATCAGATCCAAGCCAATCTCGCAGCCGCCAAATCGTAAAATCGTACTCCTAAAAAACTCCATCACAATCGTCTGTATAAGATCAATCTGAATCACAGTAGCACGGATATCGTAAAACTGTTACCATAATTTTTCCTCAAGCCATACTTATTAATGGAGATCCCTGTTTTACCGTTCATAACTTACGGAGGTTATGGTTCAGAAGTGCCTGATAAATTTTCATCAATAGTTTGTCTCTCGCATTCCGTGTTATGTTTAATATAAGACTGGACATTTTTTTCGTTTCATGCCATTACATTGTAGTAATTTGTATTTTTGTAATAATATCTCTTTTACTGAGAACGAAGAAAATGAACGTTGAAGATATTTATATTCCGCTTCATTCGAGATAAGTAAATGACATCTATTTAGAGTAAACCGGCGGGAGATGTTGTAGCGTTTGGGATGCTGGGGTGCATTTTACGAGCGTCGCCACCTCAGTCATCGTAGCGTGAGATAACATCTGCTAATACGAACATTACGTTTGAGACAGTCCTATAATCTGAGCTGGCTCCGTATACGGATCATAATATGAACAGAACGAATTAACGATGAAATTAAACCTTCAAATAACTTCAGAAACGAGATGAGAGGATTCTTTGTATGGGAATTTCTTTGGAATAACACGTCTTTGGTTTTGTGGGAAACTGTTCTGTGTAGCTATTAACAACAAAGTTTTGGGAGAAAATCACTCTATGAAAAGAAAACGAGTATCAAATAATATAATTAAAATAACCTTCAAACTAACGTTTATTGTTGCGCAGCGAGCCTCGCATCATATTACCCTGATACGACGAGATTTTTAAGCTGATCTCCAAAATATCGATACAAAATTTACATCGAGTGTGATGTGGGACGATTATTCTAATCAGAATCGAGGAAAACCGAACAAAAGATCGAAGAAGAGCCGCGAGGGAGAACATACACGAACACGACATGCGGTTTAATATAGAAAATTATAGAATTATTAAAAACGATACGCGTAAGACGCTATTAAAGTTAACTTATGCATTGGACTGAGACCTTTGATTAACAAGAACCATTCGAGTTAATATGACGTCGTAACCATCAAATGATATACTAAATATCGCATTACAATCAAGGATGTTATTAAAACTTCACCTCACCACTAATTCCTATATATTTAACACAAAACGAGGAATTCATTGGGCCATAAAGTTTTTATAGTAGCGATTCCGTCCTGATACGTCATTTCGCGTGACTGCTATTGTGATGGGAACTGTTCAATAAACTATATAAAGGCTATAAATAAAGCATTTATTTACAACAAAACGTCAAATGGTACATTAAGTTGTTAGGTGACTATTCATTGTCTCGAGATTTAAGGTGTTCGTATCACTTGAACGCTTCGCATGTCTTAATGTAGTCTTAAATAAATTAATTTATAATATTGAATAACGTAAACGTGAACATATGTTACACTAAATGACATATACATTAAAAAAAACTTTAATATTACTATTCTATAGTATTAAAAATCTAATCTTCTTATTTTTGGTCAGAATTTTATTTATTAAAAATTATCGAATTTTCATATCGTTCGCTCGTGACGACTTCTGTAAAGGAACCGGTACGTCGGGATCATATTATGTAATGTAAAATAATACAAAACGCAAACAATCCAAAAATATAAAAAATAATTAAATGTGTACACGATTTGATTTTACGATTCTTCTACATATTATTATCAATATTAATTCATTTCAAAATCTCAGATTATTTATAACAACGTTAATAGGTTTTAATAAGTTACAAGTCGATATGAGACGAAAGCTCTCAGCATTCCATGGATTCACCGTGCGGGTGCCGGGTCCATCGCGTTGCAGGGAGAGGAGCTCAACAGTGCCTGGGACTTGCGACCCAGGTGTAGGTTTAAGGGGCTCCTATTTAACGCAATAACAAATACACAACATAGAACTTTACTATAACATAAACCGATTTAACGTACAATTAATATAAAATAAGTTACAACGTGTACTCATCTCCGAAGCCAACTTTATTTTCAACCGTGCGAGCTTTTGGCACTATGTATAGATTAAATCAGAAATACCTTATTTACAATTGTTCATACTATGATTAAGATATAACATGATGTGATGGAAAGTAAGACACTAACAGACTATAACAAGAGACATCCACAATTTTAACTTTGGCTAAATAACTTAACTTGGTAAATTTAAACGGAAAATAAAAGTAAAACGTTATATACTAAAGACATTACACTTAAATTTAATTACTCATTTATTTAAAAAAGGCCGTCCTTAAAGCATCTAAAAGCATCCACAATTATAACGTTAGCAGTATTTTAACACGGAACGGTATAATAAGAACAAGCTATAAAATGTCAAATAAAATAGTTTAATATTTTAAACTGTGTTTAAGTGTTAAATTTAAATTATTTATGGCTGCCGGTGTCGTCTCGAGTGTCGGGACACACAATATTTCCTGGAAAGCGGGTGAATTTCTTAAAAACTACATTACTTACGGCTTACTCACACTACATCATAGCTTGAGCACTAACCGGAAATAGAATGTACACATTAATATACACACGAGAATATTAATAAAATTAATAAAAAACAGATGATCGTCTATACGACTAAACTCAGTTGATGTGTCCAGTTGTCGTATTAAAGAGAACCGCTTTATATATATACCCGATAAAAGTAAAAAAAATATATAATTTTACACAACTCATGTTCATCTGTATGTCTGTTTGTTCCAACTGATGTCTGAAGCCGGACCGTTTTCCACGACTTCTACGTTTTTTTACTTCCAATTATTTTTTGTAAATAATTTAAATTATAAAAAATCGCTCGTCCGAGCGGACGGAGTCGGGGACACAGCTAGTTTGATGATAATATTGTACCGAGACATCTTATTATATAATTGAAATAAATTTCATTTTATAACAAAAAAACACAGGAAGTCATTTATGAGACTCGTGTCGGAGGTCGATGAACTCCGAACAATAGTAGCCTGTAATTTAATCTAAGCGTTTAAAAATTACAGAATTTCGGATACTAATTTGTTAAATTTTGATATAATGATGGTATTATTTACTTAAATCATATGTTATCACTCTACATCCACATAGATATAGTAGATTCTTATTAGTATAATTTATAATTGAGAGATTTTATACTGCCTACGTCATGTTAATTTTAAATCAAATCACTTCGCACGCAGTTTGTTGTTTGCCTGTATGTGATGTATTATTTGGTGCATATCGTTAGCTCTAAAACATATTTACTCATACTTTAATAATGACTGAACATCCATGGGCGCGATAGGGTCGCGGAACTTGCCTTTTAAAAAGATTTATAAGCTCACAGGGCCGTTTACATAATTCAGAAAAGTGATTCCCTGTGAAATATAGTCATAGTTTATGCGAGGCATATTGTACTTGTATGTAGAGTTGTGGGAGGCTTACTGAGGCTGCGGAGGCTGAGAGAAACAGTAATTCAATAATGTATAGCCCAAGACGTCACGGAACAATGCTTTAACATACCCGTTTGCATAGATTTCACTTTCTGAGAGTTGTCGTACAAATCCAACTACAGTTAACATATAGCTATGGATGTTATGTATTTTAAATAGCACACTTTCAACAATTCTCGTACGGAAAATAAACACAAATGCAAAGTAAGATGTCTGAGTTGGTTGTGTACAGTTGAACAGGCAGAAATAGTAACTCGAAATGCTTCGGGCGGGCGGGCACGTACTTCAATAAAAGGTGCCTTACACTCAGATCAAAATAGATGAAAATATAGTGTATGGGAACATATGTGACGTCACACACTCCACTCTATATACAACGAAGTGTTGCCAATCCGATGTATTGCATGGAATATATAATATATAAAAAATTTGCAACACATTCTCATGGATGCATAGTGGAAGGCTTGAAGTAAAGATTATATCAATTCTTCTTACAGTAAAGTAGTTGTAAGGGCCATGAAGTGCTGTATCTAGATAAGTCGACTTAGTTCGTGACAGCACAGAATAAATTGTTGCAATAATTATACGACTCGAATTTAAAAGTCAGATTTTATTTAAAAAATTGCTTCGTGCTGGGTTGGTTTTATATTTGTAGTGTTATAAGAAGAGACCTGATTTAGTGGACTTTTGGAAAGACATTCGATGTAAGTCGTACATATTATTACAAGAGACAATTCATAACAAATTAACTTGAAATAGTCTTTAAAATTTTTACATTGTTCACTTATACAAATTATTGACTGACTGACAATATTTAAAAAACTCGCTGACTTAAAATACACGATACATAAAAGTATAAAGTGCCTCATAACTTTCGTCCCCTTATACATCGAGATATTTTCTTAAGAGTATCAAAAATGCGAAACTTTTTATCAGAACCAATTTAGCGAGGGTGGATTGTGATCATCTTGTAAGGGTGAGTGCACACGGCCATCACAGTCTTCATCACAATGCTGCCAGAATGGCCACGCTTCAGTCCTTTAGAGTTTCATAATGTTAAAGTTTCAGATATTCTAGCTGATGATATATATTATATTTTATCATATATTATACGTTTTTTTTTCAAGATATATGTACTTAAAATAGATGCTTTTCAGATTAAGTGTTGATGAACCGTCGGTTAGGAAGCTATAAACATTCATCACTGTACCCAAATTCACGGAGCTCTATCAAAGATATAAAATTATTTTTAGTTGTGTCTGTACACAATATGTTCGTATCATCACACAACAATTAAATTCAAACATTTATTTATAATTTAAAATACAAACTGATAAATTACATGAAAAAGTGCATATTAATAGGATTCGTTTCGGAACGTTTATACATATATAATGAAGAAAAATTATAAAAAATCAATATTATGTACTCAAAATGCTATATAACAATGTAGATAACGAGGCAGGAAAATAAAATCACGTGCTCATTTAATTCTACCTCCAAAATGACTCTCAATGCAACTCGTTTTACTTATCATTGTTTTTATTTGATGGAAGTTGCTATTCACGTGTCACATATAACAAAAATAGCAAAGGGTAATTAGTAATAATTAGGGCAGATTGTTCTGTATCATCGTCACGTGTTGAGCGTCGGAGTATAACACTCACAACGTTAACGATTTAAACGAGAGTTATTAAAAATCACGTTAGTATATGTTACTTATTTATAACGACCACATTGTTTGTTGGTTGTAACAAACAAAAAATATATTAATTATACATATATATTTACAGGAGAAATATCGCAATAGCAAAACGCGATAAAGAAAAATAAGTACGTCTCATAAAATATACATTTCCCTATTAGTTAAACTAGAGGTTGTGATTTAAATTAAATTAAAGAATCACGAAATTTAATTTAAAATAAAACATTAATGATGTTATTTGTATTATACCATAAATCGATAAAGTTTGATCATAGTTAATTGAAACCGGCTCCGTCGAGCGTTTTGACACACCCGCCGTACAATAACGGCTGTAACGAAGCTCGGACATACATAACACTATAATATGCTACTTATCACAAGCTTTGTACCTACAGACGTAAATAAACTTAATGATTCCAAACATTTGGTCACTTGCAGTCGCCAGTACAATGTACTACATATCATCTATACGAAACCTAACGTATCGTACACGTATCGTACGGTAAACGGAATAATATTTAATAAAAATGTATAATTGAACTTCGTAAAACAATATCGCATGAGCCAGCTGAGGAAATCTCATATAAAATTTGAATAATGTCCGGCTCGCTCGGTCCGCGGCGCTGGTTTAAAACTATCGCACTCCGCCCGGGGCGTCTCGTATTTGCAGCACCGGGATTAGGCTCGTTTGTTAAAAAAAAAAAAACAACTGCGTATAACGTTTCATTAATATTTTAAATTAATTCTAACGTCAGTCGATGCGTTTCAATCTAACAGCTGACGTTTGACGTGCTTCAAACAGATTACTGATCCGTCTTCACGTTAGACTGCTTTTGAAATAAACTTTCCCACTAATCTGTAGCTATTATATATAATAAGTTTGATTCGTATTTATTCAAAGGGACTGATAAATGAGTATATACATACATTTGTAATTCCTTCTAATTTTGCTTTTAAACTGATATAAGCCTTTACCATGAAATTTTACACAAACCAGATAGTTGTTTTAAGCCAGTCCAGGTCGTATGTAAGACATAGTTTTATCAATATAAGCTTAGCTTCTCAGTGGTCGGTAATTCACACTAATTCTCGTCTCGCGCCAAAGTTCATTCGGTCGGAGTGCTGAGTATTATCAACCCTTAAGAGACCCTTCCCTAACTTACCTAATGAGGGCGGTGACCCCAAAATATTTTAAAGAGTTCAATATCGAATGATCTTAGATTTTACATTAAGTTTAAACAAGATCGTCATAATTAATTTCACACATAAAGAATCAGTCTATTATTAAAGACAGTTTAATCGTTTTTGTTTTGAAAAATAATTTTAAATCATTATCGTTTCTTTTGATAATACAACCATTACACATAAATTGTCTGTACACGGACGGAGGAATCCTTACTCACAACTTATTTGCTAACTCACTAACGTCTCGACGACAAGCTAGTCCATTCACATTACTTAACACATACCAAATAAGTAACCTTAATTTTGATAAAATAAATAACTAATGTTGAATTATCATAGTTATCTTTAATCCGAGAGCAGATGATTTTGTTAGTTTAACTAAGTTAAACTCTCGCCAACCCTGAAAGTCGGCAAACGATTCCTACTGTCCTAAATATACACGTCATATGTACAACTACAGTATTCGGTAGAGGGATATTATATATGAGATGAGATAGAAAATGTGTGTAGCATAAAACACGTACATAAATGTTATCTCTACGGCAAAAAATTTTTATATATAAAATATATATATATATATATATATATATATTAATGTATAAGGAGTGAGTACATAGTGACGTGTTAGTATCGCGTCGATTTAACTAAATTAAAAAGGGCCAGCCGTCAAATCGCGTTATGGAGGCAGAGCGCGGTATAAATAAGTTTCAGACGGGTGTAAATCGAAGGTAGGTGAGTAATTGGCTGGCGAGCGAAGCTGACAGGAGCTGATCATCCAATTGGTGTAGACAGCTATGGCCCCAACCGAACTGGATGACTTACAAGCGACACTATATTGTTTGATACGTTACATTTGTATCACGGGTTTTCATATTTGCGAAATTCAAGTAACTAGCATAACTGTTTTAACATTGAATAAATAAATTAAAATAATACTACCTAAACTTTAGTTACTTCCAACCGCAGAACAGATAAAATTTTGGAGTAATCTTGTAATATCCAGACACTGAATTTCATAATAGATTCGTGTTTTGACAAATAGCAATGTTGTACAAACTATGTGTTCGGTTTAATATTTAATCAACATTAGCAAATCAATCGATACGTTACAGTCAGCTTGCCCAAAGTTTCGCTGAGCCCGCTCAACTATTCGTCTTAGTTTGTAACGTGGGGGCTCCGGAGGAGGTTGAAGAAAAGCTTATCAACTAACTCGAGGGTCAAATAACGATAACGCCGTAATAAATACTTAAATTATACGGAAACATTTTAGAAACGTTATTTTTAACAGAAAATTTACGATAAGCATCATCCGACTGTGGACTGAAATCAATTAAACTCGGCTTAACTATTTAAAAGAAAATCTTTGATATAGAACTTGATCGCTCATCAACTTTACACGGACTAAAAGCTGACAGCCCTCCGCCATTTTGTATTTCATTTTAAACAAGATGGAGCTGTATACATGGTAGAAATATATACAAACATTACGACACGTTAACAACTCTATTACATCTATAACCAAGTTTTAGAAAATAAATACGAATAAAAATGTAAGTCCTTACGCCAGTCATTGTAAAGATACACATTTGGGACCGCCATTTTTATTACGTCTTTGTAAAAAAAAATATCACTCATACATGTAGGTGGCTCTCAGACATGACAGTAATTTAGATATTGGATTCAATTAGATTATTTAAATCGCGGATAACCGAGAAATCAGTTTCACAAATAAGCCTAAATATGCTATTTTAGAACGTTTATGCTAAATTAATATATTTATGCGTTTGTTAGTTCCTAAAACGGCTTATTATAGACGTAGCTAAACAAAGAACTATCATCTAATAGTATGGTTTCAAGCTTGAAGTTTAAATCGATCGTTACTTACTCGCGATCAAATTTATAAATGACGAAAAGTAAAACCAGTGAATGAACCTATGTTATGACTAAACCGGTTAACTCCATCGTTGGATTGTGAATAAAAAGTTTAAAGACGTCGTCTTGAAGTACAAACCAACCAGACTGAGTCCACAACATGATAGCTGTTGAGATATAAATATTTCATGTCACGTGCTGGGACGGGTTTCAGATCAGGGGGCAGGTGGACGGTTATCTGTACAGAGATTTGTGATGCTGTGCTCTCCGGCTAACAACTGTTACGTAAACTGCTGCGAACACTGAACAAACTTTCGGCGATTTCATTCTCTTATTAAATTTCACACCAATTTATCATTCTCCAATCATAACGATCGGAGCCGCTTGGGATGTCAACTATATAAACATATAAAGGACAAAGATTTAACGAGTTTTTTGTGACGCGCGGTGTCGTTTCAATTTGCCTAAAAATTATCTCGCCCTGCTGAACTTGAGCTCCATAAATATTTTTAGGTCCACACGAGGAAGGTAAGACTTACGCTACGTCATATTTTGTATATTTTTAAACAAAATCCTATGGAATTATTCACTCGAGTTGTATTATAATATTTTTTTCATATATTTATAGAAATAGCCGATGTATCAGACAATGGAATGGTAAATTTTCTATATAATATTTTCCAAATATTACCACTATGTTGATCTCAAAATCATAAATCGTTATGTTGTCTATGGAGGTCTTTATTGCCGAAATCTTCGGTAAGATCACCGAATTAAATCGCACCCGGCTTAGCTTTTTAATAACGCGTATTAAATATATGAGACTTAAGAATGTATCAGTGTGACATTCAAAGCATTTTCAACCCTATACATGCGTAATAAGACACAATTAATTTTACATTTGAATATGTCAAAGGGCGTGTATAAAATTTTTAATATCATTTGTATATAAGCATTAAAACACATCGTATTTGTTGAAGTAGACACGAATTCTTTTGAGATTTTCATAAAGAGACGTGGGAAGTATTCTGAATTGTTCATTAAATGATTTCGTATATTAAATCTGTTTTTTTCACATCAAATATTAATATAACAACATACATACAAAGAAAAGTTTATAGCGTTATTCTATACATACAATTCTTTTGGTATAAACGGCTAATCGAAATAAACTGCTCACCTGAAACAAGAAAGAAAAAATTACAATTATATGAATAATAAAAAATCTATTTAAATTATAATGTACAGTTTTAAATAATAATATTCTAAATAGCGTTGAAAGACCAAAAACAAGGCAGAGATTATTGAGCAACGTAGACGGACAATGTTACACTAATCCATAGATAAGAAAGAATTTTAAGTAACCCCGTAAAAGGGTAGACCTCACGACATCAGCTGTGTATGCGATTGTAGCTTTTACGCCCTCGTCATAGAGACTAAGTTCCGGTAACTTGTTCTATGTTAATTTTATCAACTAAAAGTTTTAAAGGCTTCAAAATTAAGTTCACCTCAACCTAGCAAACATTCCCTAGGTAAGACCTTATGTAACATTTTTTAAATAGCATCAATATTAAATATAATTTACGAGATTTATTTTTTTAGAATAATTAAACCAAAAATATTTGCAATTTTTTGTGTATTAAATTAAAAAAAAAAAACTGTAAAATATCCTTAAGGTAAGACATGGGAGCCACACGTTCACACTTTAAGCGACCATAAAAAAACTAGCATATCAATTAAAATGGAAGCAGCCTAATTGCACAGCACAGGGAACAAAGAGCGCTGATTGTTATCGATCCTGCGCCCTCGGCCTGCGCCCCCGGCCTGCGCCCCCGCCCTGCGCCCCCGCCCAGCGCCCTACGCTTACGATTCGCCGCGATCGGTGCATTCTCACCCGAGGAGCCGCGTCAAAAATATGTGCAATTATATTTGATATATGCAAACTTTTTTCACACGTATAAAATCATAACATTAAAGAAAAGTTCTTTAGAATTAAGAAAACCTTATTATTTTTATATTTATACACACACTTACGAATGACAGATATTGATAAGACCGTTTAATAACAATTAAATCATATGCATTGAAGATATTTACCGTCTGTTAGGAAGGAAACTAACTGTTAGATACTGTTTATAGAAGCGTGTCTATTAATAACCAACAGTTTACCGTTCGAGTGACACAGTTTCTGATTCGCCGTCTAATAAACATCATAATTAACTTTTATAATTTCTTAAAATAATTGTTTCGAAAACAACATGTTTACAACAAAATATTTAATTAACGTAAACAAGATTATTAATATTATGAAAGTTTTCCGATGTCACTACATCGATGTCACCTTGGTAATCGCGTAATGTTATATATTTGATTTCAGAACACACCCCTATTTGCATAGCCGTTCGCGCCTAACGCAAGATCCGATTCAACCGACGTATAAAATGCACCGTGTTTTATCATTATGCATTCTCAAACAACCCTCCCAAGTATTAAATATTTAAGGGCCATTGAGCTACCATTTGCGTCCTTTATGTATGTTTACGTAGCTTTGTTGCCATCTATACCTATTACCGGATCGGCATTTCAATTTTTAAGGCCATGCCGTACACACAGATGTTGTACTTCATATTTTGTTACATATATACCATTATAATATAGTACATAGAAAACAGAATACGAGCGATCTATCGGATAATTACTCGCATTAAAAGGAGCAGGTTGCTTTGACACATCTTATTTTCATACGAAACAGAAATAAGCGATAGTAGAAAATTCTTTCGAGTTCTTTTGTTCGTAAGCGTTATCATTACCGGGCTTACATAAGGTTGTATAATGAAGCCGATTTTGGAGAAACACGCGAAGGATACGTTCCGCGCGGCCGTAATTACTTCTAGATAAGATTACTTTGATAGGTGTCTGTGTTCAAATACGATTAGTTTTATTGAGAGGGAGCTTTATCGCGTGTTAGTTTCTGTGGAAAATAATTGAAATGTACGATATCACACCGACGCATTCTTAACACACAACACCAACTATTGACTTGGAAGCCGCCGTGTATTTTACGTCACATCTGCCAGTTACTGCACACATCTTACTAATTATACAGTCACGAATAAAATGAAAATAATATTTACTAAATAAATTAGAGACGAATCGCACTCACTACAGATAACATCGGACCGAAATAATGAATTTAATTTAATATATTTAACAGTTCAGTTGATTCTTCTTGTTTTTGTAAACAACTTCAAATGAGAGTACCCTCTCGAACAATGTTTGAGAGATTTTATATAGAATGCTTCCATTCTCATTGTAAATCATATCACGTGCTCTTATAAACATCCACTGGCCCTAATTTACTTATCGACGAGATTTTAAATCTACTTCACCGATCACACTGAGACACTTTTATATTTCTTACAATGCATACATTTACGTTTATGGTGATATTTAACGACTGTTATTTTGATTTCATTTGAAATGAATAAAAATTTCACGATAATAAGCAAGAACATCATGAATCGTTGAAGTGTCTGCCCGCTTTTATTTATTTTTTTCATTTAGGACAGTTTATAAAACAGATATGACTCAGCGGAATGTTGAATAACTTTATATAAAAAGTACTAAGGATATAGTATATAGTAAAACCAACATGGAATTAGGGCTTCTATCAAAGCAGAAGGAATAAACAGTCAAAAACTAGTCCTAAGTAAACTGAACTAACAAACTAAGGTAATCTGAAAGGTCGCGTCCATGCAAATGTTTGACGTCATCTCATCACAGCTGCTCCAACTCGTCTTGTTAACATTATAGGGTTGGCGTTTTCTGCTAACATATAGCGACTTTCATTAAAATCTGCATTACAATTGCATTAAACACTGCACACCCTTAAATGGTTGAGCGTGTATATACATCTGTAGTTATTTTTATTTATTTTTCTCCGACACTTTCTCATTTAATAAGCACTACTTAAAGCGGTTTCTCGACTGTAAATTACATCTTGACCCAAGGAAATCTCTTCACCTACTAACAAATCTCAGCGAGTAAATAACTGTGACGTCGGTGAAATTATACGTAACAAATATTAAAATAAATTGAAATAATATTAGTATAAGGAAACTTAGAAATCTAATATTGATGGAGGCCAATTAAAATATTCCTAATCTTGGCAAGAGTGCCGGATGTATGGACAAACAGTTGCTAATATCTTATTGCATAACATGTTTACGCTGATCGCATCGCCGTACTTGCTTACTGCACTTACAATATACCATACTGTAGTGAAAGAAATACATTTACAATATCTATACTTAGCTATTATACTGCTATTACGTAGAATATAAAATTTACAAAAAAAAATCTTTGAATGAGAAAAACAAATAAATATTGAGGTATTATCTAAAAAAACAAGTTACCATTTACGTTTCAAAAATATAACTAAAAAAAATGTCGTATAACTATATATCTATGTTTTAATAATTTATCTCAGAGAAATATATATTTTTGGAAGGTCAATAACCTACACATAATTAACATTATTAAGGCTGTAATAGCAATGGACTCTAGGCTACGGATACGATTATTCGCTAAAACTGACGAGGTTCCGATAATTGCCACTTTGTGTTGCCATGGCCCGATAGGCGTTTGAAAGTTTCTATGACTATCACACACTGTGTGCCGTTAAACAGTTTAACTAACGAAAAATATATATAATTACCATCGTGAGAAATTAGAAAAAGTGGTGTTCTTGTAAAATTTTTAGCAGAAATATATGTAAATTAAATATAGACCCCGCGGTGTTAAAGTACAATATAGCCAAATGTTGAATTAAATCGGTGAACGGCGGACAGTAAATCTCCAAAAGTTTAGTTGGTGCCATTACGACAATAGAGGCAATTGTTATCAGGATGAAGTGTGGAGTGGGTCTGTAGGGTCCCATCGAGGGCCCTCGACATATTGGCTTTACATTTGTTTGAAGCCAAAAAAAAGTTTTAATATATATTACATTTTAACGTTCGACAAATTGAATACTCTTCGCAAAGCCGATGCTTTGTTACATAAATAAACATTAATATGTTTTTTCTCCGCACCTCATCCAACGGAAGTCGAACGACATGAAATCAAAAACTAAGCCCAGGTATAAACGGAAACTGTAATTCTTAATTCAGTGTAGAAGCCGCGGTGCGAGTGCCGAGTGCCGAGTGCCGAGGGCTGAGCCATTATCAATTATTCCCAAACACTACGAACTACGGTCGTTAGACGGTCATTAGTGGGTGCAGTTTACACACGATTTATCTGACGATATCAGAACTCGTTTAAAATTGTTTACACGCCTGTATTAACTCGGATTTATATTTACAGAATATTCTATGACCTGATCCATATTATGTGATTGCTTCGGACTTGTTCGCGTAGCTCAATTTTAACACAATTATAATTTTTTCTCTGTCCATATAATTATACTGCGATTGTTATAAAGTCATATAAATCAAATAAATAATGGGATCGCCTTTCGTTTGATGTGGGCGAAGGCTTTGTCGTGACAAACGCCTTATACGGCATCGGGGTATTGACCTTGTGGATTTTTAATAAAATATTACTTTTAAATATAAGGATAAGATCTTGACGATTGATAATAAAGCAAAGAATCTTCTTTTTTATTATAAACAATTCCGAATACTTTCACCGGCAGGATTTGTTTCGTCGGAGGTGTCGCTTCATAACCAGGCCTCACTGTCTCTCAGTGATCAATAACTTGTAATTAATCACGCAGATTATATATTCAATCGGGACGGGAAGTGTTAATGAAAAAGACAATTAAACTATTCCAGTTAAGTTATTTATGTTAGATCATTAATAACATGCCGTCTGAGAAACTTTATCCATTAGACGGTCATTACGGTCACCCGCTTGGTGGTGGTGGTACCGGGTTCGGACGACCCTCGATTGAGACATTGTTATCACGATGTCAAAAAGATTGACCTCGAAGAGCTAGTCTTGAAATTACAAACAAACAATCTTACAGTGTGATATTATAATCAGGTTTTAATTCCTAATTATATATTTTTTTTGTTACTATATATTGATAATAAATACATAATATTCTGTTATACATAAAGTAAAATACACCTGCGATCTATATACATAAGAATATAATAAAAAATGTATGAAAACAGTAACAACTAACTTCAGTGACATCGTAATATAAACTTTATTGTTGGCAAGTTAAGTTTATATTCTCGTAAAACCCCGGGGCACATTGTGACTAACTGAAAATTGTTCAAGTTGGGGAAAATATCTGGACTCGAGTATAACAAATAGTTGTATATTTATAGGCATTGTGTAAAGGAATGAAGGTCCTGAAAATCTGTCTTTGTTGTTTTTATTGGAACCGGTGTCCTACTTCGAGGTCTATACAAAAAAAAAAATATTGAAAGGTAACTTTTGATACGATACCTTCACTGCTAACAAAAGATGGGATACATAAATTCGTTATACGTTCTCTTTGACAAAGAATAGTAGGGAAGATACACAAATGAATACACAACAATACCGTTTACTTCACAGTATCAAATCTCTACTATCAAAATATTTTTACATAATAACACGAAACAACATATAATGTAATACTTAACGCCTCTTCCATAACTACAGCACTGTCCTGACGCACTCGCTGGCAAATATTTAAAATTCTCATGTCGCAAAACTGAATTATATGTTTTGAGCCAAAATATTTATGTCATCTGTTTGAATTGCAGCAGTCACTTGAACGTCACGACGGTAATAATAGTAAGAGGATTACGTCACGGGAGTTATTAACGTAAAACAGGAATTAATGAAGAGATACAACGTTTAAAGAATGAAAACATTCATTACGGACGCTTTATAATTTTATTCATGTTTTTCGAATGTACAAAAATATCTCGCAATGTTCAATTTCATTTATTTTTTCATTAAATTAAATTTATATATAAGGGTGCTTACAAACAAACTGTTATAGATTAAACGAATAAATAATTAAAGACTTATATCTTGTATGAGTACGGAAATGATGTGATGAGCTTTTTTGATGTTGTTGATAGCCTTACTTATAGACCGGTCGAAGGGTAAGCCAGAATATTATAGCCTTATAAAAATCACTGCAGATAATCAATATATATAAAATATATTACACGGTCGGATCGATTTAACATAGAAGGTCGGTTATTTCTGTTAACATTAAAAACGCGAACGATCTAGAAGTTTCTCATACCTAAGCTTTTATATTTAGTCGGTTTCACCTCTATAACGCGAAAGTCACGGCGGAAATAGGTTAGCGTTGCGTAATAAATACAATTTACCAACACACGTACATACATACACGTTGCTTACGGTAACTCTGAATACGTTTATTAATCCACGAATTATATTATCTAATCAAATGACAAAACAATACTTAGATACTAAATTTGAAATATCTGCACATATTCTTTACTAGTTGTCATCATCATCATCATCATCAGACTATCGGAGCCCACTGCTGAGCAAAGGCCTCTTCTCACATTAGAGCATTAATCACCACGCTTGCTCAAGACGGGTTGGCGATTTCAAACTTATAATTTTTGAAATTATGAGACCTACTAGTTTACCAGTCTACTACCTACTAGTTTACTAGTTATACCAAGATAAAATAAGAATTTGAAGAAATAAATTTATATATCAAAAACAAAATGCCTAGAATTTTAAAATAAAATCGATTTAAAAATGAACAGTTAGCTATATAACGTGGATGTGTTAACATTATTCAAATAAAACTTCTTTTATCCGATCAATAGATCATGAATCAATATTTATAACAGGGCATTGTTTATGCGAAATGCGTCCCGTAGTTTAAAGGATCTAAGACGTTCCGTTAACGTGTACGGTGTACGGTGTAGGGGTCAACGCACGGACGTGTCAAAACTAGTTATGTATTTTAGCATTAAAGTTGGATGTAAAAAATATGAAAAATGTGTTGAGAAAATTATTATAATATATATACATTTTAAAGTTTAATTTGAATATTATTAATATAAATTTATTATAATATCTTAAGACCAGTTAATATTTTCAAACTAAAAGGAAACAATGAAACACTATATAATGAAATGTTGTTGCGAAATAAATCAACAAATATTACGTTGTGATGTAAGTAGGTAACATTTGAAGTTAAAAGCCGCGGATAAAGTGAGTTCATTGAACTCATTACGTAAAGATCATGACGAAACCTACGTTTTCTTACTTAATATAACATCAACTTAAATTCATAGACTGTATTTGTCTTTGTAATATTACGAAAATTTATATGAGACACATAATGAATTGTAATAATTTACTCATAGAGTTGCTCATAGAAATATTCTCGACAACAAACTGTATCAAAATAAATACATTTAAACATATTAAATTAAATACAATCAGAGAATAATTAGGCACATTCAACGCTCACAATTCTTGCATTCATGCCAAGGAAATCCATTGAGTCTAAATAAGTACACAGACGGTATTCAAAATAAACAACTAATTACAATTTCAGTGCGCGTAAAAAGTATTTAGCGAATTCAAATCTGACGCATAGCCAACAACAACATATAAAAAACAGATGCAAATGCAATCAGTTACGTTACAAAAAAAAAAAAAAATTAAAAATGAACGAAAATTACGCTAATTTATTTAAATCGAAGAGACGGAACCTGAAAATGAGCTCGCTGAATGTATACATGTGAGGCGATACGACTAAAAAAAGGCTTAATCTGCTCGTATCCCGATACCGAGCTTCGACCGGCCCCTGAATCTAAAGTTTTCATCGTACGCGTGTATTGAGATAGGCGCGATCATTGAACCCGGCGCAGGCGCGGCTATATATAGAAGTGACGTCACTTGTTTATCGTACAAGGTTATACGCACGATAGTTCGCTCGACGCTATGAGATTTTTTTTTGTGTGAATTTTTTTATGTTTAATCGCAACTCGTACTTAATTTAGCGGAGAAAATGTATTTGACGTGTCCATTTGCAGGTTTATTTTGAACAGAAACCACTAACTAACTATATAGACTACTTCGCCGTTGTATGCAATACCAGTGAGATAATATTATTGTTATAGATTTTCGATGTATGATAAATAACAGCAAAATGTTGATGAAATATAGTTAATTAATTTATATAAATAATTATTTTTTCAATTTTTTTCACTGATTTTAGTTAGTTCTTCAATGTGCCAAAAAATCGCGTATCCACAGATGTAACGTAGAATAACTAGTGTTAGTCAATCATAGTTAAATAACCATACAGGGTGTATATGTAGATGTATGTATATATTCCATTATGGCAACATTTCCCTGGCCTAGCTACCTCCCGCACCTATAGTATAAACTAACCCTTAAGGCCTCGCGGACAGCGAGCTCGCCAAATATTTGTTTTAGTTCAATTATCTGAAGCGTCGAGTTAACCCGAAGTTACAACAAATTATTATTAAAACCGGGCTTAGCTGACGGCTTAGAACGCATACAACATAAATTCAATACATAAAAAAATTAATTACTTCAAAATTTTTTGGAACTGAGCAAGGTTCGAATCAGCAACAAACTGGAGATGTCATCCCAGTAACTTTTCCGATTGAGCTATTGAGTCCTAACTTACAACAGTAATCTACACATTTGATTTATGTTTTTGACTGTTTTATCAGGACGAAGATGTGACTTTACTTTGTAAAACTTTTTAAGTATTTTAGAGATGACCGAGGTGATACTAAATTTATAGAATAAATTTTAACAATTATTTGTTGGAATGAATATTTCAAACTAATTGTTACTTTAGATCTCCATCAAAAATGATTGTGCTTATTTAAAAATTACCGTTTCTTCTACCCTTAATGATATCTGTTTAATTTCAAACTATTAACTTATTATACATACACAGTGTCAGAAAACTAGCGTCTGAAGAAATGTAGTATCTCTTTTATATCATTATCTATTGCATCCTTTAATAATGACGAAACGAATGCTAGAAATCAAATCGATTACATATCGAATATAATACAATTATTGATTTTTTTAACCAACAGAATTATGTTAAAAAAAAGTTCCTTTACTTTAAATAGTTCAGACTAACTCCAGTTGTCAAAAACCTAAGCATTGAATTATTTGATGGACACGGACGCCTGGATGCTCAAATGTTTTATATTAAATTTTACTTCAAGAAATTAAATTATCTTCAAAGTATTTATACGTCTATATTGTTCTACATTAAAATTATTATATTTATCAATGTAAGGCTTCTGAGAATTTTTTTTCATTTTTGTATAACAGCAAGAAGACGTTCATGTAACATGATTGCAAAATAATTAATTCGTATATATATATTTCCACACACTTTTAATACAACTTCCAATATTTAACATTAAAGTATACAGCTAGTTAAAAACCTAGCGGATTTAATATTATTTAAAATCTGAAAAAAGTATTCATCGCAAGCAAGTCTTTGGGAGATCGTATTCTCTTGTAATAGCCGCGCGTATTGACATGTGCTCGTTTGTGAGATGGAATTATTTTCCAGAACTTACATACCCTGGACAGTTGATTTAGTTTTCATATAAAAAATGCGTTTAAAAACAAAATTATCCCATTGAAATCAGAGTTAATTTGACGTTTAGAAAACTCTAGATATATTTAAATTTAATTATAAATAACAGGTAGATATTACTTTGGTGTCTAAGTGGCTGTTAAAGTCTCGCGACTTAAGTTTCTTGAATAGTTTTCTTTTACTGTTAATATACGTACAAGTGTTAATTAAAATCACATTAACAGAAGTTGCTAATATTATATATGGGTATATTTTTTTGTGTATTTATTGTCTATTCCCAGTTTTTTCTTGTCTGAACAAACTTAAATGAAAATCCTCTAAAAATAAACAGCGTATCGGTAAAGGACAGAGGTTACTTTTTAAGGAATAACTGTTTCCTTTTCTGTAAGGTCTGTTTATCTTTGAAAGCGTCTTAAGTGTGTGTAAAATAATCTCTATCATATAAACAAATGAATTGACTTTTACATCCCCATACGTATTACGTATCCAATTCGCAGTATTTTTTGTATTTGTTATTTTGTTTTTAATTTTTTAAAAATTAACAAAAAAAGATGCAATTTTTCTCTCTAAGCTTTAAGTGTGCCAAAATGTACACTTGTTGTACCTACTTTATGTTGCCGACGTCAAAGTTTTGACTTGTATAAGAAATAAGCATTTCAAGAAATGTGAAATTATTTTTAAATGAATTTCAGCATTAAAATCACATCTGTTATTTATTCTACATTTCTATTAATATATAGAAAATGAGGTTATTATGGCATAATGTAATATTCACATTACTGAGTCATTAAAAAATTATCATAGCTAGCTAGTTACAATTATCGCAACTAGTATTTTTTAATTGAAATTAGTTAGTGCAGTGTAAGGCCATCTATACAAAAGAGTAACGATATATTGTTAAATCTATCTATTAATAGTTTATAAATACATACATATATATATATATATATATATATATATATATATATACGTGTGTATAATAATTCAATATATACACGGATAACAATCCAAATGCCACTACAATATATACAAGTAGATAATGGATTTGAAGTTAACCTAAAATGATTACCTATCGAGATTTCATCCCAAACAAAGAGGATAGGACAAAATAACATTACTCTTAGCTGATCCCAAATATACAAACTCAAGGTTCGTTCAACTCTGAAACACCGAATTCAATAAGGCCGCTTCTATGTAATCTTGTGTAGTTTGTAATTTTTTTTTATTAAAAACTAGTTTATGGAAGCTACGTCTATTAGCCGACGTCTGAATTTTGTTATTCTTACAGCAACATACCACTTTAATTATACTTAACACACATATTGAACAAGAGACTTTTGTATTAATCTGGACACGTTAATATGAAGGATAGATTGGACAGTTATTTTTTCTTTAACTGCTTCATCAAAGTAATTAATTTATTAACAATTCATTAACTAAATATATCCTTTACAATGGTTTAAATGTCCAGGTCCACTAAAATGACATGCTATTTGATATCTAAATAGTTCCATATTGAACTCTATATAGATGTTGTCCGTACGTCCGTTGTCTAGAATGTAGAGTATTCTGTAAATATATTTATGTTGTATAACAATGAGATGTTCTCAGTTAAATGTAAACAGTGTAATTGAACGCAATCTTGAGGCGCGATCCACTCGACCGGACGCTTTACGATAATCCTCACCAGATATAAAAGGCGGCACTTATTACACTGTTTTCATACTGGGAGATGCTTTGTTTTATGTATAACATTCTAAGTATATATTTATATATATATATGTGTGTGTGTGTGTGTGTGTGTGTTTAAATGATTCCCATATCACAACAGTCTTTAAGTTTATATATAGAAGCTATATTACGGATTATTTAGCGACAAAATATCGGCATTTAAATCGATGGCTTGTACTTCATAGTCGATTCCCACAATGTAAGCCGTTCCAGAACCTGTTTCAGTTCCATATACATGTATATAATCTCAATAACATGTCGACGGTATTGATCAACAACTAACATCAGAAACACAACACAGACCGTTCGTATGTCGATCTACTTAATATACGTTCTCTCCAGATACAATAAGTTCATAGAGATCGTGTCTCACCAATAAACATAATATCAGAAAATTTCACGGTAAAAATAAACTTCAAAAGGCCTTTGTACCATTGGCCGGGCAATAAGTAATATCTGTCACGTGCAGCCCGCACGGATATTGAACTGCCCGGCTATCCCAGCACAGCCCAACAATGGGTTAAGCCGCTGACTTTAATAAGATTTTCATCCCACCGCCGATGGCAATCTACAGACCTAAACCGCTTAACACATATTTAAGACGCATTGAAAGAACATATTACCAATAGCCCTTTTGAAGTAGAACGCAATAAACGTTACGGTCCAGACGAAATAAGAAACGAGTGTGTTCTGCGTCTTAAAGAAACGTGAAGATACTATCACAACACACAACGTGAACCGAGCGACAATAGTGTAATTATAGACGTTAGTTACCCGCTCGCAGTGTGTCAAGGCCTTTACAACGCAACGTAATGCTGCGTAATTACTTTATAAAATATTTTCCATTGCATCCTTAAGAGTATTCCAATTGCATTGAAAAATATTACAGAGAGATAATTAGATCTTTACTTTGTTATTGTTATCTCTTTAAAGGATGCCGTGCAATTTAAAATATAACTTGACTTAGGGCAAAAATATAAAGAGCAAATGAAATTGTTTGTTAACATAAAAATTAAATACGACTAGTAAGTCAATTGCAATAGAAATGCGGACATAGGAGAGCAGTATATTTAACAGATTTTAGTTCTTTAAACTAAATGTCTGTTTGACATCGACGAAACTCCGATATCTCGAGGTGACATAAAATATATTAACAAACATAAAGTATAAAAAACAATATTTTTCAAATTACCACGCCTCGAGATCTCGTCAGTCCGTGATCAACGGTCGCTGCAAAGCAACCGAAACGTCGGGGTATGTAGTTTTTAAAATAATAAAATACGCATAGTAATCCGAACATAAAAATATATTAGTTTCATTTAAATGATAACTCGCAAGTCTTAGATCTCATTATAATATTATTTAACGCCATCAGCGTATTTTTATACGTCCGGATGGTGAGTTGAGGATGTAAATTAAAAAAATACCTATATATTCTTACCAAATCATATACATACATATAAAAGTACGTCAAACGTTACAAATATAAACAATTTAAATGAAATATAACAAATATTTTTAGAGTAAAGTTTGGTGTAGTAATGATATCACAATTCATTTGCTCTAATTGTTGAATCAAGTGAAGTTAGATTGCGTGTCTCGTTCATTCCTGATTTGTGATTACGTACCATTGCTTTCAGTATACATTTTTAATTAAATAGCAATGATGCTATATAATGATATTTGGATAAATTTTAAATAGCCTATACATACACATATATGTATATATATATATATATATTTAAATATATAATATATAATATTTCAAACAAAAATATATTTCTTGTATTTATTCAAAAATCAGGAAACGTATGCGAAATCAGAAAAGAACATTCACAACACACAGGGTTAAATAAATTTCATTTTCTAAAAATCACAAACCGAAAAGCAAAATACAAATGAAGTTGAAAACAGAAGCGAACAGAATGACGTCAGACTCAATCAGATAATGACAGCCGTCCCGCGAGGAAGAGCTCTGATCAAACATCGCGTTAAAATATGACTTGCTTACACAATCAAACGAAAAGTACTACGACAATGATATGATAATGATATGATGATGTCTTTGGATCTCTTTAATGTCGTTGATACTTTTAAATATGACATTACTATACATGTTCTATAGAGCGGTGTATACGTTCGTCTGATTATAAAAACGTGATATATCATTGCGCACAAAAACACAGACAAACAAACAATCAAACAAAGCTCTTAAACGAGGAATTTGTTCACACGACGAAGAAATCAGTTCCGACAGTTACGCCGCACGCCACGAGCGACCACTGCAAGAGTTTCTAATAAACTTAATGCTATTTTATTTATAAGATATAGATTATTATAATTTACATCGAGACATTGTAATTATTGTTTCATAAAAAGTAGGTTCGTGTGAATTTCTTTATTATATATATACGTATGCACATGAATAAATACACCGTTACATGATAAGACACACATACCGACAATACAATTCCATATTATATGTTAATAAAGATATTCTCCCATTGAAAACAATGTAAGTTTTTATAGCCGCTGAATATATCGATATCAGTCGTTCCGAACGGAATAAATGTCGCCGTTTGAGGAATTCATTTAAAGCGACTATTTTATCATCGCAATTAAGTTCATTGACCTCATTATGTATACACAAAATTTTGAAATAATTATGTATACGTAATGTCAGTGTCTCATTTGGCCTCCTTTTGATACGATCGATTGTTCTAAATAGTTTTATTCTGCTATGAGTATATATATATATAACTTTTTAAAACTATATATTCATTAAAAAAAACTGTAAATGTTTAATGTCCAACTACTTAAGCTATTCGAATCGGTTCACATGATTTTATAATATGTTTTATTGATCATGCAATATTTCAAATCGTTACAAAGCCACGACTTCAGCTGAGTTTCCTTTCTTTTTCTTATGCTGGCATTAAATTAACTTAATATTTTTCTTATAACAAGATCCATGAATTCGTATACTAATTGAAATACTGTGACAGACCAATATAGACAATATTATAATTTATAGTAGGTAGGTAGGTATACAAAATAATAAACTTGCGAACAGATAAAACTATATATATATGTAAAAAACTCTGTATATAAAAACTGGCTGTGCAACGAGTAAGTAAATAAGAAATTATCAGTTATTAAAACCGGTTAATAACATATTAATTAAAAACATTGTGTCGGACGAGGCGTGGTCGGTTTTGCAATCGTTTTGCGAAACTCATGCGATGCGTTGCGCACGCGCACACAGCGGCGCACACGACGGGGAATCAGTTTATACTTAACGCGTATTATAATGCTGCCTCACATACTATTAGATATTTTAAAACGCGACTGTACATGTTAAGAAAGCATTAAATATTACTTTCTTCAATGTTCTTAATATTTGTTATTAACGATTTATTATTCGGATTGTATGATATATTATATCCGAGTGAAATCGGCTAACGTGTGACTAGAGTATTTTCTTTTTTTGTATGAAAGTAAATTTATATATGAAACTAGATAAATTATATAAAAAATCACGCCATACTTGCGTCTACGGGCTTCAAAGCGCCATTGTTTGGAGAAAACCAACCAAAAAGTTTCTAAATCCAACGTGCTGGTCGTATTTCGTGTATAATCTCACACAGTAATCCTAATATTTGAACCATCTCTGTTTGAACATAGTTCAGATGAAGCAAATCCATATAAAGATAAGGAACTACAACCGTTTCGACGCAAACGCAAACTAACGGGCCCGTAAACAATTACTAGGCCGTCGGTGGGGTCAACGCACCAGCTACTATTACCAAATCGCGTGATATATTATTTGCATTTTTAATTCTACTAGAACTTATATAAATGTTTGTTTTTCTATATGTTACTATGTTAATCGAAAATTACTTTACAAATTCCTTTTAAATTGATAAACAATTTTAAAACTTTGGTTCTCTTTTCGATACTGTTTCTTGTTTTTTTTTTTGAAGAGTGTGACGTGGATTTATGTCAGTGTATTATCAGAAAGATTTTGATATAATAGATAAAAAGAAAGGCAATCTCTCAAGGGCAAATTGATTAAATTGAATGTGACATTGAAAAATTCGTGACAGACAATAAACGATTAGAGAAAACGGTCTCAAAAACACTTGGAAATAAGGTTAGTAATACAATACGCTGCATTAGCAGAAGTCATGATTTATCAAAGCTATCCAGCGATATCTTATTATGCACGGGTTCATTGGCCTGGCGAAGGCTATAGATTACGCAAAGATCCATACACGAAAACAAAGCGATTAAACAATAAGCTGTTCAAATTTATTAATGTATCCACTCATTATATGAGACCACGCGTACCCAAATCGTCATCCTTTAAATCAGTTTTGGCTACAACATTGTCACGTGGGTGACGTGATCTTAACAACTAACTTCCCATGGATATGTCCGACGAATTTTCTCACGTTAAACAACTGCAGTCGTATCGCATTGGAAAGTAAATATTTGTTTCCATTTTAGTTGCTTTCAGACTAAAAATGGTATAGCGTATAATGATCGCTCGGAGACAGGACACGTATCTTTAAATATTTACGCGAGTCTTTAAATATTTGGTGGTAGAGCCAGTCAACTTGACGGACCGGTAAAGGCGCTGAGCGTTTAACACATTTATATATAAAAACTTTCTAAGCACATTCTGCATCTGCTGCTAGAAATACTGCGCCTCTTTCATTAAAACAAAGATTATTTTAACTATTCTGCTTTAAATTAGCTTCAAAGAAAAGGAAATTCAGTTGACAAACGATTGTCTCCTGTGAGCGGATATTCAAACACTTGTGTTAATTTTTATTAGCGTGGTCAAATCTAAGGAGGTCCGTTATAAACGTAGCTTATATCGTAGCCGATAAATAAACAATCTGTTTTAGAAAGTAGTGAACCCGGGCGCGTGCGAGCGTTGAATAGAAATCGTCCGCTTGTATGATTGGGGCGCGGCGTTTGTGATGACACGGAAACTATTCTTCAATAAATACACTCTCCTGAATGTAATTAGGACAATGAAAACCAAATTTAATACGCTATTAAGATATATACACTATCTACTAGCGTGAAAACGGTGAGAGAACCTTTAAATTTCATTACACTCTTTAATCTATACGATTCTAGAAAAATAAGTGTCTATCAGAACAGTCGATATGTTTTCAATGCAAAAAACATTTTTATATTTTGTTCAGCGTGATCTCTAATGAGATTTAAGACCTCCCCAGTATTCATTTAAACGATACTAATATATTCGGATTACTACACGTCATTTTATTATGTGAAACATCTCGTCTGCCCGTGATCACGATTGCTGTAAAGTAACCGAAACATCAGGATTATGTAGTTTTGAAATATAATTAAATAACGCGTAGTAATCCTAAAATATTAGTTTCATTTAGCATGACCGCTTCTTGATCAAAGGCGCACTACACATCACAGAACAATGTCAGTCAGAATCGTCTTTGAATCCTTCATAGGCGATGATATTTAACAAGTGTTAAGTGTATCGGAGGCTGTTCAATCTGATTCATGATAAGCCATGGTGCTTCCAAGGTTGTAATTACATTAGCATACAGAACAGAGAAACCAGTACCCGACTAGTGACTACCCTGGAACTCGAGGTAACTTACATTTTGGGCGGTTTCTATCCAGGGCTACTTCTGTTTGAGTTTATTAAAACGTCCCTATTTACATTAAAAAACATGATTTCATTTAAATTAAACTATGTTTACGTATCGCATGGATCAGATATTTTAGTACGGTTCATTTCTATCAAACTACGTAATGATTTTTAATATAGATATATTAGATCTCCGCTATTATGAAATTAACCTGATAAAAACAGAAATATATAAAAATTTACATCATATTCACCAAACACTTGCTTATAATAAGTTTATTGTTCACGCAGAGCCACTAATCACAGATAGTCACGTAATTAAAACAGATTTATCAAACATTTGGCGAATATGAGACGTTTTAATTTAGTTATACCGATATATCTCTGTGACTAGAGACATTAATCACAGCGAAGGAATCGCTGGCGTCGGAAAAGTTTAATAACCTGTTAGAAATAAAACCAACAGTAATAATAGCAACTAAATATTTAAACGAAAAATTTTGAAATTATGTACCCCATAGGTTTGTTGAGATATTTTCAAACAATTTAATATTTTTTATAAGACAGATATTAAATACTAAATTGATGTGAATTGTTATGTTATTAAGATTATTAAAATACATAATAAAAATACGTTATTTGTAATCACAAACCAATTATGAACATTCAAGACGGGCGTGGGCAATCGACTCGACAAATTACAACTATTTAGATACATACCTATTTGAGGAGAGTTCAATGACCTATTTAAGAGTCCCGAACAATTGAATCGTCTGTATGAGACCCGAATTTCACACTACCACCAATTACGGACGATTTAATGTATCATACAACCAATGTTGCCACCTAAATGGTGCTCATTTAAAAGTGAAAATATAGTTATGAAATAAAATAGTCCGTCAAAAACATAACAATAAACTAGAAATAATGTGATTTATTGAAAAAAATAATTAATTAAAAATAAATAATTCAAATAATATATATGATGAAAACGCAATAACGACCTCTTAACCGATTTAAGAGAGGACAATATAAAAATAGATCTTCCCTCAATCACATGTGAACCGACTTCCTATTATAATCCGATTACATAGAATTTAATTTGCTATCGGGATTTCTTAGAGGATTATGGCAACTCCGGAGATGACAGGAATCAGATATTATAGGTACTAGTAACAGGACGAGAAATTGTCCGATACTTAACATCTCTCTAACCGTGTGTTACCACTTTCGGTACACAATTAACATATTATTTATACAAATTAGGGTATTTTATTTGAATTGGACGTATTATGTCGTGACTGTCACTCATCTCCAGGCTGAAATTGAATTTAATAAAAGGCCCATAATAAAACTAACATTGAAATAAAGTATCCAAACTTTATCGACACGAGCGGGACTCGAACCCACAACCACCGGTACATGTCGTTCCAGCTTTACCTACTGATCTTTACTGATCGTGTCTCGGAAATGATGAATTTTCATTGTATATTCTCTCATAAAAGTTTTAGTTTCAACATTGCTTTAATGTGAACATAATTGCACTAAACATTCATATTATAATTGCGTTTCTTATATATTTTAACACATTCAATGCGTAAGCATCAAACTTTATCATTGAAGCACAAAGATCTTTCATGTGAGTAGAAAAATAACAATTTTACTAACAGTAATATATACCTACACTTAAATATATATTCGTGAGTCTATTGATCTAAAGTAAAGGCCTATTTTTGTTGAACGTATTCGAAGCAGAATATCTCTTATTTGTTTACAAAACATTGGAATCGTAGAATCTAGAAGAAAGTGAAGAAGAATAATCAGAACGATGAGCCGTGGCAAATATCAAATGAGTTAAAAAATATAACGATGCACATTAGATTTAAATAAATAGATAATATTCTATGCGCTCAGTCAAACAATACAATCACGGTTTTACGACAATGTTTGTGTTGAATGATTTTTATATAATATTTAATTTAATAAATTAATATCAAAAATCTGAAAAAAAAATACAACTTTAAATTCCTATCTTCATATATTTGATAACTTATTACATTTTAAAATGCTCGTATCAGTGCATCGCGAACTGATAAAGTTAACAGAGTCAAACGCTTATTTACCTACAACTGTCCACACTTTTTATTGCTTACATTAAATGTATCTGTTAATTTTGTCTTGAAACACGGCTTTTGGTTAGAACAAATTTTTTACTTAAATATGATTAAGAATTAAATTTATACCATCCATGCTCCGCTTACGTTATGGGATCCATAATATTGTTTACAGTACAAAATCGTGTTTTTAATGTCACAATGACACCATTAAGTAGCTTTGATCACTGTCAAATTAAACCACACCATCTACAAAAAAATATAAAGTCAAAAGAACTTAGTTCAATAGCACATCTAGTATACTTATACATATATATATTAATGTTATTTTATTATATTTAAAACCTACACGCTCCCGACGTTTCGGTTACTTTCCAGCGACCGTGATCACGGACAGACGAGGTGCGCATGTAGTACCTAATCCGAAAATATTTGTTTCATTTAAATGAACACTCACGAAAGTCTTAGTTCTCATATATTATATAAAGCTTTTTAATAGAAATACAATCATGTTTGTTTTAGAACATAAAATAATTGAAAGGAAATATTTATCCGTAGTACAAAATTACTAACACTGCCGATGATATTAATCGTAAAAATAACAACAAAAGATAATAACTACATCAAATCTTTTTCTAACAAATTAAAAGTTAATGATAAGTTGCGTCATCGAAATCAAGGCCTCGTCGCTTCACGTATACAAACAGTGTGTGAAAAAACCTTCTATATAATAATTTATTTCCTTCAGAACGTCAATGCAGTTTCTAAATGTTACGCCAAACTATTGTTACGCGATGCGCACGCGCACCTCGCATTGCCTTAGACAGCTTGACGACCGCGAGTGCACGCCGCACTGTAATACCGACAAACCATTATCAGCCTTATCATACAGTCAATAGAGTATATTAGTGTGTGTAATTATATGCATAACAATATAATGTGATTGCCGTTGTAAGTGGATATGAATTTAAATTTGCCCTTTGGTCTTTGTGGTTGAATCGTATTTCAAATTACTCACTCGAAGTAATCCGCATTTGCATGTTATCTATTGTTATAATAACATTTAGATCGTAAATTTAAATAAAATATTATATCTGTGATACATCGGCTTTCGGTTCGTTGAAGCGCGATAGTTCAGTATCAAAGAGGACTTCACAACGATAATAGCGTAATGTTTAACAAATACGTTTTATTATGTAAAATACTTAGAAAGTAAAAAAAAACAGACCACAATTAATGTTGAAAACTACGGAACAAACAGTGTATAGTATAAATTGTTACGTAAAAGTAAGATTGTCTTAAATCAAGATAATAATATTCAGGGTAGAGACGAAATTCGCAAATGTCGTCAGTAACCTTATGATAAAAATCAAATCGAAATCGGTCTTTGACCGATAACATCCTTTTGAAATAGTATATGAATCGTTATTGCAATAACAATGCCCAATTATATAACCGATTATATATATTATGATAAAATAGAAAATTAATAACAACTTACATAAACAGAGCCGAAATAACAAATGAGCGAAGTAATAGCAAATATTTTATTTCAATAAACCTTTATATTTCATAGGAAATATTTCTTTCAGAATTTATATTTCACTAGAGGTATCCCATTAGCAGATATTGCCTTTAGCAACAGAACTACAATACAACATTTTAAGAACAAAATCTTTGTTATTCTATCAAAGTAGAATGTACACAGAAACTGGATTGAAATGAGATATAAAATTAGGAATATTAAAGGAACTGGTATGATAAATACAACTTGAATATTATGAAAAAAAAATACCTTTTGTTAAATAAGTAATACACTCATTATATTATCGAGAATAACATAACATGTTAAATATTCTGATGTTTGTAAGCCATGGATAAAATGTTTAATATCTTTAAAACTAATATGAAAAATGCTAAGGATTGAATGTTCTAAACGTCCAAACAGATTGCTATTTTTAATTTATAGTCACGCTCAACATATATCAGAATAGCACAAGAGCGTCATTTAAACGCATTGCTGGATTACCATAATATTTTCACGGGAAATGTTTAACGAAGGGCGTATTTTTGTATCGAAGTGAAAATATATCAATTACAACTTTACAATTCACCGTAGAGAATGACCCTTTACAGCCAACATAAAATGAATGAAAACAATTAATTAAGAGGGAAACGGTCCTTTTATTTTCATGGGATGTTCTAATGAAAGACGGGAGCGAAAGCAAATATTTTGAGTGTAGCGTCAAAAACAAGACGAGCCATTGACTACACTCATTATTCCAGACAAGCAAGTTTAATGGGACACCGCAACTAACTCGTAAACCCTTGCTTTGATTGCTTCCATATAAATTAATTTCCTGTAATTCGTATTCAGTTCTAAATGGATTTCATGTCTGGAAACGACGGACGCGGCGCGAGGCGTGGGGACAAGAGAACACGGAGAATCAAAGGAGTATAGACGAACCATTCCAATTGTCCTAAAATTTCAACCAATGAGGGAACCTAGCACGAGTGGCGCACTCGAACCGCCGGCACCGCCGTACTAGCCGTGAACGCTGATGACAAACCAAAACAAATATCCTTGAATAAATCAACGGTCTGTTTAATGAACGGAAGCCGCGCTCACGCAAATTAAACTTAAAATCATACCGACACATTACCCCGTAATTAATCGCGGGACCCTAACATCATAACGTTTTCATAGCGCACATCACCCTGCATGAAACGATTCACTCGTACTGAACGATTTACACAAGGTGTAGAATCGCTCGGCACCACATCCGCCTCTGACTCTCGCCCTTTGCGACACACTCAGGAAAGATATCCATGACGTCACTAGTAATTAAGAAGCGGCCGCGTTTCGTGTCCCTTGGGGATGACAGGGTTCCAGTGCCGCGCCCCGCTCGCATCATCTCCTAACTGCATAATCGATAACAGCTTGTGACTCTCGTCTTGTCTAGACTCTGACAGGCTCGTTCGGTGTTCTGCATCGGATTGCGTTTCAAGTGGACTCGCGTCACGAAGCTCGCTGCTCGCAACTCGAACGTTCCCACAACTCAGCCCCGATTCCCCTGCACTGTCTTAAGTTATGCGATCATCCTTTAAGATCGACGGAGCGCAAATACGTCTCCTACAGATATTTCCAATTGAAACGTTGAAACTCAGCGGGCCGTGATCGACTGTGGCAGAATCGAGCGTTTAATTGACAATGAATGTGACAGTATAGGAACGGGTGAGGGTTGACAGGAGTGAGACGAACGGAGCGCGTCTTCGCTAATGGGGTCAACGATATTGAGAAAAGTGTAACGGTACAGTGGATCCGGCGCGGATTTATTTCAGAGCGGGCCTCGCAGGACCTCCGAGATGACCCTCGTCCGCTCGCATTCGGTCATGTCGATACGGGAAACAGATGAGCACATTCTGAACGGCGGATGAATAGTGAGAGGACGCTCTATCAATGGAAGACATTCCCCTCCCATTTCAAGAGATCTCGTAAACCCGGAATTAATAAGACCATTTGTATTCGACTGTGTGGATATCTCTTCGTCTTAGTTGTCTCATTAATGCGTACATATTCATTGCAAATGTTCCTGGGAGGTAACCGCGAAATCCGACTCGATGTTACGGTCGTGAGGGCTTTATTTATAAGAACTATAAATAATTAATTAGCCATGCCGTGCGTCCGGGGGGGGGGGGACCGGGAGGGGGGCTCGTTCGTTTTACCCGCATCAAGCCTGTGACATTTTAATGGCCTTTTAAACGCACACGCCACGTGAGCGCGCCTTTGTATAAACTGAGTGTGCTAAATATGAACACGATAAAGGAGATAGGGTAATTATTTCCGCCTTCAATACTCGCATTCGTATGCAGGGAGCGACAAAGCCGGCGTCTGTTACCTAGCAAATAGCCGGCGGCGGCGAATGGTAGCGGGAATCAGTGCATCCAATCACGGACGGCGACGGTAGTTGGGAATCAGTTTGCCACTATTGAATTATACGAGCAGCCAAGATGTCATACGACCAAGTTTAATCTGTCGGAGACACGGACGGGCTTATTATTCAAATAGCGAGACGGCTTGCACATCTTTCCGTCACGTGTGTAGCAATACGCTGTCTGTGAGCACTGCGATGTGGACGCGAAGAGAACTATGGACGAAACGCTCTCATTTATAATACACGGTAACACATGAACAATACACTAACACGAGATACATTATGACTGAATGAACACGTAAATTTATTAAATCGACGAAAATCACACAAACCGATAAGTTGTTAAGAGAGCGTCGGAAGCTGGTGATACTAACTCGTTCCTAAGATCAGGACTCCGTAGAGCGCTAATTAAGCGAGAATCGGAACGTAAAAGACCGAGCCCGTTTTATGCAAATGCGCCGAAATTGACTTTCGTGTCTGCAGACAACATTTTTAACGTCCGAGACGATTGTTTGGATAGCATAATTAGAAAAGCCACTCGCAAATAAATTTGTTATTTACTTACAACATACATTTTCTCAATTTATCTGATCACAAAGTAATTTATAATGTATGGAGTTTTAATTTTCATTAAACAATTAATACATACGTTGCTCATAACCAGTGAAAATTACGTAATATACATTGAAAATTGTTATTGTATGGCTAACGTTATTTATCATGGAATAACATATTATTAAATACATTTTCAAATAAAACTTATAAAAAATATCATAATTAATAAATAAATGAGAAAAATAACCAAAAATATACACACAAACTCGTTACACTCATAGCATTAGTGAGGTATAAGTTTTCCATGTATTATGACATCATAAATTAATGTCGCTCAATGTATCACGTTAGCTGAACAGAGAATTAGTGGATCGCATTAAAATGAATAATATAACAGCTTCACGAAGGTACAGAGCTATTGCTTTATTGTAAGTTGGATGAACGAAATTATAATCGCACAGCTCGATCTGCATTAGCCTGTAAAACTTCGTAATATTCTTAAAAATTGACTCACATGTTATATACATACAAATCCAACCCAACACTAGCCGCTGTGCCCGCTCGTGTGTAATCTCCAACATTACCGTAAGGCTGGCTAGGTGACAATTTGTCATGTATAGAACGTATTCTACGTTTTATCGACGTAGCCGTAAACGTCTGTACCTTATGACGTGGTTATAAAGCATAAAATGAAATAGCGCATTACTAACAAACATACCTACGTGTATTGCGCTCCCGTCGTAATGGACAAATAATGTGCACCTAACACATTATAATTTTAATGTTATTCGGCCACGAGCAATTATTGTTGATACGGATTGTTTTCGGCCAGTTGCTACGCGACTTTTCTCTGGACGTTCTTACCATTACGATAATAGCGAAGTCGTTTGTATATATTCGGAAACCTGATTGCGGCCACGTCATAGTTAGCTGAAGATTAATACGTCGTTTGCATCCTTTGTGTTTGTTTTGTATGGCACATTCAGTTATACGCTGTTTGGTTAAAGCGTGCGACATAATTTAGTCCATGAAAGACTGTGTTGCCAAGCTTCATAAATAATACACGCCTAATTGATTAGTCGCTGAATGTATTATTGGAGACATTTTAAGCACACATTGTTACACAAATTTGGCAACCACTTACATAATAGCGAGCACATAGGAATTTGAATGACATTTGAATGGAATACGTGTTGCGTTACGCAGAACTATCTTTAAAAGGACGTCCTTCATAGGATATGAAAATGTGTTTTTAATCTGTGTAACGTTCAAAATTATCATACATTTTATTCATAGAAAGATACAGCTAAAAAATCTATATACCTATAATCCATATGAGATGGTAAATTTTCATTAAAATTCCAACCGCCCGTATAAAGTTGTATCAAAGAAGTTGGCAGCGTTATTACTGAACTGAGCTTTAATGTCTCTCAATTATTTAAGATATGATCAGCTGTCACCAATTGGCAAGGAGTTCAAAAATAAGATATAATACTTTGTAACACACACTACAAAGTTACACAGCGTTCAGACACCGAATATAAGAGATACGTTACGTATCGACCGACTGTCTTTATTAAAATATATGTTGAAAACAGTTCACGTGGAGTTTTACTAACAACTATATTATCTAATCTAGAAAAATACACATCGGCTGGATTTCGCACGTGAACATCCGCTGCCAGGGAACGAACAATATAACCAACGCCGGGGTATAGGATTGTATACGTTGAAGAACACTAATTACAAACAAGACGAAAGCAGGGGAGTGACAATTATGAATTCAGCACAGTTCCTGCACACTCGACGTGGTTTTCAAAGGAGCTACTATTACGATGTCGGCGTTGAAGAGACCGACTCCTTCCGCGGAGATTTTTATTTGTACCGCCGCGTTTAGGGTGTCGCCATTTGAGAATATTACAGGCTTATAAAGATGGAAATATACTGTGTATAGCTCGCGGCCGCTCCGGCTTATGTATAAACTGTATACATCTCATAGTTGTGAGGTACGAGCTGGTGAGTGGGGAACATTATGTAACAATTAATAATTATAATGGATCCTGGCTAAATAACTCCGGATTCATTAATCATATCATAAAGATAAATCAAAATGTTATTCAGCCCTAATTATGATTATTATAAATGAGTGTTTCGTCGGTGTATGTAAAAGTTTACCAAATATTTTTTACGAATCCCATAAGTAGGGAGATGTGTTCGAATAACAGAGGCTATTTCTTATTAATACTTTGAAAGATGACGTAAAGATTAAGTATATGATAAACCAGTTTCAGAATCGACGTCCTATTTATAAATTTAATAAATATTATAAAAGGCTCGGTAAAAATTTATAAGAATCAAAGAAACGGTTTTACCGCTTTCGAACACGAGCTGTAATGTTATTTTAATATTTTATATTCATATAATTAAAAGCAATAATTACTACTATAGTAATAAATATAAATATCTTCAGTAAGTATTCGCTATTCATCTAAACAATACTATTATCACGAATAACATTTGACACTTACAGATACAACACGTTTCAGACTATAACTTGTTAATGATAAAAACGTGTAATAATTATTAAAACTAGTATTGCTACGAAATTATTTTAACATTTTTATTATGTATATACATATATCATTGAAGATTAATTGTTAGTCTGTTATTATGATAGGAGATGGCGTGACTCCGTGATCCGACACGCGAAATGGCCACGTGGCAACAGAACACATTTGTTATTGTCTGTGGTCATCCAAAAGTGTATTCAATCATTCCACAAACAGCTGACTCAGCGTCTTACGCAACACGCCAGGTGTTGCCAGGCACAACGTGTGATATAAAAGCAAATATGGCAACACTGGCTGTCACGGCCCCCTCATTACATGACACGAAATATTTATACTTAAAAAATACATCCAACCTTATTGTTTATGGCTGTTATCCAGCGTTACTAACGCGTAAGGTAGCGAAATAATTGACGGGAAAAATTTCACGTATATTCATTTCATAATAATGATATGGGTAGAGTTTTGTCTGAAGAATATTACCCCTTGTTACTTGTTACCCTTAAAAGATATTCTTGAAACGAATATTCTGTTATTGAATATTCTGTATCTCTAGGTATATATACATCTGTAGCAAAAGATCGCTCTTGGTTCAACCTTAGCCTAGATTTAAGCATACTTTATCAAAATAGGTAAAATCGTTTAAAGCTATGTAGGTATAGGCGAGGCTGAGATCGTTTATGATCGACACTTTAATATAACATTAGACGGGCAAATGTAACACAGGATCCTGGCGTTTTCGGAAAGTGAGCGACTTCTGGTATAATGCAAACGTCAGATCAACGTACCCGGCCGAACTCTTGTCATCCAAGAGATCAGATTGAGACACGGGAATTCTATCGCGTTATGAATGACCATTTTAAACAAACCGACAGCAAAACTATGGGCCAGCACCGCCCTAACATTACATCTCACTCTATATTAATATGCACTTTATCACATTTACCATTTACCTTCCTATATCTGACCGAGTTTCGTCTTTTCCTGTTTATTGCTGAGCGACCCGGCCTAAATCCGTTGCAGGTTAAATTTGCTCTTTGATGTTCCTTGAAATCCTTTATAGTAATTTTATTTCTTTATTTCGTAAACATTGATAACGTCTCAAATAAAAAATTGATGCAACAAATGTATCTATCCCCGGAGTATGTTAAGAGCTCCATGTACTGATTGAGGCACACGCGATCCCTACAAACCAACCCCTTATATATATATAGTACGTGTTCACCTGACGTCTGTACATTGTACACAATATTAGGACGTGACTCCACGATTCCCATCTAAACGATTTTCATCTAAACCTTGCGAGCTTAAAATAAAAAACATGTTTACCGCATGCCTCATATTGAACAAACGGCTCGGTTTGTGTGATACTTATCGCTTACTTTGTTTGAGTTCACTGTACTATTTATAGAGAATAGTTTCGTTTGAACACGGACGAAGCCATATAGGTATAGAATTCAGCGCGTTTTTAGATCCGTTGTATGAAGCAGGAATTCAAAGCTCAGTGAGCCTCAAGTAATGAATGCAGCGCCCACGGAGCACTCAATCATCAACCCCGCTAGGGTTGCGCCGGAAGTTTCGACTCGGCAGCCCTTTACGTATCCCCGAAAATCACATTTGAACACACAGAATGAACATTACTAAGCTAGTTGCAATTTTTTAACACTGATTATTTGTAGTTATCGCCGTATGAGAGGCATAACTTCAATTCAAATAAATAGCCACAAAAATTATAATCAAATAACGAATGAAAGATTCTTACTGAGTTACCAAAAAAAGCAGTGTTGTGAGCACACAAACATACAAGCAATAGATAACAATAAAAATGAAATAACCTCAGAACACAACACTGTTCCCTGTTGAGGGAAAATTAGAAATGCTTCAATGAAACATTAGAGTAAATGATGCGATAACTTTTATACCTTTAAAAGGAATAAATGCAATTGTTTTGGTTTTTAAAAAGCGTCTATAAATGACATTTACAGGACGTGTTAATAGTTCCAAAACGACTGCGGACCGACGATTGATGTTTTGATCAATAAAAACGGTCGTTATGGCCTCCATTATGGCACAAAACAGCAGCGTTTCAGCATTCCCTTAATCGTATCGATAATCGAATGTATTCTGTTGTTTGGTAGACAATAGAGTTGAATCCGATGTGCATAGAGTCACAACGGAAAGCAAATAAACAGATTTATTCCCGATAAATACCGGCCGTATATAGACAAGCGACGCGAGCGGGAGAGCCCGCGGTGGTATTTTTTAGAATCCTCCAATTAACAACGGAAGATGGCACAAAGATACTAGTGAAGAAATGCGGATTTTGAAGACAATAGCTGTAATCAAGACGGGAAAGACAACCCCCGCCTTCAACCCCTCCGAGCCCCCCTCAACCCCCCCCCCCAACCCCCACGCTCCAGAATTTATAAGCTTGATAAACAACTTTCAAACAATGTAACAAACACTAGGAACCTGCTGTATTAGAACGTTGACGGACACGGACTCTATTTAAAAATCTCATAGCAGATACTTATTAGATAATTGATCATTGGCATTACATATGACATATTAAGGATATACATTGTAACGTATGTAAAATGATATTTATATAATCATATATAAGAACCGTATGAGACTGTAATATGAGTACTGAAGTGTACTCAAGGACGATGTTGATGTTAATTTATAAAAATAAAGTTTTTATTGTTCATAAGCTGATTGTGATATCGAAGTTTTCAAGCAAATTAAGGTAAACAGTCATCGTATATTTTTAGAGGAAGAGACATAATAAGTACACAAGTATGAAAATAAAACGGAAACTACAAGAAGAAAATAAAAGGAATCACGTTAAAAAGCATCGCGACCAAAAAGAATGAATAAAATCAAAATGTATATACGAGGCACAAATTCAATTTGCAAAACTCCCCGCGGGCAGAGATAGAATTACTTTACACAATCACCTTAACGCATTACGTCATCCCGAGCCGAATATTGTAACGAGAAAAAAAACAGTCAAGGCCGTTAATGCAGCCCGTTCACTTGCGTTTTCGTGGATCTGGAACGAGCTGAGTGTGACTCGCGCCAAAAGTCAAGGTGAACCGGTACATCCAGATAGCATCGGTTCCATGGACCCATTACGAATCGATACCCGTCCACGCGACCGACTCGCTCGCGTCAAAAACTATGCGTCTATTGATCACAGCACGTGCTCGTGACAACTGATCGTCTCCGATTGCACGATCGCGAACGAGGTCGGAGAAACTGGCCTCAGAATTTCCTTGCAGTTAACAGACAGCTGCCTGCCGAGTCGGTTTTCACAACAATAAAGTTCGAGTCCACAATAAATACGTGACAGGTTGCTAGGCGAATTAACCCTTCATACGGTCGGCAGGCATAAACACAATGAGATAAACGAGGCGGTAATTATTGACGTTGTTGGTAAACTTAGAGAATATTGATTTAGGCAAGAGTATTTGAATAACGTAAAAAAGTGTTACAAAACAAATAGTAAAGAATCCATTTAATACATATTGCTGAAAAACTTATTCTCAACATTCATAACGCACGAGATAACTTGATGACAAAAATAAAAAAATATAAAACAAGAGTTCAAAGAGTTGTAATAAGTTAGAACACGGCCTCCGTCAGACTTCTTTGTTAAGTTGTAAAAGGCGATGGTGGGCAAAAAAAATACCGTCAAGTTGGCGAAACAACTCCAGCCACGACGGTGAAAGTTAAAGTGGGGGGGGGACAATGAAACAAAAAAACTTAGACGCACATATTGAATCACACACAGAGATTTCATTTGGAAAGTACTTAAATATTAATATACGGACACTATTTAGTACAAGTGCTGGCAAAAAAATCTAAAATACTATTCAATGTGGGGCAACAAACGAAAATATGATGACACGACTACATTGTGACTCACTATTGCTTATTGTAAAATTCTTATACGAGTAAGGACACATCGAGTAGCCTGTAGCCTGTGGCGTGCAGTGTTCTGAGTAAACAATATTGTTTACTTTGACCGAAACTGATGTCTGTTTGACATATCGTTAAAACGACGATATCATTTAGAAAAACATAACACGGGAGGCCTCACGTGTAGTGTTACTTGGATATTAGAGTTCATTGACTTCAAAAGCTACACGTTAAAAAAAAATATATTTTTTGAAATTAATAGCACGTACTTATGTTATAAGTCGCATAAGGACGTTAGAAACATATAGTAAAATTGTTTTTTTTTTTACTTTTTACGCCTGTATTTAATTGTGATAATAGCTGTTTTGTTCGCGAGCGTCGAACTGGTCTCAATATGATATTTTATTGAAATGCCTTTAACTTCTAGCTGAGAATTCTTTTAAGCTCTGTGCGGCTTATTATTGCAGTCCCAACATAAATCTCGTCTGTTGCAATACATTGAAATATTTATATAGAAAATTACACAGCGGTAAGTGAAGGCGTAGTAAAAAAATATAAAGAGGTATAGTTTAAGGCGCATTATCTTTACTAACTCACTGACATGGTAACGAGGTAGGTAGACTTAAACAACTATGTTTATCTCATTAACATTTTTTATCATTCCACTAATTATAGTTAAGTAGAGCGAGAGACAAAGCGTCTCTGTAACGACAGGATAGTGTTACAATGTCAGTCCTAGTGACATACGCAGCGGTGTAATGATCACTGATACAGATCCACAGTCGTGATGTAGTTTTAATACTAACATGATACTATAAACCCATATTTTGTAACAATCGTTTGTCACGTCTCAATTCATTTTAACTTCTCAAATCTATACAACCAAAACGAATAAGCTAACCTGTCTTAAACTTAAACGGCTCCACCTACAGATACTCATGGTAAGTATAACGAATAGATTTTTTTATCTGTGTGACATTGTGGTCTGCGTCTGCTTATTTAATATGTAGGTTGCAGTACACCAAATGATTTAATATAACTCGTTATGGTAAGGCCACTTCAGATATTGCTTCGCTAACACCAACTGGCACAGTAAAACTTCATTTAAGTATTCTTTAATATTGCAGCTATTAAATTAAGTCCCCTTTATTCTGTGTTCTGTTTAATAAGAAAGCGAAATTTTCATTAACTCATGTGTCGAATATTACACGAGCCGGCAGAACGTAACGGTATTTTACGAGAATGTTTGCATGCTCTATCTAGATGTTTAAACCATTATCCCAAAACTGTGTTTAGTGTTTACGTTTGGAAATAGTTCGCGAATTCAACGCAGCCTCCCTTGCGTCTCAAGCGAGTCGAGCGGTAGCGTTTTAACGATATTTCCTAACACTCATATTATTTTATTAAATCGCCACATCTGACAAAGTGCTTTTGGTACATTTCGTCATCAATTGAACTTACTGCTTCCTATGTATTATTTTGCTTACATTTCTTCTGTGTAATCGCTACATAGCCCGCTAGCACTCATCAGCGTCACTGTGAACCGAGTCCTGTCGTATACTTTGGATTGCTTCCAAGTCCACCTGCATACCTTCTCCGTAATATGAATATTATAACTGCCAAATGCAATAAAGATTTTATACTAACCTATGTCATAAAGGCAGTTTTAATAAAGGCCGCGCGTATGCACCAGACAGATGTTAGTACCTTTGTCTATTATACTGTATTTTGTAACATTGCATACACGCCTGGCCAGACGTACACTTGTTTTCTACCCAAATTGACTCTACTCTAACGTTTTACGCCGAAATATTTCACGTTTATACTTTAATTGTCTTAGAATTGTGAAGTGATTTTCATAACTTATTTAATAATTTTGACATGACACATCCAAATCTATCTTTTAGTTATTACACAGGCACATACCTTAATATTCTTGTAAATCCCTAAAGATAACAGTTAGAGAATGCATCTTAGCATTAATACTAAAACAAATCTTATCGTCCTTTTGTTTATATATAGAAACAGATCCTATTTAGGATAAAACAAACAAAAACAAAGGACATTTTTGATGTCAAAAACAAAACAAATAAAATCAACTACTAAACATCCCAAATTTCCCGAGCGCAGCATCCCTAAGGCTGAATATCAATAAACCTTATCATAGGTATTGTCATCGAGGGAGAGCGAGGCACTGATAGTGACGGGCTTCCACAATTATATCTATTACCAATAATTGAACTAAACGAAGGACATTTTTATCTCAACTGACTAAATATCGCTATATCTTCATTCAAAGACATCAATATTAATACTCAGATATATTTAAAGCCTTATTCTCACAAACGATGCAATTCAAATCGACGTCTTCACATTAGTCGAGACTAAAGTTACTTTTAGCTATAAACTATGAAAATAGGTGTAGTTGGAATACTAAATTAGTTATCACCATTTTACGCGTCTGTTAACTTGAGGGGACTATTATTGGAGATCTGGCACATTTTTGTCGAACGAGTGAACTCGAGAGGGTAGAAGCGAATATTTTGGGTCAATATTAAATATATTGCGTTATTTCACGCCAATCCGATGGGTATATACAGTTTTGAAGCACGTTTTTATACCATAATTGAAGACAATATCTCTGCGGAAACGTGCTCGCGATGAAACATGACTTTCTAAGACGCAATTTCACTCCGTTGACAATACAAATGCATATATAATATATAAGTACGCGTTCAACAAATCTAAGCAATTATTCACACAAAGTAAACCTCAAGTGACTGTCTCGTTGAAGATTTCGCTATTAACAGATCTGTAGAGCCATTAATTGCAAAGTTTCAATAGTACCGGGAGGCCGAACTGAACAATGAGACGCTAATTTATGTCCTATTATTACGGCATTAAGATGTAGATTACTGTGCATTTACGAGTGGGCTGTTAAAACTGATTGTGAAGATTCTTATATTTACCGAGTCGATCTCAGACACCGATATATCACTAAAGTGTTTAAGGAAAGTTCCTACTAACTGCAAAGATCCATTACTCTTTATAGTTACGGTAAATTTGCGTTGTAGGTCCCTAACAGTCTACTTCCGTGAGAATTACAAGAATATTAATAAAACGTTGAGTAAATTATATAAATAATGTGTCATTAGTCTCGACAGGATGAGAGTCGATATGGTGTATAGGGTAAAAATATAACTACACTGACACGAACGAGTCCATGGATTCCACTGTCTTGAATATTCTAGAAGCATCTTTAAATGTTTACCAAGTGACTCCTTAACATTCCGCGTGACATTTTAAAGTACCAATAAAAATAAAGTATTATAAAGGGAGTTAAAAATCACGTTTGCAACATGTTCAACAAGATCTGATATTACGACATATATATTTATATATATAAAGCTGTTTTTACTTGAAGCAGTCTTCATATCCTATACAACCTGTCCGCTGATTGGACATGCTCTGTCTACACTAGAACAGCACTAGGCCATCGACAATTCAAGTTAGAATTATACCGTTCTAACAGCAAGAATGCCAAAACACTGAAGAAACACTCTCCTATACCTCATAAAATGTCATACTTCTTTTCCTTTAAGGTATATTCCAACTAAAATAGGAGAAGCATCCTCTAAGTGTTCAAGCAAAGGCCTAACTATCACTTGTGAAAAGGAAAATACTCTTTACGATTAATATAATCGTATAAGTAATAACATAGTAACCCGCGTCACCGACTTGAACACCGACAATTCATACATTTAATTCCCGATTACATTATAAAGCACAATAATTGTGAACGTCAAACTGTCAGTTTCAAGGTTAACGATATAAGATAAACGTGATGTAAGAGTTTCGCTATATTTAGCTCGTATGTTATTCGCTTGTTGTCGTACCCGTGGGTGGTATTAACGAAACAATGTAAGGAAACACACGAACTGCGGTTAACGTGCACAAGTAAATCGCTGGTTAGATATCAATCACGCGATACTGATAAGAGTGACACAATTAAAGTCTTAATGTCCGAATCCTCGCGTCTGAATGTTATAAACTATACATTAACCATACTTTTGTATGTTATAAATAATATGACAAGTTTCTTAAGTCTTTAAATCAGTCGATCCTGAACGTTAGACAGAAGTAAGGAATAACTTATCCAGAGAATACATTGAAGGTCTCCAGTTTCCCAAATGTGTCATATATCTTAACACATAAGAGATATATATGGAACACTCAATCATCATGCAGATCACGCCTCACCGTATCAACTTTAACCATCGGTTAGCGTCGACTTAACCTTTGCAATGTCAAAACATAATAGAATTAACAGATTCACATCTAAAACAGATAGTGATGTGACATTTGACGGAAAATTCCCAACAGGCGCGTCACTACTCACTCACGAATTATTTACTTATCGATATAAACAAAATAATATTACTAATTCGATAAATGTCTTTGTTCACACGTTTCAATGTAATGGAACGTATTCTCACTGAACTGAAGTAAGAACAGATTAAAAATTCTAATAATAGTTTAAATTACTAATATTTTAATTTTAATCATAACACCATTTTAATTTTTTTGTAAAGAGAAGAGTTATTTGATGTTAATATTTTATTAGTAAAATACGATTATTTTGTAAGCAAAGATACGACAGTGGTTTTTAACGATAGCATGAACACATTCAGAAAAACTTCAGCATTTCATGGGTAGTATAATTAAACTAATGAGCTTATATAATGTGTACCCTCGTACTAATATGCACCATAAGTGATTCCAAGGTCACAATCATGAGGTATCAGCTGAGACTCGGCTACCATCACACTTGATTATTTTCAGTCATATCACGCCACCACACCAGTTGAGGGTTTAGCCACAACATACTGATCACAGTGAATCATTACAAAATATATGTGTTAATAAAAATCAAGGTTAGAAAAACAGTTACATTCACTTGTCATTGTAAGTCGTAACGAATTACATAGTACAATGCATGTACTACAGCTATTGACGTTTACTAGAAATACGAAGGTGACCTACAGATCGATATTCGATTATACACATTGTCAAAATTATCAGAATCACAAGTCGACATCGAGTGGAGAAACAAAGAACCGGGCTTGAACATCTCGACTGTCAATAGAATATATACACAATAATAACTAAATTCATATCATACAAGACGAACTGAGCAGAACACGTGACATATAGTGACAGAATACAAGACATAATTAGTTAATCATTTCTAATGTACTTAAAACCGTTTTAGAAATAACTCAAATTAAAATACGTAAGATTTAGTTAGGAAATTTAATTTTCTTAAAGCAAGAACTCTTTTTTAACTAGAACGGTTTAAATGTTTTATTACACGGCTCGGATCGAGTGTTCAGATCATCGTCTCGAGTCACAATCATCATATTATTTGGAATGACGTAAATATTTAATGTATTTTCATACAAGCAACTTTTCTTAGTCACTTGTATTGGATAGCGTCATTATTATTTCCTGTGCAATCGTTTACTTCGACCATTGAACAATTAACAAGCCCACACGAAAACTGATTCTGTGACAACATTATACATATTTTTTTTTCAACGCGACATAACCAACAGAACAGCTGATTGGTAAAAACATTTGTTTACTCTCCAGCAACGTTACACAGTCAGTGATAACGACTGACTCACTAATTGTGTCGTTTCGTACTTGTATATTAACAAATTTTTTTCGTACGTGTACTACAATCAAGGTCGCTAGTGTATACAGTTGTAAACAACTCACCTGTTTTTTTCCAATTCGTTATGCGTGGTCCTGGAACAGAAAGCATACAATTGGTAACGTCCACGCGACACTCACGACACTAACTCGAACAAACACTATGATAGGGTATCACATCACACTATCACGGCACATCACTAACTCACCTGCTGCCCTGAGATTTCTTCGTCTTGGGCCTCCTTCCCCCGGTCCGGGACTCCTCGTACGCCGGTAACGAAGCGTAACCGTGTTCAGATTCTGCAATAAAAAAAACTGCAATTCCGTCAAAATCAGCTGATTACGACGAGGCAAAAATAGACGGGAGCCATGTTGACGTGTGCGAGTAGTGCACTCGATTGACAATTCAAACAAAGAAAATCCAATTCACCTCTATCTCGCCTTTCGATGTATTCAGCGGCTTGGATCAGGTCAGCAATACTCATATTTATAAAATCCCGTTATCACACTGGTGTTCACGAACGTAACACGAATATATTCAATTAAAAACTATAAATAAAAGTATCTCTATACGCTCCGAAGTTCACGACTGCATTTACCGATGTCAAAAACACACTAGGCGAACCGAGACGCGGCCGGCGGCCATACTCGGCGGCCGTTCGGGCGGACTCGGCTATCTTCGGCGAGCCAATCGGAGCGAGCGATCGCACAATAAAATACCTAGGTCAATCACGTGAACTTTGTATTTCAAAACAAAACATTTTTTTTTCTATACGCAAGCATTCGCAATGTTCTGTTCTGTCTATTATAGATATTTAAATAGACTTTAAACTTAGATTGTGACTAATACTATTAATATATCTAATACTTATTGGAATCTGATTAGTCTTGTAATTGGATGATTTCATTTTATCAAATATAAAGGAGTGCCGGAAGACAAAATAAATACTGTATACATTTGTGAAACGCTTTTAATGTTTAATATTTTTAAACACATTTTTAACGTATCGTTTAATATTATAAGCATATGAATTCTCGCAAACATTATAGGCAGTAGATGTTTTCTTGGTTCCTTAAACAAGACAAAGATTAATTCAATATTTTTATTCTATATAATAAAAACGAGCACTGTAAATCTGTGATAATCTGTATAAAATTATAATTCTCTTGTTTATGCTACATATTGACATTTTTTTTATTAATATTTTATATAAATATTAAATAATCTTTATATTTTAGTAAATAATTACGTAACTTACCGTTAGGATCCTGACACGTCTGTAATACTGACTGAATACTTTGACCATTCCGCTCAGAAAGTTACAAATGAGGTGAGGTCGGAATTCACATACACCATTCATATCTACAGTGTTTCTTATAAGAGACGCCACAGCCATTATATATGTGAATATAATACTCCATTCGTCCTGTTAAAAAAAAAATTAATAAATCATAATTTTACATAAAAATAATATATTATAAAAAAAAATTTTTTTTGATCAATATATGCAATAAGATAAATAGCAAAAGTATTTCAGCATATCAGTTCCCACAGCATATATGTTAAATCTTTGTTTAATAGCTAACTTCATACAATGTTATTTATTTAAAAAAATGCTTTTACAGTAATAAATTTGAGAATAACATAATGAGATCTAAGATTTTCGCGAGTATTCATTTAAATGAAACTAGTATTTTTCGGATAAATTACGCGTGATTTATTTTTGTAAAAAACTACATACTCCCGACGTATCAGTTAGTTTTCAGCAACCGTGATCACGGTCGCTGAAAAGTAGTTTATCACGCGTAGTTTATCCGAAAAATACTAGTTTCATTTTTTGAGAATAACAATTACCAAAAATCACTTCATTGTGAACATGATAACTGATAGCTGCTTTCCAAATATTATGACTTATAAAATATATATGTTTTTTTAATTAATTCTAATTGTTATAAATTTATCAGCTAGTATTTAAATAATCAACAAACATCCTTATTGTTTTACAAAACTTAATTTATTCATATAAAAAAATTTTCTTTGCACGCATACAAATGTTGCAGAAAATGTTAGTTTAGTCATGTGCATTATCTATTAGCAAAATTTGCATTATCTATTAGCAAAAATTAATAAAATTTCCTTTATAAATAATATTATATGTAGGATTATGTAAATAATGCAGTATGTACTAGATTAAATATCTAGAAAACTACTTAAATACCTCATTATATTTTTATATGCTATACATAACAATATTTTAAATTCTGATTGATACTTTATATTACCTCATCGGTCAGTAGCGATAAGTCTACATTATAGAGGCTCGGTAAATCTGGATAGCTGCCGTCCGCAACCCTCTCGTTGAACGTACGAATCATGGTTTCCAGTCTGGCACAATTGTACAAAATGAATGCTGCGCCTGAAATTGTAAAATTTTATAATTAGAGAATTTATTTAAAAGAAAAGTCGACCAAATATTACTGTATATAATTTTTATATAAATAAGGAGCCGTTATTTACAAATAGATATGTTTTTTTGGTTGTAGATTTATTGATAGTTGTAAAAATTTAAATAAATTATAATATTGTGTATGTTATATTATTACTTCTATACCTTAATGAGATCTAAGACGTTTCTGAGTATTCATTTAAGTGAAACTAGTATATTCGGATTACTACACATTATTTTATTATGTGAAACATCTCATCTGCCCATGATCACGGTTGCTGTAAAGTAACCGAAACATCAGGGGTATGTTGTTTTTAAAAATAAGAAAATAACACGTAATAATCCAAAAGTTTCACTTATTTACCTTTACTGGAGCCACCAGAAGCGTCGAAGTGTACCTTCACAGGGCCGGATGATCTTGTTTGTAACATCTCAAATGCTACGGCCGACTCCCCTAAATGTGCTATGAATTCCCTCCATTTCACATCAGTAGAAACTCTCACACCATACTTATGTTGAGCAATTAATGTCATCTCATCTTGTCTTAGTCTGAAAAAACATAGTAAATTATTAATAAAATTAATAAATCAGATTTGATTTAAGCAATTCAAAGTGTAATTTTCCTTTTCATATATTCATCATTGCTGTAGAAAGAAAAGGTTGAGGTTAATTTTAACGAAACTCACTTAATATATTCTTCGGCTGTAATTAAATTCTCCTTCAATCCAGTTTTTGAATTTAAGACAGTCCCGCAGAACACTGTCCTGTCATTATCATTATGTCGGCTTGTCACTATGATATTATGATCTTCATCAATATCATTTACCAAACATAAGTTCTTAACTACTTCTGTTAAATATTTTAAACGCAAATATGTTACACTACTATCTTCAACGCACTTTGGATCTACTTTTACTAAATTTGTAACTTTATTTAGCTTATGTAAAAGTAAGTTATTATTTTTCAATGCGGACTGTAAACCGATGCTAATAGCTTTAGTTCTATCCAAAAACAAATAAATTCGGTTATTTAACTCCGTAGCTTTCACCACCGACATTTCCCAATTTTGAGACGCTTGAATAACGTCCGAAACATTTTTGTCAATAAATTTCAAGAATGTTTTGTCTGAATTATTTTGTAACTCTTCAGCGTTCAATAGCTCTTGCCATGATTTCACAGTGTTAGGAAAACTCAAATCACCCAAATTTACCAAGTTGCCGGAGTGTTTTTTTATTAAAAGTCCATGCACATAATCGTCCTTTCCAACTAGATACTTGTATAAATTACTTATAAAAACACTTATATCATCTTGTAACATTGTTATAAGAAAGTCACGATATTAGTTTATTAAAGATCATAACCACATGTTTCTTATTTTCAAACCATATAGTATTCAAGTTTCAAGTCCAACGTGTTGTCAATACGCAATTTTGACATTAGTTCAATAAAGATTTAATTTTAATTTTTTAGTTTAATAATTTTAGATTGTTTTTAGACCAAAAAAGGCACATTTTAAAAACATTTTTATAATTATTCTTTTAAAAACAAATTTTCGTAATTTTGCTTTCGACGTGACTGCTCAATCACATAAATTAGCTGACGTCGACATGACGTTGACACTTGACAACATTTTGTCCAACAGTGACAACCAGCTGTGCTCTTAAATAAGTGATACTATAAGTTATTTAAAAACATATTTTTTTAAGAAACTAGTCATATTTATTGCATTTATTAACACAGAATAGAGTATGTTTTGAAAATGCCTTCATATATTACAAGTTTAATTTTCACATCCTTAGTATGTCAACTAACAGTGGTTTTCGCTCATGACCACCTACTCGAAGGTATTTATTGTGGTAAAGAAAACTGTTATAATGTTTTGGGTGTTACAAGAGAGGCTACTAAGAGTGAAATATCCAAAAATTATAGACAACTGGCGAAAAAATACCACCCAGACAAACATCGCGGTGAGCAAGAAAAAAAAGAAGCCGAGGAAAAGTTTAAAGAAATAGCAACGGCTTATGAAATACTAAGAGACGATGAAGAAAGGTCTGATTACAATTACATGTTAGATAATCCGCAGGAATATTATGCCCATTACTATAGATATTACAGACGCCGCATGGCCCCGAAGGTCGACGTTCGAATTGTTTTGGCTGTGACTATTACTATTATATCTGTAATACAGTACTACAGTGCGTGGTCTAAATATGACACGGCCATCAAATATTTCATGACAGTACCCAAGTACAGACACAGGGCATTAGAAAAAGCTAAAGCTGACAATATAGAAATTCAAACAAAAGTCAAAGGCCCTAAGAAAAATAAAGTTGAACTAAAAGAGGAGCAAGATAGGATAATAAGAAAAATTATTGAAGAAAACATGGACATAAAAGGTGCTTACGCTAAGCCTGAGATAACAAATATACTATGGATACAAATTATAATACTGCCTTACACCATAGCTGTGTTCATATACTGGTATCTTAGATGGTTCTGGAAATTCACGATATTAAAGCATCCTTACGGGGAGGAAGAAAAGTTATATATTATTAGAAAATTATGAAACTCGGCCAGTATCAATTTAATGCTTTAGAAGATGACGAGAGACAGGAATTTTTAGATGAGGAATTGTGGATAAAGGAGAACTTTGATGTATGGAAGGAATTAAAAGACGAGGAAACCAAAAAGGCCTTAGCTGATAACAATAAATATAAACAATACAGAAGGTATATTAAGCAGCACGGAGTCGGTCGAATGACCTTTGACGACTCATGATATTCAATATTCATATTTTTTTAATCTATATAAACGTTGAAATGTTCATTAAATTTTATAACACAGACTCACAGATAATTAAATTGTTATCGGCGACAGAATACAAATAAAACAAATTTTATACACAATTCAATATTTTATTTTTTATATCTATCCTTCAACGTACTACAATGATGTAACCAAATTCACATTCATCATAAATTGCATGGTAAGGCTTTCTAAGATCACACAGTCAAGCACACAACACAAAAGCTATGTGTCACAGGTGGAAAAACAACATTTTAGTTGACTGAATGAAATAAAACTAATTTAAAGTGACATAACACAATTGGTCATTAATTATAGCAAATGAATTTAAAAATAGCCCACTCAGTCAACAAGTCAGAAACCAGAAATGAAGTAAATAATGGTACTATTTTTCAAAATCAATAAAAAATCAATTTTAATTCATAAAAATAATAATCTCTCGAGCAAACAATAATTAGAAAATAAGTGGCAATAAAAAAATTCTTACAACGAATAGGCCAATAAAAAATACATCGAGATCCTTCTATTGTTTACCCTTCACAACACACCTTATACAAATTATTATTTTTTTTCCTTGCAATGGCAGTGCATTTAATATTAGTTCATTTTAATAAAGAAAATTTTACAACATTTATATCAACTAAATCGTTGTAAAGTAAAAATAATACCGTTTAAACATATGGAATGATTACAACCGAAAACAAAATATATATATTATGAACAAAATAACTAGCGCACTTATTTACTAAGCTACATGTACTTCTGCATTACACATATTATGCCGATCGCAACTATAAGACTCGTATCTTATATAAACGATATGACAGAGCAAATTATTTCATGAACTGTATTGTATCTTCACAAAACTTGTGCTCTATATTAAAAATCGTTTCTTTGTCACTTTAGTGTAAGCAAATTGCTAAAACTCGATGAATTTATGTTGAAATAAAAATATGCTCGTAATTAAATGGCAACACTTAAACGATTTCATTTTACCGTAAGTAGAATCGATTTTATTTGTACATACAGTTCGATACTTATTTATTTACAAGTAACTTTAACTTTACACCGATACACAAAATACAATCGCGTGTAGACATCCCGCTCTATTTCATTACTTTATAAAAATAAGAGCGAGTTAATTCCATCAATTCATTTCTATCTACATATACAGTATACACAAAATAATGTTTCTAATTTCGTGATCATATATTGCTTAAAGTCGCAGAGACATGTAAATCGATTTTCTTTTAACTGTAAGATGTCGCTAGTTAAAGCACCAAACGTCTTTGTTTTCACATATTGAACAGTGATATTCTAATGTCTATCTATACTGTTGATTATAATTAAAGCTTTTAAAAGGATATTGTTAAGATGCTATAATATAGTTATTAACAGTAATATGTCGTGAATTTAATCAACCCTTTCAATAGCTGCGTGTTCCCGAACATTCTCTTTGAGTTAAAATACTTTCATCTTTCTCTTATTTGAAAAAAGTTTCCCGAAATAACAAAATAGTCAATATTCACAATTTAATCTATCAAAGTTATATATCAAATCTTCATAGTTTCTCAACCTTACCCGAATTTAAAAATTTAACTTTCTATGATATCTACGTTGATGTGATTATGTACATAGTTTTTTATCACCTTTTAATTTTTATAAAAAAGTTTTTCTTGGGTAATGGTCTGTTACAATTTGAACACCATTTATGTATAGAGACATATACAGTTCGGTTCACGTCGTAATAATGTTCGTTAATATCATTACCCTCGAATGCATGTATGCACTAGCGATCACGGTTCCGCGGTTGGACCGCTAGGTGCAATGCTTGCCCTCAAACGGGTGTTTCGTGATCTGTTTCGTCGATTCGTCCTAAACGCCACGCGTTCGGATCTGTCGCTAAAAAAAATTATATTCTGTGAATGACAGCTGTCAAATTTGGCGCCATGCCAAGTGGTGGGTTAACATAAAAATGCGAAATTATTGTGAAACTAGAAGCGGCAAATAAAATGTGATGAAATGCGGTTTCATAGGATATGTGTTCAACTAAACGGGATTAAACTTAAATAGAAAAACAAATTATGTACATATATTTTTTTTTCAACTTGCTTTTTGTGAGATATCAGCAAAACAAATCTCATTTTTTTACTTTAAATCGCTGGACAGCTTCTTGTGATAGCATTGCATTTGGTAATTAGTTAGTGCTTCATTATTAGGACGTTTAATTGAGATTTTGTGACAAAATAATTAAAAAACAAAAAAAAAACAAAGTTACCTGGACATTGTCGATCTTCCAACATGCTTACGGATTATGGACTTTAAGGATGGGGCTTGTAGGATTATAATTAATTAATTATATTATAAAGCTTTAATTATACCTTAATTTAATGAAATGAAGGTAACAAGATTTTTAAAGCATCAGGATCAGGTCAAGATATACAAAACTTGTTCAGCCATTTTGTTAAGTTGAAAACTTTATAGCAGCCTTAATGATTTTTATTCAATTCTTAATCCAACAAGAAGCAAGTTGAAACACTATAATCATGATAAAGCAATTGTGCAAGGTTTACAAATATATTCTACCAACAATGACTAAGCCAAGCAAGTTTATCTCGACCCACATATAGTACACAGGTAATTAAATATAACATAGGACTAGGAGAATACATGCATATAAATATTGTATCTGCTGCCTTAAATACAGATAAATATGATGTAGCTGTTTTATAACTAATATTTACCTTAAAACACTTTTTTTTTAACACCTAATAATACTATTTAATAATATGTGCATTTCTGTTTTTTTTTTTAATAGATGATATAATAAGGAGGATACATGATGTTATCTTTAATGTTATTATATGATAATATGTTGAATTAAGATCTGTAGAAGTACTGATTAGAGATATATAAGTCAAAAATATTTTTAGGGAACAAAATTGAGCAAAAATAATATTAGACAAATAATATCCAAATATATCACGAATACACTTTATACATCCTTAGATATGGAGAGGGACGGAGTAGGATTCAAATAATATAAAGACAATCTTAACATAACATTAATTCAATGAGAGAATTATATAATAATTAGGTAGATGTCAGATTAATAAAAATATATATATAAATTTATCAATTAAGATTGTCCGAGGCCAATATGTCCATAATTTCATTTTATTCAACCAAAACCATTTATACTATGGGGCATGTCGGGAATTGTTAGTTATATAGCATCGGGGGTTACAATATGGGGTTGGGTATTGTAGTGTGGGTTGGATATGAGGGGTCTAGGTTCAGATTGGGGGTTCCGTAGTTCAGCAGGCGTGGGAGGGCGTCGCACGCAGGAGCGGGGCGTGTTCCCCTGCCGTCACACGAGCATACAGTACAGATACAAACGGATACAACACATTCATATTGAATAACATAAAAATTTTACTAACAAGATTTATATTTGACACTTAAGGCTTTACAAAAGTCTTTGGTAATGAAAGCCGAATACTGAAGTGTTTCAAATCTTATGCTTTTGTCATTCGTTGTGATATTTCTTTGATTCTAATGTCCATTACTTATACTGGATAACACATTATTTAAATGTCATTCCACATGAACGTGTCTGATAAATGTAAATGAGACTGAAGCCACTGAGGTTACTGGAATGTATGAGCTGAAAGAACTCTGAGCTTTTGCGATTTGTCTTATATTTCTAAAGCATTTATTAAAACCATTCAGTACATCGAATACCAAAATACTATGGTCAAATAAGTTATCATGCGAAGCGTAACAAAATATTATAGTATGTCGTTAATTTTGTTTAATATATTACTTGTAAGGACATCCTTATTAAAAATATAATAAAATAAAACTTCTTTGAGGGTAGTTTGGTACTAATTTTGAAAAATATGAATTCTCAAAGAAGTTTTGCTAAATATATATATAATTAAATGTTTATTTTATATATGTATTCAATAAAGTCATGCACACTTTGAACTACACAATGATATATGTGTTAAAATTTTAAATCTAATACAACTAGATAATAATATTAAATGAAGCCAAGCAATTAAAGATACCCTCATTTATTTATCTTTTTGAATCACACAACTAACTCTATATTATTTATGAAATAGACAGAGATAGCAAATCCCACAACCGGCAAGTCAATAGACTATTCTAGAACTGTTAGTTTACAAAGCACCGAGCTAATAACGACTTTATTGCATGAATTTAAAGATCATATTACTTTATAGATGATATTTTAGTGAAGGAACAAGATAAAGGCTGGACTTAAACGAGAATAAAGTCGATATTACCATGAAGCTTGAATATAAACTCAATAAGCATGTACTTGGCCGTAGTGAAGCCATTGTACGTAAATAGTTTGACAGCGACCTTATGGTGTAAATAATAAGTGTCATTTTACCTTGCAGCTGTCTGTTCAATAACGCGGTGATTCCAGGTCCATCACCAGCTTTCTTCACAACCAGCATGGGTTTATCCTCTCCCTCCTCATAGCTGTTAGGTAAGTGACCGTTACTGACAGACATTGTTTCGCTCACCTGGAAATATATTTAGAAATATTTAATATTGTGTTAATAGAGCTAGAGAGTTACGGTTCCTTGGGAAACCAACATCCCAAAAGACCATGCCATCAAGGTCAATAAATATTACGAGCTTACTAACGATTACACTAAGAATAGGTTCGTCTAAAATCTAAATCTAGTTAAAACCCATTAAAAGACTTGGTCCTGTCCAGAACTAACATGAATTCGTTCTGAGAACGTACTGCGAAAGCAGACCTAGTAGGTTATTTTCAAATTGGTTAGGTCGAGAGAGGAGGTTGAACGGTGGAGGTGAGCATTTAACGAGAGTTAAATAGGGACCTTAAACCTACACCTGAGTTGCAAGTCCTAGGCACTGTTGAAGGTCCTCTCCCTACAACGCGACGGACCCGGCACCCGCACCGTGAATCCATGGAATGCTGAGAGGTTTCGTCTCTATAATATGTTGGACATATCTCTGTCTCTCTCTTTCATCGCGTGCTCATGACTTAGGGACGTGATCGTCGCGGAACATATCTAAGTGATGACAATAATACCACGTTTTGCAAGAATTTGCGTATAAAGGTTCTACTTAATAAACTATAAGTTTCCTCAATATTCAAACATTCATCAAAAAATACATATTTTTTTATTATAATCTTAAATTTGATAACTGGATCAATTGTTAGTTAAATAAAAAAATTGTTTTGATATAATTAGAAACTATAGAAAACAGGTTAACGTGATGATGCAACAACGTTTTAAATATTCAGGAACGAATATATAAAAAAAATGTGAACTATTTATTTGCCTTTTTGGCCAAAATATCTGCAATATGGCGCAGATCGTGCAGATGTTGAAGGTCGCAACTTTCATCTCACCAAATAACGTGTTGGATAGAAATTTAATTGGCATACAATAAAACTAATTTTAATTGTACTTACATTATTATATTAACATATAAAATATTTTATTAGAGTCAGATCTCACTGGACTAAGATAAAGGCATTCGTAATTCATCGCTATTTGATATATGGCTGTCATTTCATCAGCACAACTTACGCGTATGTAGGTCTGTCCAAAAATGGGAGTAGAAAACAAAGCATACTGCATCCCATAACGATACAGAGAAATGCGTTAGTGTGTGTACAGTGTACAATGTTTGCGTGTGTGTAGTTGATTGTGTAATTTTATTCTATAGAATAAATTACTGACGGTCCTTACACCCAAAGTTATGTATGTTAAATTAAAAAATATATTATGTAATAATATTTATCAAGTAATATTGGAGCACTGAATGAAAGGGTGAAATAAAACCACTAAAGACCTGTCAAACATCCCAGAGGAATGTTTTCCTTCTATGTTAACTTTTAAGATAGTTACACTATGGACATATTGTTACGAGCAATACTTTCAATAAAGAACAGTTTTATATAAAATTATTTAGTTTCGAACAAACAGGAAGAATCTTTTATCTATATAATAATCTCAGGAGTTAAATAATCCATTCATCGAGGAAGGCTAAGGACCTTATATGATACCGTTAGGACAAATGAAGCTTTTGTAGCTGTATCGGCGTAAACTATTGATATTCATAAAGTGAGTAAGAAATGAAACGTTGTGATGGACCAACTACATCAGCGAGGGACTCCGCGGTACACAAGCAGAGTTAAATACCTGCATGAGTTTATGAACGACGTCCCTCCCTAGAATGTGATCGAACACAGCCTGCAAGAATCCGTCCGACATGATGGACAGCTTCAACTTGTCGCGATGCCAAACCAACACACGAGACTCCTCCATCGCCATTATAGACACCTGGAAACATACCAGCTTAGTGCAGATCATTTGTTGAAATTGGTACTTCTTCTATAATGAACCACATATAAATTTTGGCATCATACCAAAGTTACCACACTACGATTATAAAAACGAAGATATTAATAAAATACTGAAACATACGGAAATGTCCAAAAAAATGACGCGTCGGTAAAATGATGCTCGGATAAATTTCATTTGAAAGTTAGTTTATAAAATGATACACTGATTTAGCTCTCAAACTAGTCAGACGGAGTAGGAAACAACTCATCAAAGGATGGCTATGGATGGGAAATGTTAAGATTATCTCTGTTTACAAAAAAATACCTATTGTATTAAAATTTTAGAATACTACATGGGCTATTAATCTTAGTGCGGTAACCCACCCAAAGGTTCAACTTATTTAGCACGGATTTCAGTCCACAATAGCGAAGTGGCTTCCGATTTCACGATACGTCAACCTCATAGCTATTCATTTTAGATTAAAGTTATCGTGAAAACTTTTCGTATTATTTGAACAGGGAATTCATTCGTCGACTTTAAGCTGTATTTAAATTACAGAATTTAAATCCTTCACGTTTATTTTTAGGTTAAAAATTTAAAAGCCGTACCATTTTAATTGCCAAAATGGGTTTTGTGTCGTAAAGTAGGACAAGTAGGTCATATAAAGTTTTCGCTAATAACGTAATCCTTTAGAGGCTTTTTGGTAGCAAAATGGTGAAAAAGTTTCGAGATGCTTCACTCTCATAGAATGAGAAATCAAGTACTAGAAGCTGAATATTGGTTTTTGGAATGACAATTTGCTGAAAATATATGAAGGCTATATTAATATACCTGGAAGAACTCATCCGTCGAAACCCCAAACCACTCGGGAGAGTCCAGGAAGTGGTGTGGGAACACGATATGCAGGGCTCGCTGGTTCTGAGATACCACCAACCTGGAAGGAAAATTAAAAAATACAGACCCTAGAAATATAGCCATGGCAGTTTTTACTAAATAAACACTTACTATATAAGGATTAAACTGCAATATCGCAAATAAGAAAATTGATTAAATAACTTGTATGTTTTTTTGTTACCATGTATTTTCGTGTCTATCTCTG